>NW_016806642.1:13731751-13877720 GCF_001698545.2 Rhinopithecus bieti | reverse complement strand
AATTAGAAGTTATTTAAAAGTACATGCCTCCCCTAGATATCAACAACGACAAAAATTTTGACAAGTTTTTATTTTTAATTAATATTAATAGTAGAAAAAATGTTTTCAAAAGAAATAAAATATAAATTTAGAATTGATCCTTCCTATTATTTCTTTGGATATCCAGATGCTCAGAATAAGGTTTGATTATTGTTGAGTTATTACTACTTATACTGGGATTCTTGGTATGACCCCTATAAGTGCTCTCCCATTAACACCCGTATCATTTCGTTTTCAAACTGCTTCAAATAAGTGTATTTTACAAAAGCGGAACATAATCTATTTTATTTTGTAAGCATTTGAGGCTATATTTCAGAAATCCTATTAAGTCTCTGCATATAAACTTCTTTTAACAAATGAAACCTAGAAAGAATGGGTTTTTGAAGAAAATATAGCTTCTAATTAGGAAGTTGTAAATACAAAGTCTGTATTATCCCAAAGTTCCTCTGTATTCATCATAATGTGATTCTGTTCATCCTTTTAAAAATTAATTTATTTTCCTTGACAAGTAAAACTTGAATGTACTTATCCCACACAGCCTGATGTTTTGATATATGTATATTTTATGGAATGGCTAAATCAAGCTATTTAAGCTGTCTCCCTTTTGAATGCATTTATGTGATAGTCAACTTGTATCACTGAATTTTCTTAATTGGTGTTTTTTTAGTGTTAGGAGTTCACACATAGAAAGAGTTGATGTCAAAAGGTCTTCTAGTTCATCCTTCAGACTCTGAGCAGGAATCTATAAAAACTAATTCTAAAGAGATTTGGAATGAGAGAGCAGTACCACCTTGCATAAGAAATATTCACTGCTTTGTACTATTCACCTCCATTAAAACATGCATAATTATACTGCCTTTCATTTCAGATTTAAACCATTCATAGTTGAATCTGAAATAATGTAATTTCATCCTGTGTCTACTTTATAAACAAAGTACATAAATGGATTAGCAAAATGAAATAGAAAATATCTCTACAGAGATTCATAACAAAAACAAAGTCTTTTAGAGGTCTATCTTTACCATTCATCCAATTTTTAATTAAGATATGCCTCCTAACTTGAAAGAGGCTCGTTTGTAGCTCAGGTGCCACATCATTCTTAATTTACTCTTGCTTACAGTGCATATGTTATAAGGCATTATTATTGTAAAATAAACTAAGAAGAGAGAAAAGAAAAGCGTACTAGATAATTTCACCTTTATTTTGGTTTTCATGTGAGTGGAGCAAATTACAAAATCTGTAGTTGCCAAAAATGTGCACTTATTTGTTAAAGAGCAGCTGGTAATATTGTATACAAGCTGCTCTCCAGAAATTAATTGTGAATATTAAGAATAATTCTGACCTGGGTCACAGCTGCACTGATTTATTTTTCCCCCTAGACATTTATCAGGCCTGTCTCTTCTTCCACCTAACTGAAAAGCAAGAAGTCTTAGAGTTTATGAAGAAAAATCTGCCAATGTATTATGAACCTATACAAGCAAGACATCTGCTTAAAAACCCATGCTTTGGAGTTGTTCATGATTGTAGTATGCCAAATTCTGAACACTATAGGAAACATAGAATTGCTTTGGCTCACCTTCTCATTATAGGTAATTTTTTAAAAAGACTTATCTAAGTGAACAAATTAAACAAAATTTAGTAGCACATATTGAGTGGATCTAGTGATAAGAGTAATTTGGTGTCTGGGCAAAAAATTTGTATAAAGTATATTGCTTTATGGTGGCAACAAAGTAAATCTAAGAAAATGATTTCTGGGGATTTTGACCCAAGTTACTTTCTATTTGTGTTTATGTGTTTTTAAACTTCATTTGTGATAAAGCAAGTGCAAGTATTTTTTTTAATAATATATTTATTAGAGGCATATAAGTTTTATTTTACTATTTCTGATGCATAACAAAATATGATATGCTGACTTTCAAATTGTGGGTTTCGGCAATATTTCAATGTTGTGTTAATTTATTCATATGTAACATGGGAATTTAAGACAAATGTGATAGAATCTTTGTAAGGTCCACTAACAGTAGCGTAAAGCATATGGCATATAATAATTCCATACCTCACAGACACTGTTTTTAAGAGACTTTAAAGGCTGAACACTGTGACCCATGCCTATAGTCCTCAGCACTTTGAGGCCCAGGCAGAAAGATCACTTGAGGTCAGTAATTTGAGATCAGTCTATGCAACACAGTGAGACTCTGCCTCTACAAAAAAAAAAAAAAAAAAAAAAAAAAAAAAAAAAAAAAAAAAAAAAAAAAAAATTAGCTGGATGTGGTGGTATGTGTGTGTAGTCCTAGCTGCTGGAGAGACTAAGGAGGAAGAGTCACCTAAGCCTGGGAATTAGAGGCTGCAATGAGCAATAATTGTACCACTTACTCCAACCTTAGCGACAAAGGGAGAACTCATCTCTAAAATAACAAAAAATTTAATTTTTTTAAAAGTGCCATTACACAATCATGTTTAAAAGCATGCTCACTGACTTCATTAAGCACTTAAATCCTGCCTCCCAGTGCTATATTTTTCTTGTCAGTTTATTCTTTGACTTCCCACGTTTTTCTTTTTTAAATAAATTTTATTGTGTATAAAGTATACAACATGATGTAATGAGATAATAACTATAGATAGTAAAATGATTACTATGTTGAAGCAAAGTAACATATCTATTATGTCACATAGTTACCCCTTGGTGTTTGTCTGTGTGTGCATGTATGTATGTGGCAACAGCAGTATCTACTCATTTATTTAAAATCCTGAATACAATATACTCTTAGAAACTATAGTTCTCATGGTATACATCACAGCTTGATACTTGTTCACTCTAAGTAAATGCTACTTTGTATCTTTTGACCTACATCTTTATATTTCCTCTAGCTTGCCTCTAGTAAACACTCTTTATACTGTATCTCTGTATATTTGACTTTTTCTGGGGTTCCACATAGAAGTGAGATCATGCAATATTTTTCTTTCCGTGTCTTGATTATTTTACTTAGCATTTTGTTCTCCACATTCATCCATGTTGTAGCAAATGACAGGAGTTTCTTCTTTTGTAAGACAGAATCATATTCCACCATATATATGTACCAATTTCTTTATGCATCCATCAATGACCACTAGGTTGTTTCCATATCTTGGCTATTGTGAATCAATGTTGTAATGTACATAGGAGGGCAGATATCTTTATGAGGTGGTGAATTCATTTCCTTTGAGTATATACCCAGAAGAGGATTTGCTGGGTCACATTGTAGTTATATCTTTAATTTATTTGGGAACCTTCATACTTTTTTCCAAAATGTCAGAACCAATCTACATCCCCACAGTGTACAAGGATTTCTTCTTCTCTACACCCTCAAAAACACTTGTTATCTCTTATCTTTTTGATAACACCTATCTTAATAGGTATGTGGTGGCATCTCATAGTATTCCTAATTTGTGTTTTCCTGATGATTACTGATACTGAGCATCTTCTCATATGCCTGTTGGCCAATTTTATATCTTTGGAGAAATGTGTATTCAAGGCCCACACAACATTTCTTAATGTTCAATCCCTCTTTTACACATTCTCTATTCAGTCCCAGATTCTGAGCCTGCAAACATTGCCCTCAGTTCAGTACATAGTGGTATCATTTTCACAGTTTAAAAAAAAAATAGCATTAGGTGGGCTCTTCCTTGAACTTTTACCATCAGTCACTAAAATACAGTCACTGTATTCTCATTCCATTCCTCCTTTTCTTTCTGTAGTTTTGGAATTTCTGCCCTGCCTTTCACTGATGGACAGTATGTCTACTAGAGTTATCACTTCCTCTCATTTTCCTCTCTGCTGACCCCGCTATGCTCGCAATAAAAGATTTTAAAATTCAGCAAATTTTGAAGGAAATTCTCTCCAAGCTATGGTGAAATGCCTGGTGTAGCCATTACCAAGAGTAATCAACCATGAAAATTATATTTAATAAAAGGTAAATATTATGATACTGATGATTAAATACAATTTTTAAAAAAATATAAAAGAGAAGACAACAGAGAACACCATATGCAAGTGCATATGGTTTCACATTTTCTCACTGAGGTGTTGGGCCAAAAGGCATCTAAATTTAATAAAGTTATTAAATAAAATGTCTGCTATAATTTTGAAAAGAACCATGAAAATATTAAAATAGTAAATATAATTAATAAATAGTGGGGAAAAGAAGCTTGAAGGAGAAGTATGAGGAAATATAAATGAACTAATTTTCTCATTTTCCCATTTTCATAATGGGAAATAAAGAGCATTAAGATATTAAGTTAAAAATCAAGCAGTAGAAAGAAAATTTGAAGATGAGTTTTGTAAAATACTAGAAAGAAACATGCCCATAGAAGCAAAGCAACACAATGGAAAGGCAATTCCTATAACAAAACAAGAAAACAAAAGTAAGCATTAAAACTGGAAAATAAAATTTTGGTCTCAAATGAAATGTTAAGTACTCTATCATCCCTTGGGAAATGACATTGCAATTACGATATAGAAATTCAAAAAGGAATCAACTCAATGACAAGATAATGTAAGGAGGAGGCTGGGGAGACAAAAAGTGAGAGATCTTAACAAATTTATGGAAGATGAAAAACAAACTGAGCAATATGCTTTGGTGTATTAAAATGTGGGAATAATGTAACTCATTGTGATGGTTAATATTGCTTGTCAACTTGATTGGATTGAAGGATGCAGAGTATTCTTCCTGGGTGTGTCTGTGAGGGTGTTATCAAAGGAGATTAACGTTTGAGTTAGTGGGCTGGGGAACACAGACCCACCCTCAATCTGGGTGGGCAAAATCTAATCAGCTGCCAGAGCACCCAGAATAAAAGTAGGCAGAAGAACGTGGAAAGACTAGACTGGTTCGATCCCCCAGCTCACATCTTTCTCCTGTGCTTATGCTTCCTGCCCTTGAACATCGGACTTCAAGTTCTTCATGGTTGGGACTTGGACTGTCTTTCTTGCTCCTCAGCTTGCATATGGCCTTTTGTAGGACCTCATGCTGTAATCCTATGAGTCAGTACTCCTTAATAAACTCCTACATCTATCCTATTAGTTCTGTCCCTCTGGAGAACCCTAATATGCTCATAATATAAAGACATTACAGAGGAGCATACAAACTCTTGGAAAATTTGAAAAAGAGAATAAAACAAAATTTGAAAAGGGCCCAAATGTAGCAGGTACGAGAGAGAATGTGAGGAAAATAAGGTGGAAAACAAGAGGAGTAAGTGAAATGCTTGTATATAACATAATCATCTCAGCCAAATACCACAGATACACTCAGGAATTTAGCCTCAGGAAAGAACCTCATTTGGTTGTGCTAAGTCCATTGTAGTGGGTTGAACAGTGTGCACCCTAAACTGATGTCCATTGAAACCTCATAAAATCATTTTATTTTGAAATGAGTCTTTGCTGATATTATTAGTTCAGGACCTCAAGATGAAATCATCTTGGACTTAAACGAGCCCTAAATACAATGACTGGTGTTGAATAAGAGAAAGGAGGAAATTTTTTTATTTCAGTAGCTTTAGGGATTCAAGTGGTTTTTGTCATGAGCATCCGTATGAAGAGACTATCAAATAGGCTTTGTGTAAGCAACATGGCTGTTTATTTCACCTGGGTGCAGGCAGGCTGAGTCCGAAAAGAGAGTCAGTGAAGGGAGATAAGGGTGGGGCCGTTTTATAGGATTTGGGTAGGTAAAGGAAAATTCCAGTCAAAGGGGGGTTGTTCTCTGGCAGCCAGGAGTGGGGGTCACAAGGTGCTCAGTGGGGGAGCTTTTTGAGCCAGGATGAGCCAGGCACAAGATAATGTCATCGTTTAAGGCAAGGACCGGCCATTTTCACTTCTTTTGTGGTGGAATGTCATCAGTTAAGGCGGGGCAGGGCATTTGCACTTCTTTTGTGATTCTTCAGTTACTTCAGGCCATCTGGGCGTATATACATGTGCAAGTCACAGGGGATGCGATGGCTTGGCTTGGGCTCAGAGGCCTGACAGTTTTTGGTTACATGGATGAGTTGTATAGTGGTGAAATCTGGGGCTTTTAGTGCACCCATCACCTGAATAGTGTTCACTATACCCAATAGATAATTTTTCATACCGTACCCTTCTCCCATCCTTCTCTTTTCTGAGTCTCCAGTATCTATACCACTCTATATGCCTCTGCATACCCATAGCTTAGCTCCCCCACTTATAAGTAAACACATATAGTATTTGGTTTTCCATTCCTGAGTAACTTCATTTAAGATAATGGCCTCCAGTTTCATCGAAGTTGCTGCAAAAGGCATTATTTCATCTTTTTTATGGCTAGAGAGTAGCATTCCATGGTGTGTGTGTGTGTGTGTGTGTATCTATGTATGCATATGCATATATATATATGCACACACATATAGATATTCCATGTCTCTCTCTATACACACACACACACACATATCCACACAAAAATGTATTGCATGGTATGTGTGTGTTTGTATAAATATGGAACATACGTGTGTGTGTATGTGTGTGTTTATACAAACACACACACACGTGTCATATTTTCTTTATCCACTCATCTGTTAATGAGCATTTAAATTAATTCCATATCTTTGCAATTGTGAATTGTGCTGCAATAAACATATGAGTGCAGGTGTCATGATACAATGATTTATTTTACTTTGAGTAGATATCCAGTAGCAGGATTGCTGGATCAAATGATAAATCTACTTCCATTTCTTTCAGAAATCTTGATACTATTTTCCATAAAAGTCATACTAATTTACATTCTCACCAACGGTGAATAGCATTCCCTTTTCACTGCATCATTGCTAACATCTGTTGTTTTTGTTTTTTTAATAATATTCTGCTCACAGGGGAAAAGTGGTCTCTCATTGTGGTTTTAATTTGCATTTCCCTCACGACTACTGACATTGATGTTGATCAATTTTCATGTTTGTTGGCTATTTGTATATCTTCTTTTGAAATGTCTGTTCATGACATTTGCCCACTTTTTAGTTGAAGTTTTTTTCTTGGTGATTTGTTTAAATTCTTTGTAGATGCTAGATGTTTGTTCTCTATTGGATGCATAGTTTGCAAATATTTTCTCCCAATCTGTAGGTTATCTGTACACTGTTGATAATTTATTTTGCTGTTCAGGAGATTTTTAGTTTAATTAAATCTCATATATTTATTTATTTTGTTGTTGCATTTACTTTTGGGGTCTTACTTATAAATTATTTGCTTATGGTTTACCAGAGTTGTACAAAGGGAGAAGAAAGCCACGTGATGACAGAAACCAAGGAAGAGATTGGATTTATGCTGCTGCAAGACAAGGAAAATCTGGGGCTACCCAAAGCCAGAAGAGAAAAGGAAGGATTCATTCTTAGAGCCTTCATAGCTCTGCTGATACTTTGACTCTACATTTCTTGCCCCCACAATTGTGAAAGAACACAATTCTCTTGTTTTAGTCTACCCAGTGAGAGGTAATTTATAGTGGCAACTGTAGCAAACTTAATACATCCATCGTCTATCATAATCTTTCTTTTGGAAAAGGGAAAAAAGTCTTCCCAGATTTTTTCACCTTCTCTTGCCTCATTTTCTGTGGTTGAAGTGGGGGTAGGGACTAAGCATGGCTAGACATATTGACAAACTAGGCAGGTTGGATGATTTCACTTCATCTTCTGTAAAATCAGATGAACTTGTAGCTGGATCAGCAATTTACTCTAGTTCTATAGCTAGCTGTACACTCTCTCACTCTCCTCAGGAGATTATTTTGTATCACTTTCTCTATTCTTAAATATTTTATTCTCTTCTCACTACTTCACTCTTAGCTAATGATTTTTCATAACATTGTTAAACAAACCAAAGGTATCCAAAACAAGCCGAAGGTATCCAAAACGAAAGGTATCTTCTCCCTCTACAAATCCAGTGATCTGTGCTCTGATTCTTTTCTCCCATGTCAATGATTAGTTCCTATACATGTGTTCTCGATGCCATCTTCTATTATCTTTGAAAGCACTGTGCCTCTTCATTAAGCCATCACTATACTGCATCATTAGAGTCTTTGTTCCTATTCCATTATTCACAGTTTACAAACATGCTTTCGTGTTCCTTATCCTTCATAGCAAAATATAACACAAACATGGAAGTTATTTGGTGTCAGGCCTCTGAGCCCAAGTTGAGCCATCATACCCCCTGTGACCTGCAGGTGTGTATACATCCAGATGGCCTGAATCAACTGAAGATCCACAAAAGAAGTGAAAATAGCCTTAACTGATGACATTCCACTATTGTGATTTGTTTCTGCCCCACCCTAACTGATCAATGTACTTTGTAATCTCCCCCACCCTTAAGAGGTTTCTTTATAATCTCTCCCACCCTTAAGAAGGTTCTTTGTAATTCTCCCCACCCTTGAGAATGTACTTTGTGAGATCCACCCCCTGCCCACAAAACATTGCTCCTAACTCCACTGCCTATCACAAAACCTGTAAGAACTAAGGATAATCCCACCACCCTTTGCTGATTCCTTTTTTGGACTCAGCCCGCCTGCACCCATTTGAAATAAGCAGCCTTGTTGCTCACACAAAGCCTGTTGGTGGATTCTCTTCATACGTACGTGTGAGACACTTGGGAATAACTGCCTTTTTCTATTTCCATTTTCTTCATAATGAATGATATCCAAATGTAAACACCTAGTCCAAATCCGTTATATGTTTACTCTGGCAACATATTTGTCAACACCAGTTAAATGTCTTACTATATCAAATATAATTTTTGTGAAAAAAAATTTTGCTGATTTTCTAATCTCTATCATTTCAGAGTATAACGACTACAAACTAATCATTCAAGAAAAAATTTTAATGGAAATATAATTCCTGTAATGAATGAAGACTATAAATTGGGATTTGAATTAGTAAGATTATTTGGCAGGTTTTATTAAAACAGTCACTAATTTGAGACTTTTCTATAATGCTTAAATTTTAGGTCTGAAACATTATGAATATTCTAAATTGGTCACTAGATATAATATTTTATTTGTTCTCTCTTAAAATTGTTGATACAGCCCGGAGTTACTGTTACTAGGCAAACAATTCACCACTTTTGCTGTATTTCTATGGAGAACTCTAACATTAGCAGATAATCTCTACTTCATTATCTTCCTTATCTCTGCCTGGATTTATTACTGATGATCTCATGCAGGAAGACATAGCTTCTTAATGCTTCTCAGATTTATCTCTTCCTCAATTCTATTTGTCCTCAAGGAAAGATCCTAAGTCCACTTTAACCATTAGTCAGGAATTCACATCCAAGGTCCAACATTCATATGCAAAGGATCAGACTTGAATCTTCATTCCAAAATAAACTAAACTCTTTATATCTTTTGTGGAAATTTTCTTCTTTTTTTAACTTATCTCAGGAATTTGATAAAACTTTAAACATCTTTTATCAAACCCTTTAATAAAGGTGAATACTGTATTCCATAATAAAAATAAAGTTAAAATATAGTTAAATGTAAAGACTACTAAATGTTTGTTAAATTTGGCTTGCCATAGTTTTCTTTACAATCTCCTCTGTCTAAATGTTTTCTATTTACATGCTTATATGTAGGGACATTAAAATTTAATTTTAATTAAATGAACAAAATATTTTAAAACATGTTCAAATACACAGATTATGTTCTACTTATTGCCCTACATTTATCACTGGTCCTTCTATATTATAAAATAATAGAATAAAATACATATAATACAAAATATTTGTTTTATCCTTAGTCAAACACAACATTTATCTTACATGCATGGCTATGATTGCTCTGTTGTTATAATCAGCACTAATATTCTCAAAATAGATTATCTTTTTCTAAGTAAGTAAATATTTTGATTGGAGATTTAAAGCTGTCGGGCTAAAAGGTGCTGATAGTTCAATAGATCAAAAACAAGAGTCAGCATTCCATTGGTTTGCCAGGTTTCAACTTTTTTTGTATAATTCAAGGCAACTAATAGCTTTATATTGTGTGCTAGTAAAGAAAACAAATCAGATTCACCCAGCATTGCCAAAATCTGTTGTGACATCCATGCAGTAAGGATGGAAAGATGAACGTCTTTAGTGAATTTGGTAAATTCAAGAGGAAAAAACTAGATAAATGAAAAGGACATAGCAGTATTTATTTTGATTGTGTATATATAATGCACACCACAAATTAAATGCTGAAAATTTTTTTTAGTTTAATATTTCTTTCGTTTAAATGTAAGTGACTCCCAGATTGCCTATTTCACCTAAGAAAGATTGACTACAAAAAAATAAAGTATTTAGGCCCACACATTTGCCCACAAAGGAATGTGCACTGTTCTTTTACTAAAGTCTAAGGGACTAACGACTGAAGGAGGAGAAGGAGCATGCTGATGAAAAGAGGACACGATCTTCTCATACTTACAGATATGCTGGCAAAACACAGAGCAGTGAGCACAGTGCCAGCTACCTTCTGAGTAGGTATCACATAAAACTTCATTACCTAACGTGTCAAACTCTCTCTAGAATGGACATGAACTAAGCTTTCTGCATGGTAAGAGCACATGGATAAAGAGTACATAAATATAAAATGATGTCAAGTATAATCATTAATCATGTTAACAATGATCTTTTTGGTATCATTTACCATCCACATGTGTGTTCATGTCATCTAGTTGTAGAGCAGTACCAATGAATTAACTCAGGGAGAAGAATTAAAAGCTAAATTATTACAGACATTTTCCTAGTGCTTTATTTTTTACAATGTAAGGCTATTCTATATGCTAGATCCTCAGCCTATAGTTCAATATTTGATATCCAATAATCTCATTTTCCCAAGATAAAATTTATTGACTTCAGATATACAAATTTGGGATAAAAAAGCTTGGAATCTAAATGATATTCACCCCACGAACTTCCTGATACTCCGTACAAGCTCTTAGGCATTTCAACACCTAGAAGCACCACAGTTTCCAATGTAAGATTTGACATTGGTATTTAGGTCATCTCTAGTTAAGCTATCCTTTATTACAAAAGTTTAGAGTTTTTTCAGATGATATTATGATAGTTTTAAAGTACACACATAAAAATTTTAATATCTTCACAGTGCCTAGAAAATACTTTTAAAAACTGAGATCCAGTTTACTGGCAACTGGGAGGTTTTATTGGAAAATCCATAACCTTAAAAGTGTGAAAATAGATATTTTGAAACCAAACTAGAAGGCAAAGAGAATGAAGCTGTTAAAGTCAGTGTAAGCATTAAAAGTTGTTCACCCTCAAAAATCTCACTCAACCTGTTCAACTATTCTGTGTTGGCCACTACACTCTTTCTTTTACAACCTTTTTTTCCGTTCATTATTAGACTTTTTTCTCGTTATGGTGTTTGTCTTCCTTTACCTTATATACCCCACTCGCGCTTGGCCATTTTTAGTGTTCTTCGTTCCACACCAGCAACTACGAAGCAAATAGGAAGAAGTGAAACAGAAGCAATAAAGATTGAGAGAGGAAGGAAGCAGAGAGAAGAAGAAGCGAGGAGGAGGGAGGAGGGAGGCAGGAGGGAGGCAGGAGGGGAGGAGGAGGCCGGCGAGACGGGAGGAGGGTGGCGAGGAGGAAGAAGGAGAAGGAGAAGTTGTTTATTGAGAGTGTGCTGGCAAATCAGGAGCGGTTTAATCATCTGAAGACTGCTAATTGATTTATGTTTCATTCTCCATCATCTTAATCTTCCTAACAGAAAAATAACAAAATGTAATTCTATAATAATGAACAGTTTGCTTATTCTTATGTATTTATACCTCACCTTATTTCATAAAAGACTTCAGGTCATTAAAGGTCCTCCATTGTAAACCAATATAAGGCCTGGAGAAAGCACAAAACAACATCTTTCATGTGAGCATAAAAATGTCCTACTTAAGTCCATTCCATCCTAATAATATGACTTATCAACCTGCTCATGTTGAACTGGAGTCATTAATTATTGATGTTCTTTTTGTAGTTTTAAATGAAAAAGTGGTTAACTTCTTAAATATTTGTAAAACTATAAACAAGGTAACTTAAATACAGAGTATTAAGGCTATTATTTGGCTCCTTAAGGTAAATGGATTACAGACTTAGGACAGCTATCACATTGTAAGTTACAAATCCTGATTTTTGGCTGCTGCTAAAATGTCCACTTGTGCTATTCACTCTAATGTCCCGTTTGAATAATGCATAGAGGGCATTAGAAAAAAAAAATTATCTTAATAATGGCAAGGAAGTGTCTGAATTCTATCAGTCACCAACAATCTTAATTACATCACAGCAGTACTCTATTATTACTAAAAATGTTTATCTGTTTTATTTGTTTAGAATTTGTAATAAATTCATTTTTTTAGTTATTTAGAAAATTATATAGTTAGTTCAAATAGATAACATAAACTATGCCCTTCCATTGACAAAATTGTAATTAAAATACTAAAGTTGCCCAATTCATTCAGTCAAATATTTAGTCTGTGTTTTCGATCATAGTGACTGAATGTGTGTGTGTGTGGTTTCAACTAATCCTATGGTAGATAGTTTGTTTATAAGATGGTGTGACCTATAAACTAGAATTATTTGTTATCCCAGTTTTTTCTTCATATAGCCAGGTTTCAATTCTGGATTTATTATTTGAATAGAGGTGGGATCAAAATCACTTTGTTTTTATAAACACAGTCCTAATCACATTACTTTCTACAATGGAATTAAGAAGTTGTGGACAAGGACCAAATTCAGTTCTCTGCTTGATTTAATTTAACCATTATAGTGATAATGCCTTTATCGCTAATACTACAACCCCCCCAAGTATTAATAATTAGACTTTATATGTTCCCTTTTATTACATTATTTAGCATATTTCTAATCTTATAGATGTATGTAACCATTAAGGAGCTATAAAAATAATTATACAGCAAATCATTATTGCAAAAGGTATTTATATTAATAATATCATATACTGAAATGCAATGTTTATAACTAATGTTCACTAAGGCTCCATTATATATCTTGCTTTCTCTGGTTTCCTTTTATCTTTACTATTTTACTTTGGTTTTGACATCTCACATAAGATTCTTCCCCAACCCCTTCTCTCCCTTGACTCTGGGTATGTCTTTTCCTTTCTCTACATCTCCTCCTATTGTTATACCTTGATCATTCCCACAATTTATTTATACACTTCTTTTACTCATCCTCTCCCTACACTAATGCTTAGCAAATTTTATGCAAACAGCCACACATTTTTCATGGATACCAGTGGATATACTGACAATAATGAGTCCCATAAATTTTGATAAAAAGGAGACTAATCTAGCACAATGGTAAATCACTCAGAATGAGTAGATAACTCTGTCATTTCTCATGATATCATTTTTTACCAATAACTGCTAGATACTAACAGCTGTTTATTCCAAAGCTACTCAAGCTCAACATATCAAAATTGGAGCACCTTACCTCTCCATTTCATTTTTATTTATTTTTAAAACTTACAAATAATGTTTCTGCCTGGTTACAAGCTGTATTTCATCACTTATCTTTTTTTTTTTTTTTTTCCTTTTTGAGACGGAGTCTCACTCTGCAGCCCAGGCTAGAACGTAGTGGCGTGATCTTGGCTTCAAAAACCTACGCCTCCTGCATTCCAATTCAAATAATTCTCCTGGCCTCAGCCTCCGGAGTAGCTGGGATTACAGGCACACACCAACATTCCCAGTTAATTTTTTTTTCTATTTTTAGTAGAGATGGAGTTTCACCCTATTGGCCAGGCTGGTCTTGAACTCCTGACCTTGTGATCCGCCCGCCTTGGCCTCCCAAAGTGCAGAGATTACAGGAATGAGCCACTGCGCCCAGCCCACTTAGCTTTTTTATCAATATCATTCTATGTTCAGGTATAAAACTTAGGGAACTTGGGACATCTTTGACTACTTTCCTTGTGTACCATACTTAATAGTCACCAAGACTTTAATAGGCAGTCTTGTTATCTGTTCTTAATGGCACTGCCCTGGCCATGCCTTCATTGTAACTTGGATATATTATCAAAATTGCCTCTTAATTATTAATCTTATTAATCACCTCCAATACCTATCCTTTTCACATGTGGTCATTATGCCACGTTTATCATTCTAAGGTATGATTCTTATCATGTGCCACACCCACTCCAGTAATGTTAACATTAGATAGTCTTTTGTTTTCAATAGTTTGCAAGCTATTTTAAGTATTCTGCATGTATTTTATATAATTAAATCTTCCCAACAGTCCTGTGAGGTAGGTGCAGCTATTATTATTTTACTTGACAGACTGTCTCACATAAAAAGCCTTTCAAGTTAGGTCAAATAATATTTCCAATTACTTTTAAATGCTCAACTTACCGTATAGCAAGTACTTAATAAACTCAAGTTCTGATAACTATTATTTTAGATATATGCTGATGGCAACTCAGGGGTCTGTGATATGATTTTGATTCATGACATTCTGAATATTTATTTATTTATTTATTTATTTATTTATTTATTTATTTTTGAGATGGAGTCTCGCTCTGTCGTCCAGGCTGGAGTGCAGTGGCCGGATCTCAGCTCACTGCAAGCTCCGCCTCCCGGGTTTACGCCATTCTCCTGCCTCAGCCTCCCGAGCAGCTGGGACTACAGGCACCAGCCACCTCGCCCGGCTAGCTTTTGTATTTTTTAGTAGAGACGGGGTTTCACCGTGTTAGCCAGGATGGTCTCGAACTCCTGACCTCGTGATCTGCCCGTCTCGGCCTCCCAAAGTGCTGGGATTACAGGCTTGAGCCACCGCGCCCTGCCTGAATATTTATTTTTATCTGCAGAGCTTTATAACTCTTGATCTATTAAGGGATTGCCATAGATTTAAAAGAAGCCTAATAAAAATTTTAAACTATTAAATTTTATTGCAATAAACTCAATTTTTGTAAGATGACTGAGTTATAAATTATGTAAGCATCAGAGGTTGTAAAAAATATTGTGTCTATCAATTACTTTACTAGCCTATTTCAGTAATATAGGCAGCCAAGAATCCAGTAAAATGTTTTAAGCATTTGGATCTTTCATATTTAAACTTACGATTTTGGTGTACCTTTATCTGTATGGATTTATATACTTAATGCTTTTCTTTGAATCAACACATTTTCTGGTTAAATTTATTTTAATGAAGACCTATATCACTATCATAAATAGTAAGCCAGTATAATTTTCATTATAAAAATGTTATGTTAAATATGAATATATAAATCTAGTTCCATTGATAGTGAAATAGCTTGTCTGAACAAACCCTCTTACATTAACAATTATAAATCCTAAACATAAATTTCTTTTTTAAATAATAAAAACCCTACTCAACAGCACTGAAAAGTGACAATATGCATATAGATACTGTAGAAAATTTGACCCATAAAATGGGTGCCATATTAAGTAAGATCAAATTCTCAATGAAAGCAATTCCTACTCTATGCAGAACAGGGTGCTTAGAATTCAAAAGGAAATCTGAAGTCATACAGGTTTGAGGTATCACAGGATGAATGTTAGGACTTCCAGCTAGTAACCAAAAGGGTAAATCCCAGAAGGGAGAAAGGCTTAGATAGCAAGCCTTAAATCGTCACATAACCTCACCTCAACTCCATGACTGATTCTGATTCAGGTATGTGTAGGAGAAACTCCACGGAAATCGCACACACACACAAAAAAAGGAAAAAAGTGGATAGAGGATTAAATAAGATGATTTCAGCTGCTGCTCTGGATGAGCGAGTTGAAATATATAGGTCTTTAAGACAGAGGACTTTGTGAACATTTCCATATGTCCATAGAATTTTCAGAAGACCATATAGTTAGATGAAAGTTTTTCCAGGACTGAGAAATTACTCTGAGTGTAGCCAAAACCAAAACAGGTCAGCTCTAGGAAAGTTTTTAGTAATAAATCCACAGTTTGAAAGTGATCAGGCATTAAATCCATTCTATGGAAAAAAATCATCCTTAAAAAAAAAAAAAAAAAATTTGAAGATCTCTACAGTGTTTCATCTGCATAGTTCGATATACTAAAACAACAGCAACAATGAGCATTCTACATGTGAATAATTAGAAAAAGTGACTGATTTTCAAGAGAAAAGCAGTTCAAAGAAACTTCAGTGTTTAATTGTTGCAGTTTGCTAGTAAGGACATTAAGCAGAATTTTAAGTATTCTTAAAGACTTAAAGAAAAATATAGTTGCAATGAATGAATATATAAAAATTGTGGCCAAGAAATGGAGGAAAAAAATCTGAGAGACTATAAAGATAGTAGGACTATATTACAAAAAAAAGAAAAAATGCGTAAGAATGTTATTCAGGTCAAAAGGAAATCATAACAGATGGAAACTGTGATTTATAAGATTGGATGAGTGGTAATGGAAATGGAAAATATATAGCTAAAAATAAAATGAATTTTTTAATTATTATTTAAATTAATTGAAAGCAGTTGACTTTATCCTAAAACTTATAACATTGTATTGTGGGACTTAGATTGTATACAGTATCATTATATGACAATAGTAGCCCAAAAGATTTAAGTAAAGTAGATGGTTATAGTGTTGCGAGTTTCTTACACTTTATATGAAGTAAAACAAAAGTAATTCTAAGGGGTGATTAAGGATACCTATTATAATACTAAGAGCACTTTCTAAAAAAATTACAAATCTAGAACTAAAAAGAATTAGTGGAATTAAAATGGATTATTATAAGTATCAACTCAAAAGGAAAATAAGAAAGGAGAAGAAGGAGATACAAATATAAGTGAAAATAACAGAAAAAAAGTATAAAATAGTATACTTAAACCCAACATGATCTTTACCATGTTAACTACCAATGAAATAAACACTCCATCTAAAAGTAGATTTTCAGAAAGTGGGTTTTTAAAAAAAGAAACAATGCATTTATATATAGTTACTATTGAAGCATTTTTAATAAAAAGAGATAGGCTGAATGCAAAAGAGTGGTAAAAGTATACCAGGCAAATATAAAGACTAAACTGGTTGTGTTAGTATCAGACTATGTGGACTGATGACAAGAAATATGGGAAACAAACAAACAAAAAATCGTAATGATCAATGGATTGATATACCAGGAAGAGATAACAAACCTAAACATGTAATTACTTGTTCAAGACACAATATGCCCAAAAATAAAAAGAGCATAAAATGCCAACACTGCCATTTTAATCACATTTGTTTGTATATTATTATTATCAATTATACTGTTTGAAATATATAAACCGAAATAGTTGATTTTGTTGTCATTTTCTAACATTTATAAAGGCCGAGAGTAAGAAATGTTCAAAAAGGTTACCAAAAAAAAAAAAAAAACTTTTGTGTTTTGTGTTGCAAATATATGTGCAGCAATTTGTAGCTTCTGTTGCTATGAGCTACAGCCAGAGAGATTCACTTGTGTGGTTGATTTTGATACAGTCCATGTTTACGAAAGATATACTCCATTTCAGGTAGGAATAAATCAGTTCCTTTACACATTGACTTTCACAGAATTGCACAAACAAAGCTATAAAGTAAAATAAAATACAATATTGGAACAAGAAGGGCTCTATTTTAAAAGGTACTAATTTTAGAAAATTAATTTTAAGAAAGATAAGCATAGACTTCAAGGTATATGCAGGTCTGAGATATATTTAGCATGAATAGCTATAGTCAATTATTTTGAGAAGAGAAAATACATATCAAGTTGATTTTTTTAAAATGTCTTACAAATCCAGGCTTTCTGTAAGAGCAGCTATAGCAATTACTGTTTGTCTTTGGTGTCCTCTTCCTTCCTATAACAACTTTTCAAACTGCAGAGTTTTTTTTAAATCTCAAAATAAAAGCTATGCTGAAAAGTATTGTGATAGTAAGTGGAAACAAAATAAAATTCAAATTTAGAAAGAAACATCATTGTTCCTGACTATTCTAATACTCGAACACTACTATTTCAGATAAAACACGGGATTTGACAAAAATCAGAGTATTTGTTTGTAGTATTCCTCCTAATCAGTCGCCAATTCACAAAACTTTTAATTATTTTTACTCATTGTCAACTCTAAAAGATTACCTATAGAACATTTTTTATTTTCTTTAGAGACATGGCTGTGCTCTGTAACTCAGGCTGGAGTGCAGTGGTACAACCACAGCTCACTGCAACCTCGAACTCCTGGGCCAAGTGTATATGTTTATGAAAACAGTCTAGGTCAATAATTAAAAATATGAAACATTGTAAAACAATATTTTGGCATTATTGGGGCACATGATTTAACACAGTAGCATATTCCAGAGCAAAATAATTTCCTAAATATTTCACAGTCACTGAAATCAAAACCAGAGTATGTTCATGTATTAGTCCGTTCTCATGCTGCTATGAAGAAATACCTGAGACTAGGTAATTTATAAAGAAAGGTGTAATTGACTCAGAGTTCTGCATGACTGGGGAGGCCTCAGGAAACTTACAATCATGCGGGGAGGCACCTCTTCACAGGGTGGCAGGAGACAGAATGAGTACCAGCAGAGGAAATGCCAGATGCTTATAAAACCAGTAGATCTTGTGAGAACTCACTCACTATCACAAGAACAGCATGGAGGAAACCACCCTATGATTCAATTACCTCCCACCACATCCCTCCCATGACAAATGAGGATTATGGACTTATGGGATTTCAATTCAAGATGAGGTTTGGGTGGGGACACAAAGGCAAACCACATTAGTTAGAAAGCGCATCACTTTATACGCCACTCTGGAAGATTAAAGTAAAAGAAAAAAACGGGTCACTCACTTGAACACATGTGGCCCAGAGGCTATGTTAACGAGAATAAAGTTATATTTTTGGTCTATATTATCCAAGTGACTGCTAACATCAATCAGTCTCACCAAATAACTACACTCTTCTCCTTTTAGTCCAAAGAACAGCTCAAGTGGTACAACTTGACTGGGATTAGCCACTCTTCAGCAGAACAGCCAGAGAGTTCGAATTAGAAAGAAATAATGTGACACACATACTCAAATACTAGTGTAAACAATTCTCATTTATATTACCATTAGGCAACAGGGACCTAACTTAAATATGAAAATCACAGTAAAAATCACATAAAGATTAAATGAGAAAGGTCACACACATTTAGCACCTTGCCTAGCAAGCTCTTGAAAAAGTCTTCCTTTCATGCCACATGTTTCTCTTTCAGTTTGTGCTCTGCTCCTCCTCCTGCTTTTTCTAACTTCATTTAAGGAGAAACTTATTCATAGAGAGCATAAATTGTTTAGATTTAGGAAAAATGTGAATAGAATGAACAAATCTAAGTTAAATGAAAATATCAAGATTATTTCAGTAGATTTACAATGTATTAGGGAATAATCATCATTCATTCCCACATTAAAAAATAAAGTCATTCTGAAGTTGGCAGGGGTAAAAAAAAAAAAAAAAAAACTTGTACAGTATAACATATAATTTTCCAGTACCAGATAATTTTATATGAAATAGATAAATGCTGATGGCATTGTCAGTATGCACAGTATATTTTGCAACACTACAAATTTGTGATTTCAAATACAGCTGTTTGACCAAGTAATGTCTTTTTCTTTTTTTTCACTATTTCAAGTCTCGTTTATTCTTCCAGTGACTCCTTCCACTCAAGATTTTCCATTGACTCTAAGCGAATGGCACTGCCTACCTTGTTACTAAAGAAATAGAAGCTTTGATGTGGGGATTTACTCTAGTTTTGTTTTCACTTCAGCGTAATCCCATATTCCCATTTTTCTTCTCCAGTAAATAATTTCACATCTGTTTTCTCTTCTGGAATATTGTTTATATTGTAACTCTCTTCTTTATATTGTAAATCAGTCACTCTTTACTTCTCTTCCCTCCACCAACAAGTATGCTATACAGTTTCCTTTTCTCTTTATACTAAATCTCCCACTATTAAGGTATCTTCCTTCTTTCATTTATAGCCAAGCTGCTCAAAAGAATAGCTAATGTGTAATGACCGTATTTCACTACCTCCTCAATGTCCTTACATCTGATTTCTAGGTTTATAATTGAGATAGCTTCTATCATGCCAAGCAATCACTTGGTATTGCTGCAAATTTGATATTTTAGCTAATTCAACTGATCAATCTTTTTTCTTGGCTTCTAGGATATCATTTTTTAATTGTTTTATTACAATTACTTCTGTCTGATAAAGTGCCTGAAGTCTATGTATTAGTGTTGTATTGTAGGGGACAGGTGTGAAAGCATTGAGGTACACAGTGTCCTAACCTCTGAAACAATAAGCTCTTCCAGGCCCTCATGGAAAATAATGGGAAATATATTCAAGACCACTTTGAAGCCTTTGCAGCTTACCAATATGCCACGACCCACTTATCATAAATCTGCATCTATACACCTTCCCATCTAAATGCCAGCTATTTTATTGCTTGAAAACCAACTTTAGCTGCAGCTCAAATTATCACACTCCCCTTCTTGACTCCATATTTACATATTGAATTACCTACTCTACATCTCTCTTTAGACTCCAATGAGCACTGAAAAATCAATACATGAAATGAAGCCATAGTATTCCATCTTTCCTCACCTTCCTCACTCCTAAAATTTTATTTAACTTGGTAATTTTCATCTCCCAAATGAAAATACCATAATCTTTTTAGTCAAGGGAGAAATGGAGAAGTCATTTTTACTTCTCTCTCCTTCCTAAATCTGTCCTTTAATTTTTTTCATAAATTCTAGTTGATTTTATCTCTTCAATATGTTGCTATTTCTCTTTACAATCACTAACAGATTTCCTCCTTTCCCATGCCTTATAATTTTATACCAAAAGTCATATTAGAACTATTAGTTTTTAATATTCACTAACATTGCTATCTTCAAGTATATTTCACATTGCTGCCACTATAAAATTCCTCAATGCAAATATTGCCATGGCATACTCCTAATTAAAATTCATCATGGCTCCTTATGAAGACATGGATATAGATACTGTATTAGTCTGGATTATCCTAGAAGGGCAGAACTAATAGGATATGTGTGTGTGTGTATATATATACACACACACACACATTCAACTCCCATATATATATCTATATATATAGATATATAGATATAGATATAGGAGTTTATTAAGTGCTAATTAACATGATCACAAGGTCTCACAATAGGCTGACTGCAAGCTGAGGTGCAAGGTGAGCCAGTCCAAGTCCCAGTGCTGAAGAACCTGGAGTTCGATGTTCGAGGGCAGGAAGCATCCAGCACAGGAGAAAGATGTAGGCTGGGAGGCTAGACCCCTCTCTCAATTCACATTTTTCTGCCTGCTTTTTATTCACTGGAAGGTGATTAGAATGTGCCCACCAGATTAAGGGTGGATCTGCTTTCCCCAGCCCACTGACTCAAATGTTAATCTCTTCTGGCAACACCCACACAGACACACCCAAGACTAATACTTTGTATCCCTCAATCCAATCAAGTTATCACTCAGTATTAACCATCATGGATACTTATAGCCATATCTTTATCTATAGCTCTATATTCTGGACTTTTTAAGTTTTTGGTAAGGTTTACAAACCTATTTTAACGTATTTTTTCCTGTAAAAGCCCTGAACAATATTATCTGACTCTGTTCTATGGTCAAAAGATAAATACACCTTTTTTTTTGTTAAATTTTTGTCTTCCTCTTTGTTATTATCATGCAAGTTTGGAAGCACCTTTCACATATGAACAAGTAACTACATATAGGGAATCCTTGTTTATGACTGCAGTATTCTTCAGTTATTTCTCTAGTTACCAAACCCCATTATTATCTATTATTTATCATTGTAATGGAGATCACTAAGCACTGCTTGATTTGTTATTATTTGCAATGTATTTTACCTAAACGCTTATACTTCCTTTCCTCAAATGAAAAATGTGACTAATTTCATGTGTAAGTGAGTCTTTTCATTTATTTGACTTTACTATAGTAAATAATTTGGATCTATGTTGTTAAAGCCTATTTTTCAACCCAATATATATTTTTAAAATCATGCCTTTGACATTTCTCTTGTTGATTTTGTTTTTTGTTTAAACGAATTTTATGTGAATTTATTGTTTCTTCCTTTTATATTCTAATTATTTTCATCATGTCTTTCCAGGGTTTATGCATTACAGCAGTTTGTTTTGATTTATTTCCTATATGATCATTCAATTTCCTCTTTTTTGATTTTGCTTCCTACTTTACCCAGTGCAATGTTAGTTCTACCATGAACTTGTAGTCCTTTATTTAGTTCAACCACCTAACTTTTAATCTAACTTTTCTCTTTGAAATGTATTGTTTTGTGTCTTTTTAAATTTATTTTATATCTCAATAAACACTAATCTACTTATAGCAAATCTTTGATACAAACACCATGCTCTTCTTGTATTTTATTGAATATGTTAGCCACGTTTCTGAAATTTTATTTTGAAACTTGTGAAATAATACGTTTTGCAAATAAGCCTCCTTCATCTTCAGCATGATGAAAACTTTGTTCTCTCTTCCATAGCATTTTTCTTCTTTAATGACATCTTTTGACATCCTTAATCATTCTTAAACAATGAAAATTCTATTCAGTTGACTTTTGCTAAACAATCTGAAATTCTGAAATTATAGCATTACTCTCACCTCCTAAATGAGAAATGCTCAAATTGCCTTCACACAGCCCAATTAACAGTGTAGAGCAAGAATTAAATCAACAATAATGTTTGCTAAAGATATACTTTCCCTAATTATTCTCTGATACTCAGAATCAATGGACAATATGGGAATTTAAATATTGGATTTGTGATAATATCATAAATTAGCTTTTTGTTTAACAGATCCAACCTATGCAGCCTCTGAAATAGATGTATATGAAAAGAATGAATTGCAGATTGATTAAACATTAATGTCACCCATGACTAAGCATTTTTGGTTCATGTCTATATATTTCTCTTTATACTTAAATTATTAATTTAGTCAGTGGAAGTTTCACTATATTTTAAAATGTTAGGTGTCATTTATGCATTTATTTGAAAACCCCTTACTTTTAGTTAGATCTTTTTCTTTGTTCTTATAGGTATTTTAGTAGAGTAATAAGAAATACTCTATAAGGGGCACTAATTAAGCACATTTTTTCTTCATAAGTATGTGATGGCAAAATGAATCAAAGAGTCTCAATAAACTGTACAAACATTTCTAAAGCTTTAGAAAATTCCATAAGCTTAATTTTGAAATCAAAAGCTTACATTCATTCATTCAACACTTGTCCCACTTCATGATTTTTTTCAAGATATTCTGGTTTTCCCTTTAATTGTTTATTCATACATTTTTAAACTGTTAGGTAGTCATGGTTTGTAATATGACTACTTTCCTCAATTAAATTTACAACCTCTACTGACTTTTTTTTTTTTGAGGTGGAGTCTCACTCTGTTGCCCAGGCTGGAGTGCAATGGTGCAATCTCAGCTCACTGCAACCTCTGTCTCCAAGGTTCAAGTGATTTTCTTGTCTCAGCCTCCTGAGTATCTGGGATTACAGGCATGCACCACCATGCCTGACTAATTTTTATATTTTTAGTAGAGATGGATTCTCACCATGTTGACCAGGCTGGTCTAGAACTCCTGACCTCAAGTGATACACCCATCTCAGCCTCCCAAACTGCTGGGATTACAAGTGTAAGCCACCGCACCTGGCCCTCTACTAACTTCATATTTTGTTTATTTTTCAAGTGTTTTCTGTTGTGTACAGCATCATGTTTTGCTGCACACAGACATTGCAGGATGGGTAGATCTAGCTCATTTACCAAAATGTTACCTCACATTATTATTGTTTTTGTGATAAGAGCATACAGCATCCACTGTATTTATTTTTTCAAGAATACAATGTATCACCATTAATTATAGTTACCTTACTGTACAATAATTACTTATTTTTAAAAAGACATGTAATTAAAGATTCCTAACAGCAAGCCAATTCATTTTAGGACTATTTCAAGTTTTCAAACTTTGCTTAGGTATGGCTTCAATATAACTTGTATAATAAAATTATTCCCTTTGAAATACCTCTGCATGAAAGAAAATCCAATACATTTTAAACTGTAAAATTTGTAGGGAACACGCTAGCTTTATACAGCAGTCCCGCACGCCTGCCTGCTCCTTTAAACTAAGAGGATTCTCAGTAAATTGAGGTTAAAACAATATAAATCTTTAGTGAGTCACTTTTTTTGTGTTTTCATTCCATTGGTAATATGAAATAATTGTATTCAATATGAATAATAAATTGTTCCTATGTGTTTTCAAATGTTTACCATGCATTCAGTTTTGATTTTTCAATACTGCTTTTAGTTGTACCATCATCCAAGCTTGACTAAATGTAATTTCTTCTGACACTAAAACTACAGGTAAGATGTTGGTAGTCGGTAATATAATTGTAATGCTAATACTTACACTACATGTATTGCTGTATTATAGTCAATAATAAAAGCATGCTGAAATGTTGTGAAACCTCCTCATGCCTGTATTATGTTATGATCTTTGATAACCTTTATTTTTAGATGAAAGTAGTTTACTATACTGTATCAGCTATAATGAGCACCAATAAACAAGCTGCTTTGCCAAGGGCAAATATAATTTCAAGCAATGAAATCAGATCTACAACACTGTATCTTCTATTCTTCATTTCAGATTCATTAACTATTACGGAGATCAATCTCTTTGACACAGTATATTTCTAACCACATTTATGCCAGAATGTGTCCTCATCAGGATGTTTGAACTCCATAGCTAAACTGACAGGGTTTCCCTCTTGCTTTGTGATATTACACATAATTTGAAAAGCAGGCCTTGAATATTCTGACAACCACATTATTTAGGATTTTTTTTTTCTCTACATGCATACATTTATGCACATCCTGTACCTTTGAGGAGTATATTAAACATATTGAAAAAATAGTACTGTTTACAAAACTTTTTAAAATTCAAACAAGAGCAATGCTTTAAATAAACTATCTTTAGATATCAGTGCTTAGAAATATTAATATATTTTATTTTTCTTCCTAATGTATAATTGTAAATTTTAACCATACGTGTGTGTGTAGGTAGATATAAAATGAATCAGTACTCACTTATCGTCTAAAGCTTTTGCTATTGACAACTTTTGGAAAGGTCATCTATTAAAATTTATAAGGTTCCTTCTAAGTGTCATAGCTCAGTTATGTTCTTTACAGCTTCAACCTTATTTCTTTGACACAACTCACTGCAATACATTTAATAATGAGGAACAGAAAGAATAAAATACAACCAAGGAAAAAGTTGATCTCAATCAAAAGTTATGTTTCTAGACAATTAAGACTACCAAACTTTGCCTTTTTTTCACTGAATATTGTATTAGGGTTTTAAATGTCTGTTTTTTATAACAAACAAGCAAATAAACAAACCAGAGTGGGTCAAATATCTTCTCTGCACTTCATTTTGCTTGGATGTGGTGAATGCATAATTCCTTAGGAGGAAAGACAATGGCAGTTTTGAGGAAGAGTAAGTAGTTAGGGATGGGCTTGAATACTTGTGAGCAGTGCAAGAAATACAAGACAAGAAAGGCTAGTTGAGAAGAGGCTTTTTTTTTCAAGTGAAGAAGTTTATTTAGTGTTTTCATTTTAACTATGAAGATACATAAAATATATTTGATCTGGGAAATGACNTTTAAATGTCTGTTTTTTATAACAAACAAGCAAATAAACAAACCAGAGTGGGTCAAATATCTTCTCTGCACTTCATTTTGCTTGGATGTGGTGAATGCATAATTCCTTAGGAGGAAAGACAATGGCAGTTTTGAGGAAGAGTAAGTAGTTAGGGATGGGCTTGAATACTTGTGAGCAGTGCAAGAAATACAAGACAAGAAAGGCTAGTTGAGAAGAGGCTTTTTTTTTCAAGTGAAGAAGTTTATTTAGTGTTTTCATTTTAACTATGAAGATACATAAAATATATTTGATCTGGGAAATGACATGATGGTTTTATTTTAATAAATTCTGCCAACTGCATGGAAGGGTACGGGATGCTGGCAAAAGGGATTACTAAGGTGACTGCTGCATGATTTCAGAGATTTTTAAGTTAAATGGAAGATACAAAATGACACTCAGCCTTAAATATTTAAAAAGGAAAAAGTCATCAAAAGGTTTACATTTGTGATTTTTTTGCTGGAAACATAGTAGGAATTTCAGAACTAGATTTAGTCCTAGACCTGTGACATATTAGCTGCAATATTTTCTCACATTACAAGCTAAGAATCTTAATTTCCTTATATGTAAAATGGGTTGAGAATATCTGATGCCTTAAGTAGTTATTATTTGAATGAAGTCCATGAGTGTATAATTAACACAGATTTTCGGCACTGACAATACAATTCCAATCTGATTCAATTGGCTTCAGTGAAATGGAAACACAAACTTCCTGGGTGATCTGGAACCTGGGAGAGACTAGGGAGTTCTTTGAAGAGTGAGAACAGTAGTTGGTCAGGAAAGGACCTTTTTATAAAAGACTCAGGGCCCAAATATTAATCATTGTAACTGTGGGGCCCAAATATTAATCATTGTAACTGTGGATCTAGAGGTAAAAAACAGAATGCATTATTATTAATTTCAGCAAGAAAAAGAAAGAAAGTAATGTGGACAAGAGCATTAGTATATCATGGCTCTGTTTTAGACTCACAATATTATTTTGGAGTTAGCTCCTTCCCAGAATTTTGCTACATCAAATCATGAAATTTAAGAAATGTGGCATACTATACTATTGTGTCAAGTTAAAATAACATTTTTAAAAACATTTATGTTCAGGGTACATGTGCAGGATATGCAGATTTGTTACATAAGTAGTTGTGTGTCGTGAGGGTTTGTTATACTAAAATTACTTTTAAATTACCTCGCTTTTGTGGATTCCCTAGTGGTTTCACTAATTTTTTTGTTTGCCCTTTCAATTTTATATCACCCCTACCTCCCCGTAATTGCTGTACCAACTGCACAGGACTGTTAAGTGTGATAAAGACAAGATCTATATCTCACTCCTGTCTTTTTCAGATAAATACTGCTTTGCACACTGTCTTGCTTAGAGAACGTGTGGAACCATTGAGAGTTAACCAGAGAAATGAAGGATAAATACATATTTTTAAATCTGTTTTTGACACTAAATGGGGCATGTGTATTCCTAACTACATCCAACTTTTCTTAATTCTAAGAAGTGTTTACTTCAGTGCTCTCTACTTAATAATGGCTTTTCAAAAAAAAAAAAAAAGTACTACATTTAAGTTCACATTTGAGGTCACAAATGTCAATGTACAGCAATAAGTATCTTTGGGGAATTATTATACTTTACTTTCTCATTCTTTTGTTTTATCTCAAGGATGTATAGATTTTATTACATTAATGGATAAAATGTTGAAGTCCTCTCTATGTATAAATTCTGAGAATGTGGGGCAGAGAATCTTACAGAATCAGTTCAAGAGAAAAGCCCTAACCAAAAGTGCTGTAAAGAGTGAAAAACTTTATACATAAAGTTATTAAGAATCTGAGTAAAAGATGAGTATGATTGAGTATTGAGGATCATTTTTGGTAGACTTTACTTTCTCAGTTCAGATCCAAGAAACCCAGAGAATGACTTGCTTTCTGAGAATACAGGTATCAAGAAATCAGATTGGAAAAATGTCCAACTACAAAAAGTGACACACTGCTCCTCCTCCTGCCACTAAATATTGGTAATAATTTAGAAAGGCTTGATACTGATGCTTATTAACAACTCAGGTATAGAGTAGATGCCAATAACCCATACTCATATTTTACTTTGGATTGAAAAATGTCCAGAAGCTGATGGATATCTGGTCTATGTGACTACTAAGTGCAACTAAGATGATGATTGATGTGCTTTTCATCAGTGATATGAGGACTACATGTTGTCAGATTTAAGCATTTCACTATCAGAATGAGTGCTAGAAACAGAAAATAAATTATTATTTAGTTCCATGTCAAAAATATAATGTCTTTACTTACTCTATTGTCTGTTTATCTGCACACAAAAAGCCATAGTACTCTTTAATAAGTTCCAAAAGTATGGCTCAAAGATGACCAAGGAGGCAGAGGAACAGCGTTAGTAGAACAAAGACTATTCTATAAGAAACAAAGGTTAGAACATAATGACTTGTAAATATATATTAATAGCACCAATATTAGTTATGGAATAGGTACTATAAAGGCTTCTGATTAAATAAAATACAAATTATAGCTAAATAAATGTATCAGTCATAAAAACCATATAATAGCATACATTAAATACCACCTTTGAAGCATGAAATATATTTCTTGGAATCAGAATAATTCTTTGCAATTTAATAATGCTCTACAGATACGAAATAATTTTATGTAATCTTATTTTATTTGATCCTCCCTTTGATTCTTTGAAACAGATGATATCATTGACAATATTATTTTGAAAATAATAAAACTGAATATCAGAGAGCGTTACTGAATTTGCCCTGAGTGTATGACTCTCAAAAGAGATTCATTGCTTTCAATCCCAGTGCCTTCCAACTGAAACAACCTGCCTATTAACAACATGTTTGGATGGAATTGGAATTAAAATGGGCTGAGAAATTATTATAGTTCAAAAAAAAAAATGAAGCTCATGGAAATTATGTAATTTGTCTATATTTGTAAATCAAGTTACTGTCAGACTTCAGATTATAACTGAACTTACCAAATTTGTACTTCCAGAGCAACACTAGGAAAATAAACTAAAAATAAAATGTTGCTTTATAAGTTAATACTAAACTTAGAATTCACTTACATCTGAATGACTGAACCAGCAAGTTTAAAAAGGAATACAAACAGTATTCTAGTATCACCTTAATGTTTTAAAAGTTGATCTCTAAAAATAAAAAAAATTCCATATAAAATATATATTTTGTACCTGTTAGAAAGTAGTTGGCTGAATAGGTTAGTGTATGACATCTATTATAACAAACAATTGCGATCAGACTAGACAAAAAGTATTAGTTGGCTACAAAATTTTACTGCAAAATTAAATTACTCATGCATGTTAAAAATTTTCAAAATAAATAATGAAATCCCACTTTGTTAAGAAGTCTTACCATTTACTAATAAGCTCATATAAGAGAGATACAGAGAAACAGGAAAACAAACAAGAATTTGCTTACAAAGTCTCTGGTGAGCATTCTTGTTAGCAGCAATACCTATCATGTAAAGTTCATGATGCTGTTTACGTTAGGTTAAATGCACTAATTAATACTTTCTTTTGAATCTACCTACAGGGAAATAGACGTAGAAAGTGTTAGCAAGCTAGAGATTTAGAAGACTGTGTTTACCCCGTCTCTATTAAAAATACAAAAAATTACCTGGGCGCAGTGGCAGGCGCCTGTAGTCCCAGCTACTCCGGAGGCTGAGGCAGGAGAATGGCGGGAACCCGGGAGGCGGAGCTTGCAGTGAGCGCCTCTGCACTCCAGCCTTGGAGACAGAGCGAGACTCCGTCTCAAAAAAAAAAAAAAAAAAAAGACTGTGTTTAACGACAAGTGTTCTGCTGCATCTCAACCCAACCCAAATGTCCATCTGTAACAGACTGGATTAAGAAAATGTGGCACATATACACCATGGGATACTATGCAGCCATAAAAAAGGATGAGTTTGCGTCCTTTGTAGGGACATGGATGCAGCTGGAAACCATCATTCTTAGCAAACTATCACAAGAACAGAAAACCAAACACCGCATGTTCTCACTCATAGGTGGGAACTGAACAATGAGATCACTTGGACTCGGGAAGGGGAACATCACACACTGGGGCCTATCATGGGGTGGGGGGAGGGATTGCATTGGGAGTTATACATGATATAAATGATGAATTGATGGGTGCTGACGAGTTGATGGGTGCAGCACACCAACATGGCACAAGTATACATATGTAACAAACCTGCACGTTATGCACATGTACCCTAGAACTTAAAGTATAATAAAAAATAAAAAAATAAAAAAGACTGTGTTTAACGACAAGTGTTCTGGTGCATCTCCCTTACCCCCACCCCTCAATGTTCAACTTCTAGTGATCTTCCCATTGTTTCCATGTGGTTTACTAGAAATGTAACATTTTGGAGTGTCTGTTGAAGGGGTAGTATTTGCATCCAAGTCCTAATGTTTATGCCCAGCAGTGTAGTATGGAGATACCTTCATTAATAAAACATTTATGTTTTCTTTATCTCTTACTTGCTCTTTTCTTAGGGATGGATGTTGGAGTGAGAAGGAAAATTGCCTGACTCATGATTTTGGAAGGAGAAACTAGGCATGGTCCTTTGCTCTTTCTCTTTCCCTTAAGACTTTGCTGACAATTGAGAGCATAAAATCTAACGTAAACTCCTTTCTTATACCGATAAAGCCATATTTTCCATACTAACTTTGTTAATAATAAAGGTAATATTTTTATCCTTACAACTTTATTATATGTCATTATATTTTCAACTGCATGGACACTCAGATAGAAAAAAATGGGATGATATTTATTTAGTTCTTTGAACACTCAAAATTTGTTGCATTGATCTGTGTGCCTCAAGAAATAGGCAAAGAAAGTAAAATTTATAGAATAAAATACAAATGGAGTGGTTGAGGTTTTTCATGTGGCTACAGCCTTGAACTTGAGTATGTTATTGGGAAGCTGTGATGTTGGTGGCTTATAAAGGCTTAAATTGGAGCATATGACTGGGTTTGCCTTATATTTTCAGGTTACAAATTCTGAACAACTGGCATCCAATCAACAGAATGTATATTGACAAATCTAAAGCCAAGAATTTAGATTCTACATACCCACATACCACTGAATCACTCTTATGTCTAGGTAACAGCAAATACTGGGTTCTAGAAACAACTTGTTTCAGAATATGTGCATTATAGGCCTAAAATGGAGTGTTTATTAAATGTTGTGGGTATTCAGTACAGTGCTGAAATGATTTTGCTTGCCCTATTAAATATTTTCTACCTTATAAAAAATGAGGCAAATAAAAAACTTTGAATGCATAAAACATCTTATGTCTTAAACAAACTAAGAAACTACACTCATTCTAACCAGAGGCACTTCACATGGCAATTGCTTGAAGAATGCCAACTCTACCCAGGAATTAAGCATCCTAATTAAGCATCCTAAACCCTAATACTGGGAAATAAGAAATTGGAAGGAATAAATTTTAACTATTTTGTTGAAACATTGGTTTTAGATTTTAAGACCAATCAAATATTTTGTATTTTATTTTAACTTTATTTCTCTGTGGGAATTTGATAATGGGATAAAATTATATTAGTTTAGATTCTGTGCCGTTTTCTTTTATTTTAGAGTTCCAATGACTTTACTCAACAATGAAGCTGTGTATAATTTAAGATGAAGAATAAAATAAAAAATTAATTTCAACCTCGCATACAAAGTAACTTAAGCATTAATTAACACACTACTCTCATTTTTTTGAGAGTCTTCTGGTATCAAAATATCTACTAGTACCCAGTGATCTCAGGAATATGAAAGAAGTCAGGGTTGTTACTGTAAATTGGCTTTGTAAAAGTGAAATTAGGCCCATCTTGATGGAATGTTGACCTTCACAAAAGGAAGAATCATAGTTCAAATGGCCACAAATTCAACATTTATTCTGAATGTATTAAATAATTCCACTTAACTAATGACATAAACCAATATTTCAATATTACCTTTATTGGTAATAAAGGTAATACTGATACAAATCTGACATACTCTTGTCTTTATTCCTCAGTTTGTTGGAAACAGTCTCTGGTAAGTAAGGCAGTGGAAAGAATTACTCAATGCCTATCATTTGCTTTGTTGTTATTTTTGTTGAACTAATTACTTTATTTTCTAAAATACATTAAAATTTTCAAAAATTAACAAAAATGACACATCTAATTCCCAGATACCATTTACTCATTTCATTGAGTTTTAACATTTTGTCACATTAGCTTTATTATCTACTTAGTCTGAATCTCTCTTTTCTCTCTCTCCCTCTGTCATTCTGTGTGCAAGAATTTCCATTGTAAAATAGATGACAAGCATGGGACTCCTTCAGTTTCTCTATTGTAAAGTTGATATTTTCCATTTGTGAATTAAAATAATGGTGATAGGGAGATACATGAAACCTATAAATATCCTGTGTTTTGTTAAAGTAAAAATTCCAAAATTCCAACAAAGTTAAACAGGTTAAGAAAGACTTTATTTAAGTCTATTGTAATAGGTAAGAGAGGCCAGAACTCACATCTTTGCCAACAAACAAACAAACAAACAAACAAACAAACAAACAATGACTGTAGATACTTTAAAAGCTGAAGTGAGAAGGATCTTAGGCCATCTGCATTTTCTAATTGATCTTACCCAAATAAAATGTAAACTTTCTTGTATTTTTCTTAATGACAGAGGTAGTTTTACAATTTAAAATGCCTACTGAAGTTAAGTTCCTACATTTCCACGGAAATTGAGAGAAGGGGTGCTATCTTCCTTGATTATAACATTTCAAAAAGATGGCTCCCAGGTTATTAAGAAAAAGACCCTGAGACTCGGGAATTTATAAAGAAAAGAGGTTTAAATGACTTACAGTCCCAAAGGACTGGGAGGCCTCAGGAAATTCACAATCAAGGCAGAAGGTAAAACAAACATGTCCTTCTTCACATAGCAGCAGGAGAGAGAAGTGTCAAGCAAACGGGGAAATGCCCCTTATAAAAACCATCAGATCTCAAGAGAACTCACTCATTATCACGAGAAAAGCATTAGGGTGTTCCCCATGATTCAATTACCTCCCACTGGGTCCCTCCCATGACATATGGTGATTACAAGAACTACAATTCATGATGAGATTTTGGGTGGGACACAGCCAAACCATATCATTCTGCCCTTGGCCCCTCCCAAATCTCATGTCCTCACATTCCAAAACATATCCATGACTTTTCAACAGTCCCTGAAAGTCTTAATTCATTACAGCCTTAACTCAAAAGTCCAAGTCCAAAGTCTCACCTGAGACAAGGCAAGTCCCTTCCACCTAAGAGCTTCTAAAATGAAAAGCAAGTTAGTTATTTCCTAGATACAATGGAGGTACAGATATTAGGTAAATACACCTATACCAATTGGTAGAAATTGTCCAAAATGAAGGGGCTGCAGTCCCCATGCAACTCTAAAATTCAATAGGGCAGTCATTAAGCCTTAAAGATTGAAAATGATCTCTTTTGATTCCATGTCTCACTTCCAGGTCACAATGATGCAAGAGTGGGTTCCCAGGTTCTTGGGCAGCTCCACCCCTGAGGCTTTGTAGGATACAGCCACCCTCCTGGCTGCTTTCCCAGGCTGATGTTGAGTGTCTGCAGCTTTTCCAGTTGCATGGTGCAAGCTGTCAGTGTATCTACCATTCTGGGGTCTGGAGGATGGTGTCCTATTTCTCACAGCTCCACTAGCAGTGCCCAGTGGGGACTCTGTGTGGGGGCTTCAACCCAACATTTCCCTGCTGCACTGCCCTTGCAGAGGTTCTCTATGAAGGCTCTGCCCATGAAGCAGACTTCTGCCAGGACATCCAAGCATTTCCTCACATCCTCTCAAATACAGGTAAAGGTTCCAAAACCTCAATTCTTGCCTCCTGTGCAACCACAGGCCCAACACCATGTGGAAGCTGCCAGGGATTGGGTTTTCACCCCCTGTAGCAATGGCCTGAACTATACTTTGGCCTCTTTTAGCCACAGCTGGAGCAGGTTGGATGCAAGACACCAAGTCCAGTTGCACACAGCAACGGGGCTTGGACCCAGCCCAGGAAACCATTTTTACCTCCTGAGCCTCTGGGCCTTCAATGGGAGGGGCTGCTGTGAAGAACTCTGACATGCCCTGGAAACATTTTCCCCATTGTCTGGGTGATGAGCGTTTGGCTCCTCATTACATATGCAAATTTCTGTAGCAGGCTTGAATTTCTCCCCAGAAAAGGGGTCTCTCCTTTCTACCACATGACCAGCCTGCAAATTTTCCAAACTTTCATACTCTGCTTCCTCTTGAATGCTTTGCTGCTTAGAAATTTCTTCAACTACATAACCCAAATCATCTCTCTCAAATTCAAAATTCCACAGATCTCTAAGGCAGGGACAAAATGCCACCAGTCTCTGCTAAAGCATAGAAAGACTGACCTTTACTCCGGTTCCCAGCAAGTTCCTCATCTCCATCTGAGACCACCTCAGTCTGGAATTCATTTTCTGTAACATTATCAGCATTTTGGTCAAAGCCATTCAACAAATCTCTAGGAAATTCCAAACTTTACCACATACCTGTCTTCTGAGCCCTCCAAGTCTCTAGGACATTTCAAACTTTTTTCACATTTTCCTGTCTTCTGAGCTTTCCAAGTCTCTAGGAAGTTCCAAACTTTTTACATTTTCCTGTGTTCTTCTGAGCCCTCCAAACTGTTCCAACCTCTGCCTGTTACTCAATTCCAAAGTTGCTTCCACATTTTTGAGTATCTTTACAGCACAGCCCTACTATGCTGGTACCAATTTACTGTATTAGTCTGTTCTCATGCGGTTGTGAAGAAATACCTGAGACTGGGTAATTAAAAAAAAAAAAAGGTTTAATTGACTCACAGTTTTGCAGGACTGTGGGGGACTCAGGAAACTCACAATTATGGCAGAAGGGAAAGTGAACATGTCCTTCTCATGGCTGCAGGAGATAGAAGTGCCTGGCAAAGGGAGAAACACCCCTTATAAAGCAATCAGATCTTGTGAGAACTTGCTCACTATCACAAGAACAGCATGAGGATAACCACCCCTGTGATTCAATTACCTCCCACCGGGTCCCTCAGGACATGTGGGGATTATGGGAACTACAATTCAACATGAGATTTTGGGTGGGGATACAACCATACCATATCAGATATCTTGGTGGGTCTCATCAAATTTATTGTAAATTTTTAACCATTGATTATTTTTGCTGGAATTCTTCTTAATGTGATGTGAAATAGTAATATTATTACTCCATTTAGTATTTTTGCTTGTTTATTTTGTCAGGTGAATAATAAATCTGTATTTTAGACTGTGTCTTTTATTAAAGTAACAAGAACATTTTGTCTTTCAGGGTCTCTTAGTCTATCATTTCTTCTGTATTTGTTAGTTGGCAGTCTACTCTAAAGAAGAATCTCCACTTATATCATTTTCTATCTATCCATTTATCATTAGTATTAACAGATTATTATTTTATTCAACTATTTACAACCCAAGAATACACCTTTTTTATTGCGTTATTCCCAAATTCTCAGTGTTGGTTATTAGGAACCCTTTAAAGATGGAGTCTATGTCTTTTCAGGCCATCATTAATTTTTAAGCTCTTGTTTTCTTGCTTAAAAAGATATTTCAGACTCATTTTGTAATGTTTCCCTTTCAAACATTTGTTGGAGAATACCATTTATCCAAGGAATGATATTTAGAAATATTGATATGTGCATGAAGTATGCTCATTGCTGCTGGGATATCATTGCTTCTAGGCCATTTCATCAGACACAGCTAAAGCAGATTGATGCTTGCCTCCTCTGACTTTCCTCATTCCATATTTGTATCTCTTTTTATCACAGGGAGAAGTCTGTTGCCCAAAACATCACTATATCTACTAATTTGTTCATTCCAACAATAGGCATAAAATCGTTAATCATCTTGGAATTACTATACCTATACTATACAACAAACCATGCTATTAAAAAAGTGTGATTTTTTTGTTTGCTTGTTTCTTGTTTGATGGTATATAGTTTATTGTGTTAAAAGTAACCGGGATTAGTTCTTGTTTGTTTCCCTTCAGTATGATTATGTAATTCATTTGAAATTAATTTGCATTCATTTGTTTCTGTTTACATTCAGTTTTAAGGTTTGTTTTTTCCTATATATGTTGATTTATTTATTTTAAATAAGCAGGATAGTAACATGCTTTTGGAAGTCAAAACTTTAAGAAACAATACTCAGGGAAGTGTTATTTTCTTTCTCTCTTCCACTCCATTCTCCTCCACCACAAAGTAGATCTGTTTTATTTATTTCCATTGTATTCCCCCACATATCTTTTGTAATTACGCTCAGCTACATAAACAAATAAACATTTATTTATTTTTCTTGCTTCTTTACAAAACAGAAGCGTACTATTGATACTGTTATACTTGTTACGTTTTTTCTTATTTCAACACATGATAGAAAACATTCTACAACAGCTCATACCTATTTTCCTTATTCTTTCTTACATGCTAGTGTTTCCTACAGCTAATAAAATAATCTTCTGTGTTAGCTAACGTAGGTAAATTTTTTTTGGAATCAAAAATACCATCAATAGGTTTACTTGTGTGCTATACTTTATCAATATCGCAGCAGTATGTTTTGATGGGAGATAAAGAAAACTAAACAACACAAAGTTGCTACTTTATTATTATGAAAAATATTTATATAAGAAAGGCTAGTTTTCTACTTCTCTGATAAATAAAACTGGGCATGAAGTGCTCTAGTAGAGACTCTGGTGTTGCAAAAGTCCCTGTTTCTCCCTTTTCTTCCTTTTCACCCAATAACACCCTGTCTGATCACCAAATTGTCTGTGAGCCCGAATTTTCATGGCGATGGGAAAAAGAACTCTGTCTTTAGCTGAACTAAAAACAAAAGTCCTGCAACAATAATATCCTGGACAATGAGTATGCATCTGTATGTGTGTGTTTGTATGCATGCATAAATACATATAGACATGTGAAGTCTGGATACTCATAAATAAATTTACCTGTGAAATCACACATTATTTTAGATTTCTGAAGTGTTTTATTCATTTAGTCAACTAGCTGGTAAATGGTTAATAAGTAAATATATTTTACACCACACTCCTGGACTCTTATATATTTCTAATTTGGTGTGTATAACTCACTATCACTTAGTTTTATTGTCTATATCAGTACTTTAAGAAGAAAAACTCAGTCAAAACTATTTAGCATTGTTTAATATTGATTACGGTTCTTCTTACTTTTACCTTCATAACATAACATGGTAATTCGAGATGTAAATTATTATAATCACTATAGTAAGTATCTAGAACTGTGTCCATGACATTTATTTATCTCTCATGTGGTTAATATTTAGTTTCCATCACTGGTCATGGAAGCAAGTCAAGGAACAATATTGATGCTAAGCTTGTCAAATTACATTTAGGACTTTTATAAATCCCTCAGAAGTTATGTTAACAATATTATACCCTAAAATCATTGCCCAAAGTAGGGAAATTAGGGTTTAGTAATTTTTTTCTTAAAATATTAACTCAGAGTGTTCACAGAGAAAAATGACAAAGTAAAAGTAATTGCACTGAACAATATTTTAATGCCTGAGATATTCTCTATAACAGTAATGCCTTACTGTGCTTATATTGTACCATTTTCTATGTTAAATACTCTCTTTATTTAACCCTTACAGCTATCTAGTGGGTTTGTATGGGACAGTCTGATTTCTGATTTCTGCATATTGTCACAATGAGTTATTAAGATATATATATATAATATATATATTATATATACACACATACATACATTAAATTTGAAGAGCAAATACCATTGGACTTTACAAATATATATATATATATATGCATGTGTGTATGTGTGTGTGTGTGTGTATATATATATATATATATATTTGTAAAGCCCAGTGGTATTTGCTCTTCTAATTTAATGGAGAAATGTTCAAGGTAGTCTTCAAAACTATGGAAATACCCGTATAATGTGTTCCGTGAAAGAAATCAAACTCACCGAAAAATAATAATGAAGCTCTGTTAATGTGGTGTAAATTATATGGAAAAATGGAAAATGATCCAGGGACAAAACCATCAAATAGACCTTTATAAAGCAAGTCATATGACAGAATCACCAATCATCTGGATATTTATTCAAGTTTACATTAATTCAGTGGTAGATAATGAAAAGAAAGAACATTTGAACTTGCTGGTGCCTTGGATAAAATAATAAGAGCTGAACTGAAAGGTTCATAAATCAATGACATGACATCAATGACTTGCTATATATTCTTAATATATGAGAAAAAAGATGTAATAAGAATAAAAGGAATTTTATCCACATGTGTTTTATATTATAGCAATAAAAGTGAAACTTACAGGATAACAAATTTTTATAAAACTTGGAGATTTAGAACAAAAGATACTATTACCAATATTAAATATCATTACATGGCATTTTTCTACTTTATGTTCGCAATTCTTTAAAAATGTGGTGAAATGTGTGAGTCCATTTTCTGCTGCTATGACAGAATACCACGCAATGGGTAATTTATAAACAATAGAATTTTATCTTACTCATAGTTCTGAAGGCTAGAAAGTCCAAGAATATGACACAAGCATCTAGGGAAGGTTGTCCCATGGAGGAAGGCATCACATGGTAAGAAAGCATGCAGAAGAAACAGAAGAAAAGGATAAAACTTAACAGGTGCTCATTACTGTGATAACAGCAATAACCCACTGATAAGGACAGAGTCTTTATGGCCTAATCACCTGTTTAAGGTCTTACCTTTCAACTGTTACACTGGGGATTTAGTTTTAAACATACAAACTCTTTTCATTGCAAATATTTATTTATTTAAATTGTTTTATTTTATTTCAATAGTTTTTGAGGTATAGGTGGTTTTTGATTACACAGATAAGTTCTTTAGTGGTCATTTCTGGGATTTTGGTGTACCCATCTCCAAAGCAGTGTACCCTGTATCCATTATGTAGTCTTTTATCCCTCACCCCTGCTTCTAGCCTTCCCCTTCAAGTCCCAAAGTCCATTATATCTTTCCATTCTTATCCCTATGCATCCTCATAATTTAGCTCCCATTTATAAGAAAGGGCATACCATATTTGGTTTTCCATTCCTGAGTTATTACACTTAGAATAATGGCCTCCAGCTCCATCCAAGGTGTTACGAAATACATTATTTTTTCCTTTTTTTTACAGCTGAGTAGTATTTCATGCTGTATATATATGACATTTCTTTATCCACTTGTTGGTTGATGGGCACTTAGGTTAGTTCCATATCTTTGCAATTGTAAATTGTGCTGCTCTTAACGCATGTGTGCATGTGTCTTTTTTATATAAGGATTTCTTTTCCTTTAGGTAGATACTCAGTAGTGGGATTGCTGGATTGAATGGTAGTTTTACTTTTAGTTCTTTAAGGAATCTCCATACCGTTTTCCACAGTGGTTGTACTAGTTTGCATTTCCACTAGCAGTGTAAAAATGTTCCCTTTTCACCACATCCATGCCAATATCTATGGGTTTTTGACTTTTTAATTATGGCTATTGTTGCAGGAGTAAGGTGGTGTCTCATTGTGGTTTTAATTTGCATTTGCCTGATAATTAGTAATTCAACACATAAACTTTTGAAAGACAGTTTCCAACCACAGCATTTTTCTCTTGGCTCTCAAAGGTTATGTCTTTCTCAAAAGGCAAAATTCATTTATTCCATCACAGTATCCCCCAAAGTCTTAAATTTGTTACAGTATCAACTCAAAAGTTATAAGTCCAGAGTCTCATGTAAATCAGATAAAGATGAGATTCAAAGCACAATTCATCCTGAGTGAAATTCTTCCTAACTCTCAGTCTGTAAAATCAAATCAAGTTACCTACTTCCCAAATACAATGATGGGACAGGCATAGGATAGACACTTTCATTCCAAAAGAGAGAAGTAGGCAAGAAGAAAGGAGAAACAAGTCCCAAGTAAGTACAAAACCCAACAGGGCAAACAATATTAAATCTTAAGGCTGGAGAAAAAACTCTTTGACTCTGTGTCCTGGTTCATGTATATATTGGGGCTGGGTTTGAGGCCCCAAGGCATTGGGCCGTCCCATTTCTATGACTTTGTTAGGCTCAATCCATACAACTCTCCCAGGCTGTCATTGCACATGGGTAACTCTACGGTTCTTGGGTCTTCATGGCTGTCCACACCCATAGCTGCAATAGTGATTATCTTAATGGGGACAATGTGGTGGTCCCATCCCTGTGGCAGGTTTCTGTCTGGGCTTCCAGGCATCCTGTGACATCATTTAAAATCTAGGTGGAGGAAGTCATGCATGCCTCCATAGCTCTTCCATTCTATGTATCCACAGACTTGACACTACATCGACACTGATGAGGCTTATGGCTTATATTTTTAAGAGAAAAGGGTGGAGTCACAGGTAGGCATGCCTGAGTCACACCTAGGATGGCCAAGAAGCACTTTGATGGGAAGTAGAGATCAAAAACCCAAGGTGATTTTGGGAAGAGAACCTGTAAAGGCCACCCCCAGCCTATCCCTAAAAGTTATTCTGCCCTCCTAGGGTTCTGGGCCTGTGATGTCAGGGGAAGCATGAAAGATCTCTAAAGTACCTACAGGGTCTTTCTTCCATTGTCTGCTAGAAGAAATATTTCAAATGTCTACTCCAGGTACTACTGTGCCTGGTTTCCTTCTCTCCACACTAATCTCTTTAGCAAATGGTTGATTGGACACACTCTTTACATGGACTGGCAGTGAATTTTCCAATTCTTTCCATTCTGCTGCTCTTTTAATTATAAATTCTGTCTTTAAGTTATTTATTTCCTCTATAATCTCCTTGTATGCAGTTAAATGTAGTCCCATAGCAGCCTGAATGCTGTGCTACTTATATATTTCTTCCACTAAATATCCTAAGTTGTTGCTCTTAAATTCTGCATCCCACGAAGTCTTAGAACATGAACACATTTTAGCCAAAGTCACTGCTACTTTATAACAATGATGGTCTTTACTCCAGTTTCCAATACTCAGCTTTTTATTTTCATCTGAAACCACATTGGAATGACCTTTACTATCCATATTTCTACCAATCTTCTGGTCAAAACCACTTAAGTAATCTCCAAGAAGATTCAGACCGTCCCTATAGCCTCTTGTTCTGAGCCCTCACCCGAATCATTCTTAATGCTCCATTCATGGCAATACAGGCTTTTTGGAGCCTACTCATTCAAGTTATTTTAGCCTCTACCCATTACTCAGTTCCAAAGTTGCTTTCACATTTTTAGTTATTTGTTACAGCAACAGCCCTACTTCTTAGTATCAATTTTTCTTGTCTCATACCATTTCCTTCTGCTATGAAAGAATACTACAGACTATGAAATTTATAAACAATAGAAGTTGATTTGGTTCACAGTTCTGGAGGCTAGAACATTCAAAAGCATGGCATCAACATCTCGCAAGAATCATCTCATTAAGGAAGACACGATATGGCAAGGAAGTACAAACATGAGACAGAGAGAAAGGAAGGGGGCCAAACTGATCAGAAGTCTAATCTTGCAATACCAAGCCTACACTCACAACAAGAACATTTACCCATTTTTGAGGGCAGAGCTCTCATTATCTAATCACCTCCTCAATGTCTTACCTCTCAACACTGTTGTACTGGGGATTAAGTTTCCAATACACGAACTTACTACATAAGACACACTCAACCCATAGCATGAAGCAAAAAGTAAGAGTGCTTTCTCTTTCTGTACCATCTTATTACATTCTGCTAATGTCTGGATAAATGCAAGAATAAATACTTACAAGTTCTTCCCATGTTATAGCAGCTTTTAAGTAAGAAAGAATAATGGAGCCTGTAATCACAGCACTTTGGTAGGCCAAGAAGAGGTGGATCACTTAAGGTCAGGAGTTCGAGAACAGTCTGGTCAACATGGTGAAACTCCGTCTCTACTAAAAATACAAAAATTAGCTAGGCATGATGGCACACGCCTGTAATCCCAGCTACTTGGGAGGCTGAAGCACAAGAAATGCTTGAACCCGGAAAGCAGAGATTGCAGTAAGCCGGGATCATGCCATTGCACTCCAGCCTGGGCAACAGAGTGAGACTCTGTCTCAAAAAACAAAAAACAAAAACAAAAAAGAAAAGAAAAGAAAAGAAAAGAAAAGAAAAGAAAAGAAAAGAAAAGAAAAGAAAAGAAAAGAAATAATGGCTTACATTACTATGGATATTTGTCAAAGTAAAGAATTCCACAGACTGCCTGAAAGCCTAGACAAAACTTGCCATGGGGGAGGGACCACCACACAGTCCCCACTAGAGCAATGGTTACTAAAGCTATAGAAGCGGACAGCCACCAAATATGCCTACTATGTGACAGAGACCATGCTAAGACTTTTGCTCATATTTTCCCATTTAAACTTTTCGGTGTCTCTATCTGACAAATAATATTATTGCCATCATTTTAACGACAAGAAAACTGACACAAATAAATGGAGGATTAGTGGTAGAGCAGATATTGAAAACTTTATGATCTAATTCTAGAGAAGAGTGAGAATAATTATTTTTTGCTCATTTTATTTTCTTTTTTTGACAAGAGCTCTAGTTTTGTAGAAAATAATTATGGAGAAAATAAATTTAGATGTTTTGAGTCACAAAAGGAAAACTTCTAAATTAGTTTAGTAAGCAATGAGAAACTATTTATTGATAAGTAAGTGATGAGAGAAGAGATCTGAGAAGATCTATCAACAAGGGTGTATTAAAGGGATATTTAAATTAGAGAAATGAACAAGAAAGCTATTTTAATAATCTAATATATAACAAGAAATAAGATGTTGATAATATAAAAGTTATAGACACAAATTGAACAAGAAATATGAAAGTAGATTTTAGAAGAATTGGTCACTGATATTGGGCAGACATCCAAGTAGAATATTTTCAAAAAGATAAATGAAAACATTTAACAGAAATAATGTAAGAGAAGTGAGTAATATTTGTAATTGACTCTACCTACAAAAGTACCCTTTTGTGAGGTCATGGAAAGGGATAAAACAAGTCATTTTTGAGTAAAATTATTATTTATAGGCAATATAAAGAAGAAACTAGTTACTGAAGATACAGAGAATAAATATTATTCAAGAGAAAAATGGAAAAACATGAAATATATGGATGAGAAATATGAGTTTAAGAAGAAGGAGGTATAATTGAAATTATGAAAGAGCTCAAGAAGATGAGATCATCTCACTTCAATGCCTGCATGAGTTATTCAGAGGCTTCTAGTAGAGATGTGTTTATAAATTATATATAGTATATTGATTTATAACTCTACTACATATATAGTGTATAGTATAATAAATCAATGAAATATAAATGTGTATATTATTTTTTCTAATGTGAAGTGCATTGGAATTTACTTTTTTTTTTTTTTTTTCCGAGACAGAGTCTTGCTCTGTCACCCAGGCTAGAGTGCAGTGGCGCGATCTCGGCTCACTGCAACCTTCGCCTCCCCAGTTCAAGCAATTCTCCTGTCTCAGCCTGCCAAGTATCTGGGATTACAGGTGCACACCATCAGGATCAGCTAATTTTTCCTTTTTTTTAGTAGAGACAGTGTTTTACCATGTTGGCCAGGCTGGTCTCAAACTCCTGACCCTGTGATCCACCTGCCTTGGCTTCCCAAAGTGCTGGGATTAGAGGCGTGAGCCACTGCACCTGGCCTATTTATTTCTTTTAATTAAAGCATTAAAAGAAATTTACTTTTACATTTTAATGTGGAAATGATTCACAGCTTACATTAATATTGTTGGGGCCTAGAGCAGGGATTCACAAATGTAATACCAGCATTTTGGGAGGCCAAGGTGGGAGGATCACTTAAGCCCAGGAATTCAAGACCAGCTGGACAACATAGTGAGACCCTGTCTCTCAAAAAAAAAAAAAAAAAAATTAATTAGCCAGGCATGGTAGTTCACATCTGTAGTCCCAGCTGAAGCAGGAGGATTGCTTGAACTTGGGAGATTGAGGATGCTGTGAGCTGTAATCATGCCACCACACTTCAGCCTGGGTAACAGAGTAAGATATTGCCAACAACAACAAAACTCTACATCTATATATTTGAAATCTAAAGTCAAAAATCTGAAATAGATGTGTTTAGTTTGTAAAGGAATAAAATGAATACGTCTCTTTTTAAATTTAAGGCGAGGGAAAGCAAAACAGGAGAGTGAAAATTTAAAGAAATTATTTCGACATGAGAAAAAGGAAGTTGAAGAAAATAATATTGAGAGCTTAGATCTTTGGGAAATTGGAGGTGAGAGCACCTACAGAGCAAATGTGAGGTTTTTGAGAAAGAATAAATGTGAGGTTTTTGAGAAAGGTAGAAGAGATAACTCTGAATAAATCAATATAAAATTAATAAAAGAATTGCAGAGAATCAAGGAATTTAGATAATTTTATTATTCTCCTCTAGGTTGCTAAGTAGCTGGAATAAAAGAAGATGAAATGGGAAGTGGATATTACCAAAGACTTGGAATTAATCACAAAGGAAGACAGAAATTCTGTTTCTTTGTGATATATTCTAGACTGTTTATGAGTTTACTGATTGTGAGTCCAAATTTGTCATGGAGGCAAGTGAAAGTTAAAACAAGAAATAATAAATCAAGTAAATGTCTTGTGTTTGAACTTTTAGATATATGATGAGGATGAAAAAGTAATTTGGTAACACAAAAGAAAAGAAAGTTTAAAAGACAAGGAAAGCCAGGACAACAAAAAAGAAACTTGACTTTGTGTTAGGAAGGTAAGCAAAATTGGTTAAATAGTAATGTTGACTCCACAAGAGTAATTATTCAAAGTATAATGATTAGGGAAGACAAAGGCCTAAAGATGGAGGAAAACAATGAGTGTTAGAAATATCAACAATGTGGCAGATGAAGTTTTAGAGGATTATGATTTCTAAAAAATAAAAAGGAAGACCTTACAAAAAAACCAAAACCATTTTTAAAAGAATGATAAAATGGTGAAAACTCTTCCTGATAATATTTAGCATATAGCCACAATAGCCAAGGAAGTCTGGTACTGGCAAGGGATAAATGCAAAAGAAAACAGAACCCAGAAAATAAATCCAAACAAATATGGCTAATTAATTTTTTAAAAAGAAGCAAAGGTCGTATCAATGAGGGATAAGCTTTTCAGCAAATGTACTGAAGCATTGGGGATCCATCAGCAAAAAATTGAATTCAGTACTAAATCTCATACCTCACACAAAAATTAATTCAAAATGGAGCATGAGTTTAAAAGTGCAATATGAAACTGAAATCTGTAAAAAATAACATAAGAAAAAATCTTTGATACCTAGGACTCAGTTCTTAAATTTGACATCAAAAGTGCAATTTTAAAGGTAAATATTGGTAAATTGGACCTCATCAAAAAGAACACCTTTTGCTCTGTGAAAGATCCTGTTAAAAGGATGAAGAGATATTTACATTCCAAAATTAAAGATTGAGAGAAAATACTTAGAAATTACATATTGTTATAGGAGACAGAAGGAAATTTTTTAGGTAGACAGGTAAACAGAGTCCCTGGTAGAAAACTTTACTTTTAACACAAAGCAACTCAGAATTACCTCCCTTTCTAACCTCATGCAGTTCAAAGAAATCATTTTTCTTCTAACCAAAAGCAGCCTGGAATATCAGGCTGTAAAACACAGATAAACTCAGGCACAGAAGGAGGCGGAGGAGTCTCTTGGGTAATCACCAAACTTCACACTCTTAGGATGGGCCCCGGTAAAAACAGTGGGTCTTAACAAGCACATTCCTTTCCCTGTAGGCACACTAAGATAGGGAAGCTAGAAGTGGATGCTGGCAGAGGTGGGGGGCAAGGAGATGCCTGCAGCAGCTAGAAGATGTCTAGGAACAGACATGTAAATCTCCCTCCCAGATAAGCAAAACAGCTACACAGACTAAGAGTCTGCCTACCTGATCAAGGAATGGGGGAAGAGCCCATAGAAAAGTCTGCTCTGTACATCTATACAGATAGCACACCTGATCCCAACTAAATCTTCAAGCCTTAGGAAGATAAGACACCCCCTCCTCGCTAGCCAATTTTTAAAAACCCTGACAGTTTTACTACAACTTGGCAACCCACTCGGGACCCTTCTCTGTGACAGAGAGCTGTTCTTTTCTTTTGCCTATTAAATTCCTGCTCCAATCTCACCCTGTGTGTGTGTTTCTGCAACCTCGATTTCCTTGGCTGTGAGACCAGGAACCTTGGTATTTACCCCAGAAAACGAGGATGCTTCAGTATCTGACAAATGCCTTGAATATAGAACACATAATTATTCTCAAAAATATATACTACCCTCAGAATTATTAATATATACCACTTATTCTCAAAACTTAATAAACGAACCAATTAGAAATATGCTAAAAGAAAACATGCAGAGACCTTTTGCTGGAGAGAATATAGAGGTGGTAAATAAGCACATGATAAGATGTTCAACACCATTTTCCATTACAGAAATGCAAATTAAGTCCACTATGAGATATTACAACTCACCATCAGAATGATTAAAATAAAAAATAATCACATCAATTGTGGGCAATTATGTGGAGAAATTAAATTGCTCATACACTGCTGGCAGAAATGTGAGATGATACAATCACTTTAGCATCTAGTCTAGTTCATAGCATCTTACGCCTTTGAGTAGATAAACGGTTAAACAAATATGTACGTTCATATTATGGAATACTATAAAATAAGAATAAGGAATGAATTACGGGTTCCCTGCAACATTTGGATGAACCTAGAGTTTTTAAAAAGCCAATCTCAAAATGATATATTAAATATATTAATATACTGCATGATTTCATTTATGTAACATTTATGAAATAACACAATTACAGAGATAGAGAAGAGATTAATTGTTGTGAGGACTTGGAAGTGGGTAGTGAAGGGGATGGATGTAGTTATAAAACAATAACACAATAGAGGCTTGTGGGGATTATACATTTATGTTGATTGTGGCAACAGTAATGCAAATATAAACATGAGTTAAAATTGCATGGAGCTACATAAGTACACATGCACACATACACACACAAATAAATGTATATTTAACTGGTGAAATCTGAATAAGCTCTGTTAGATTGAACCAGTATAAATTTCTTACTGTTTATTTTCTTACCTTGTACTACAATTATATAAGCAGATAACATTGTAGGAGAGTGGGAGAGTTTGCATGGAACTCTGTGTTTCTTTGCAATTTAACGTGATTTTTTTTTTAAAATAAAAAGTTAAAAATACAATCTGAGATATGGAAAAAAGATGCTTGGATGTTGTGAAAAGCAGGAAAGTTTTGGAGGTTGGATTTGCTTGTGAAAGAGAAGATGAGAAGATTTTTTTAAACAAGCAGGATAAATTTTGGAAGAGAAAGGAGGGAATTAGGAAATTATTTAATAAAAACCATCACAAATATTTTGAAGAAATGTATTTGGAGCATAGCTATGTTTATTTTTTGTTCCAGTAATAAGAATGAGAATGACAACTTCTACTCTGGAAGATAGTGATTTTAAGGAAATCTAAAGAACAAAAATATCATCATAGATTTATGTGTGTGGAAAGAATAAGAATATACAGAACAGGTAATCTTGAGAAGACTTTGAGATCTGAACATGAAATACCATTACACTTTTATAAGCCAAGTGAGCTTGGACTACTTTATATCAATGTCCTTCAATTCAGCAGTTTTATTATATTGTTACAGTCTCTAAAATCTAACATGAAAGAATGTCCAGCCTTTTCTTATTTTCCTTGCAAGGATATAATTTAGCTAAATAATATTTAAATTTAGAATTTAAATTATTTTTTAAATATTTCAAATATGTTTAATCAAACGTTTAGCTAAATAAGTATGTTTAATTTAATTATTTAAATAAAGTTTAATTAATTTAACATACATTTATGATTTGAATAATGTAAATAAGAATTAATTGGAAATATTCTTAATTAATCCAGTTTAGTTCCTAAACAATATTTAAATTTGAAATACTATTTAGCTAAATAGTTAATAAAAAATAAATGTTAGTGAAAGAACTTGTTATTATATTACATGCATAATTTTTCATGTTGACCCAATCAATAAAAATTGTGTTGGGTAAAGAAGATATGAATTAAGAAAAAGACAAACCAAAAAGTACTATTGTTTAGATAGTTGTAATAACATAAAATCAATCTAAAATGAATGATTCTCAAATTAAGCTGAGAGCTGATGATTAGATTAAAAATTTAAATATAATTGCTTGGAGTTTCATGTTAATTTTCTAGATTGCAATGATTTTGTAATGAAAATAACTAATTATTAGGCAATTAATATAAGTGCAAAATGCTGTTAAATTCTAAACATAACAGATGCTAAAATAAACAGTGAAATTTACTTTATTATTCCTTATTTTCATTTGGGTAGTTATTTATACCCAGTAGTCATTCAGGAGCAGGTTGTTCAGTTTCAATGTAATTGTGCAATTTTGAGTGAATTTCTTAATCCTGAGTTCTAATTTGATTGCACTGTGGTCTGAGAGACTGTTATGATTTCCTTTTTTTTGCATTTGCTCAGGAGTGTTTTGCTTCCAATTATGTGGTCAATTTTAGAATAAGTGTGATGTGGTGCTGAGAAGAATGTATATTCTGTTGATTTGGGTGGAGAGTTCTGTAGATGTCTATTACGTCCACTTGGGGCAGAGCTGAGTTCAAGCCCTGAATATCCTTGTCACTTTTCTGTCTTGTTGATCTGTCTAATATTGACAGTGGGGTGTTAAACTCTCCCACTATTATTGTATGGGAGTCTAAGACTCTTTATTGGTCTCTAAGAACTTGGTTTATGAATCTGGGTGCTCCTGTATTGGGTGCATATATACTTAGGATAGTTAGCTCTTCTTGTTGTGTTGATCTCTTTACCATTATGTAATCCCCTTTTTTGGCTCTTTAGATCTTTGTTGGTTTAAAGTCTGTTTTATCAGAGACAAGGATTGCAATATCTGCTTTTTTTTTTTTAACTTTCCGTTTGCTTGGTAAATCTTCCTCCATCCCTTTATTTTGAGCCTACCTGTGTCTTTGCACATGAGATGGGTCTCCTGAATACAGCACACCGATTGGTCTGGACTCTTTATACAATTTGCCAATCTGTGTCTTTGAATTGGGGCATTTAACCTGTTTACATTTAAGGTTAATATTGTTATGCGTGAATTTGATCCTGTCATTATGATGCTAGCTGGTTATTTTGCCCAATAGTTGATGCAGTTTCTTCATTGTGTTGATGGTCTTTACAATTTGGTATGTTTTTTGCAGTGGCTATTAGTGGTTTCTCCTTTCCATATTTAGTGCTTCCTTCAGGAATCATGTCAAGGGTGGCTAAGCCCTGCTTCTTGTATGAGAAGGTTAAACTTGTACTCAAATGGATGTTGAGGCAATTTAAAATAATAAAAATTGACTACCAGATTGAAAAGCTGTTAAGTAAAGACTGATTTCATTTAAATTATTCCATCAGGATAAAGGTCAAAGTTATCAATGTAAATAAAAGACCTAAGTAAAGATTAAATTTCAACTAATTCCTGATGTTGAATTGCTAGTAACAGAAAATTTAATCATATCTAATTATAATTTGAAAAACATCCTAAATCATTAAGAGGAATGTAGAATATGTAAAATAAATAAATAGGTAAATTCATATACAGAAGATATACAAGCATACTTCCAAAAAGACATACATATATTAACATTACATATACTTATAAGACATCCATGTATATAACATTTCAAACTCTTGAATATCCAAATAATTTTTTATTTACTTACATTTGCTGATATAGCTTACCTTAGAGAAAACCTTTTCTGTTCCTTATTTTATTTCAGGCAAAGTTTGAAAATCAATTCCAATTTATTTTTGACATGAAATACATCTCATTCTCTTCAAGTTGAATCTCTTTCATAGTTTATTGGTGATATGAAACCCCCATATAAAATTCAATTTGGCACAACATGCTATCTAAGAGCTAATCCAGGATAAGATTTTCTTAGATGAAAATGAATAGTTCATTCAATCTTACTTTTTGAATCTGAGACGTGTTTAACACTTTGTATAGTGGAGTTAATATTTATCTTATTAAACATATGTCAAAAATGATGATAATGTTAACATGCATGAGTTCAGAGATCTAATCTCTTATAAAATCTGGGTGTCGATAATACCAAATGGCCATTTCACAACATATCACAAATCGAAGGCAAGACTAGAGAAGAATTCAAAAAGCCTATAGTAATTCAAGGAGCATGTGGTTCTTCCCGAGCTCTTAGTTTTTCTCCAATGTAACAAAAAAAAAAAAATTAAAATTTTCTTTAAATAAATATATATTCTGAAACTGTTATTTATAGCAATTATTTTTATTTAAAAAATAATTCCAAGGATAATGACATGATTTAGCCATGTCCTCACCCAAATTACATCTTGAATTGTAACTCCCACAGTTCCCATGTGTCATGGGAGAAACCTGGTGGGAGGTGATTGAATTATGGGGGCGAGTCTTTCCTGTGTTGTTCTTGTGATAGTGGATGAGTCTCACGAGGTCTGATGGTTTTAAAAATGGGAGTTTCTCTGCACAAGCTCTCTCTTTGCCTGCTGCCATTCACATAAGATGTGACTTGCTCCTCCATGCCTTCTGCCATGATTGTGAGGCCTCCTTAGCAAAGTGAAACTGTGAGTGCATTAAATCTCTTTCTTTTATAAATTACCCAGTCTCAGGTATGTTTTTAACAGCAGCATGAGAAGGACTAATACAGTAAATTGGTACCAGTACAGTGGGACACACTTGAAAAGATACCCAAAAATGTGGAAGCAACTTTGGAACTGGATAACAGGCAGAGGTTAGAACAGTTTGGAGGGCTTGGAAGAAGACAGTAGTATGTGGGAAAGTTTGGAACTTCCTAAACACTTGTTGAATGGCTTTGTCCAAAATGCTGATAGCAATACAGACAATAAAGTCCATGCTGAGGTGGTCTCAGATGGAGATGAGGAACTTTTTGGGAACTGGAGCAAAGGTGACTCTTGTTATGTGTTAGTAAAGAGACTGGTGGCATTTTGCCCTTGCCCTAGATATTTGAGGAACTTTGAAGTTGAGAGGGATGATTTAGGATATCTGCCAGAAGAAATTTCTAAGCAGCAAGATAGAAAGAAAATCCCGTTTTCCGAGAAGAAATTCAAGCTGGCTGCAGAAATTTACATCAGTAATGAGGAGCCAAATGTTAATTACCAAGACAATGGGGCAAATGTCTCCAGGCATGTCAGAGACCTTTGAGGCAGCCCCTCCCATCACAGGCCCAGAGGTTTAGGAGAAAAAATTGGTTTTGTGGACTGGGCCCAGGGTACCTTTGCTGAGTGCCATCTAGAGACTTTGTGTCCTCTATCCTAGCTGCTCCAGCTGTGACTAAAAGAGACCAAGGTAGAGCTGAGGCAATTGCTTCAAAGGGTGGAAGTACCTTAGCCTTGTCAGCTTCCATGTGGTATTAAGCCTGTGGGTGCACTGAATTCAAGAATTGAAGTTCGAGAACATCTGCCTAGATTTCAGAGGATGTAGGGAAATGCCTGGATGCCCAGATAGAAGTTTGCTGCAGGGGCAGGGCCCTCATGGAGAACCTCTGCTAGGGCAGTGAGGAAGCAAAATGTGGGGTCAAAGCCCCCACACAGTTCTTACTGGGGCACCGCCTAGTGGAGTTGTGAGAAGAGGGCCGTTGTCCTCCAGACCCCAGAATGGTAGATTCATTGACAGCTTGCACCATGCACCTGGAAAAGCCACAGACACTAAATGCCAGCCCATGAAAGCAGATGGGAGGGAAGCTATATCCTGCAAAGCCACAAGGGCAGAGTTTCCTATGACCAGGAGAACCCACCTGTTGCTTCAGTGTGATCTGGATGTGACACATGGATTCAAAGGCAATCATTTTGTAGCTTTAAGACTTGACTTCCTGGCTTGATTTCAAACTTGCATGGGACCATTAACCCATTTGTTTTGGTCAGTATCTCCTGTTTGTAATGGCTGTATTTATCCAATGCCCATACCCCCATTGTATCTAGGAAGTGATTAACTTGCTTTTGATTTTACAGGTTCATAGGCAGAAGGGACTTGCCTGGTCTCAGATCAAGCGTTGGACTGTGGACTTTTGAGTTAATGCTGAAATGAGTTAAGGCTTTCAGGGATCTTGGGAAGGCATGACTGGTTTTGAAATGTGAGGACATGAGATTTGAGAGGGCCCAGGGGTGGAATGATATGGTTTGATTGTGTCCCCACCCAAATTTCATTTTGAATTGTAACTCCCACAATTTCCACATGTTGTGGTAGGAACTCAGTGGGAAGTGATTGAATTATGGGGGCAGATCTTTCCTGTGCTCTTCTCATGAGAGTGAATGAATCTCATAAGAGTTCGTGGTTTTTAAAATTGGAGTTTCCCTATGCAAGCCCTCTCTTTGCCTGTTGCCATTCACATAAGATGTAACTTGCTTTTACTTGCCTTCTGCCATGATTGAGAGGCCTCCCCAGCCATGTGGAACTGTAAGTCCTTTAAAACTCTTATTTTGTAATTAACCAGTCTCAGGTATGCCTTTATCAGCAGTGCAAGGACAGACTACCACAGATAACTCTTAATGTTACTGGCATTCCTATAAAGTCTAGATATATTTTGTCAATGAAAAGAGCCAAATTCTGTAAAATATTTGAAGAGATTTATTCTGAGACAAATATATGTGACAATGGCCAGTGACACAGCCCCAGGAGGTCCTGAGAATATATGCCCAAAATGGTATGATTGCAGCTTGGTTTTATATGTTTTAGAGAGACATATCAATCGATTCATGTAAGCTGTACATTGGTTCAGGACAATAACTTGAAGCAGGGCGGGGATGGTGTGAGGGCCAGTCTTCAGGTTATAGGTAGATTCAAAGATTTTCTGATTGGCAATTGGGTGAAACTTTGTTGAAAGAGTTAAGAAATTATCTAAAAACCTAGAATCGATAGAAGTGAGTGTCTAGGTTCAGATAAGGGATTGTGGAGACCAAGGGTCTTACTATGCAGATAAAGCCTCAAGGTAGCAGGCTCCAGAGAAAATAGATTATAAATGTTTCAGATAAGACTTTAAAAAATGACAGACTCTTAGTTAATTCTCTCCTGGATCAGAGAAGAGACCTGGATGGGAAAGAGGATTCTCTATAGAATGTAAATTTTCCCCACAAGAGACAGGTTTTCAGAGCCATTTCAAAATATGTCAAATAAATATATTTTAGGATAAAATACTTTGATTGCTTTCAGGGCCTGCCATCGTGTTGATATCTTACTGCTACAAAGAGTCTGTTTTGTCAGTCTTAAAGTCTGTGTTAATGTAAATGCTGGTCAGTTATGCCTGAATTCAAAAGGGACAAGGGTATAACGAGGCATGTCTAACCCCTACTTCCCACCATAGCGTGAACTAGGTTCTCGGGTTAACTTTGTAATGCCCTTGGTTGAGAGGAGGGGTCCATTCAGTTGACTGGGGGAATTAGAACTTTATTTTTGATTTATAATTTTCAAGTATTCTTTCCTGCTCTAGAAATCTACTTGTCATATGTTGTAACATACCTAATATAATTAATTACATAAATTATCCTATTAAAAGTATCTATTTAAATAGCATAATTTACTAAATCTTATGTAACTGAGTCATAATATATGTTTAGCATGAAATTATTAGAAGTAATGGCACTTTACTAAAGCACTTCTCTGAAATACATCCAAAAAATATGCTGTTAATAAGAGCATGTTAAAATTATTACATAATATTAAAAAAAATTTCTTGTTAAGCCATACATTTTCCAAATTATTCAAAACTTCTTATAACTACTGGTTCTCAGGCAAAAGGAACAAGTGCATGTCCATAGCAAGACAAGGAGTTCAATTATTAACTTTGTGTAAAAGAAGAAAAATTAAATAAGAGTTATTTTATAGAAATATTTCATTTGGTTAAAAGTAATCAAATATTAGAATTCAGTTCAAGAAGAGAAAATAGCAATCTGTTGAAAAGGTAATTCTTAATGTTAACTAAAAGCAGCCATAGAAGTAAGCTATTACTTCCTCAAAAGTAATAGAGATTTTGAAGATGATATTAACTTTCCAGCTGCTTTCTTAACTAGTTTTGGAATCTCAGCAAAGCTACTTCTTACATTCCCTAGGTTTTAATTTCCTCATTTATAAAATGAGAGGTTTGTCCTCATTGATTTCCAACCATTACTTAAAACATGTCATTCATGGCTACTCAAAGAAAATAACAGTGCCTCTGGCTTACCTTTATGCTCCCACATGTCCCTTGGAAGAAATGTCATAATATGAAACTAGGAAGAAACCTGCAACAGCTCTGGAAATCAAAAGGGAGTACCCTCTACTTGTCATAAATTGGGGTTTCTGCAGTGATGAGACAGTTGCTGTCAGATTTAAAATAATACCCGAGGGTCAATTCAAAAGGCATGCCTCTTACTCCTAAAAGAATCTGATTTCCTAAGAAATAAGAGGTAAGGTTAACCAAAATGGCCTTAGCCCCCTCAACTTAACTAAACTTTTAGACAGAATTCTTTCTGACTGTAGGTCCCTGACTTACCCTTTATTTGAGCATTTACTTTAGAAAAATTCCAACTGTAAACTCTTTCTCTGTCCCTGTGAGATATAAATCTTCTCTCAGCCTCTTGCCAGTTTTACAACCCAAAATGCCTTTCTGAAGGACCTGAGGGTCATCTGTTTTAAATGTAATAATCTAAAGAGATAGCATCCCAATCTCCTGGTTTCTAGGGGAGGGTAGGAGCCTAATGTCAATAAGCAACAATTAACAAACACAAATGTTCTAATCACAATGACCAACCCTCCCCTCCAACATCCTCCAATATTTTTCCATGAGCTCACCACAGAAGTTAAAAACTCTCCCATCTTTTGTGGGAGAGTTTTATAGCAATACAAGTTTCTGTACCTCCTTCAGGGGGTTGGGTCTTCATTCTGAACACTCCTGTGCGTACACATTAAGTTCGTGTGTCTGTTTTTCTATTAATCAATCTGCCTCATGTCAGTAATTTTTCACCAAATCTTTAAGTGGCCGAGGGCCTTGACTCCCCCACTCCAACAATATGCATATGTACACACACATACAAACACACACAAAATGGGAATTGCCTCACTTAATTATGGAGTCAAGAAGTCTGAAAATTGGTAGGCTGGAAATACAGGAGAGGCCATGGTGTAAGTTCCAGTCTGAGTCCAAAGACCCAGAAAACACCAGCATAGATGTCTGAGGGCATAAGACAATGGATGTCCCAGTTCAAATAGAGTGAATTTCCTTCTTCTTTGCTTTTTTGTTTTATTTTGACAAGAAACAGACTGAATGATACCACCTGCTTTGGTGAGGGTAATCATTACTCATTTCATTAATTCAAGTGCTAATCTCTTTTAGAAACAATCTTACAGACACAACCAGATGTAATATTTTACCAGCTAACTGGACATACCTTGGCCCAGTGAAATTGACACATGAAATTAACCATCACAAATTGAAAAAGAAAAAATGTGCTACAATCACACTATGGAATTTTATAATCTGCTAAAAGGAATGAGTTAAAACTATATCCATTGTTTAAGAGGCATACCCATGTTAAGGCAAATAAGAAAATTGCAGAGCAATGTATATAATAATTTGCCTTTAAAAATATACAAACCAAATGACCAAGCATGGAGAAAGCTGTGAAAAAACATAAAAACTGTGCTGCTATTATCATTTATGTTACTGAAATGGGGGAGTTCCCTGATTCCCTTCACAGGACATGCAACAGGGGTGTGACTCACCTGCTTGGTCACCCTACAGCTCAGACCCTTAGTAGGATCATGCAGATGGACAGGTGCAGAGGCTGGTCCAAGTGCTTTTGGGCTCCAGCTCCATGGCAGGGACTAGGGGTAGGTGTCTGTTACACTCAAAGCCCACTGTGATACAGTGTTCCCTTAACCGTAAACATCGAGAAGCTAGTAATAACTTACCTCCTGGGAATACAGCCCAGCAAGTCCCAGCCTCATTTTTCCTAGCCCTCGCTCAAGATGGAGTGGCTTAGGTTCTAATGCCTCTGACAATATGAAACATACAGAAGAGAGCTATCCTCTACTAAAAAGTAAAATCATAGCATTAATATTTTTAGTAATAAATGAGAAAATAATCATGAACCTTAACATATTGGAAACTGAATCCAAAATTAGAGGTAAATTTTAAATATGCATAAAAGGAAAAGAAAAAATTAAAGTAATAACTAAATAAAGAAATAAACATAGGATAACTAAAGTTAAAATAGAGAAGTTACAAAATTAAGAAAATTTGTCAAATACAATCAAAAAGGAGTTAAAAAGCAAATAGTAAAATCATTAAAGCAAGGTAATAATAACACAGTGACAATGAAAGCTGAAATAAAAGATACATTAAAGGAAATTAAAGTAATTTACCCCACAATATATACTTCTTTGACATATTTTGATATGGGTTTTCAGAGATCCGGAAAACAGAAGTAGTCATGCAAAGCTGTCTTTTGTGGGAGAGATATGCCTTTGTAAGGGAATATTTGCATATTTGCATTTGAGGTAGCTAGACTTTCTCTGAAGGTCTTCCCTTGTCTGATCCAGGAAGGATTAACGAGTCTGACACCTCTAAAGGTCTGAAAGACACATTTACCATCTACTCTCTTGAAGGCTGCTACCTGTGAGGTTCATTTAAATAACAAATCACCTTTATTAGCCAGGCCTCCTTTGCTCTGCCACCCATTACCTGTCTTGCCACCATAACCTAATTTAACCAACATAACCTACTTGTGGCCATGCTCTGAACCCTCATCTTTTGTGTAACTCCAAAAATGGCATATAAGTTTCAGTACTGCATTGGGAAGTCGGAGGAATCACTCTGTGGTTCTCACCTATGTTCACATTAAAAAATTGTGCGTCTTTTCTCCATTAATCTGCCTTTTGTCAGTTGATTTTTCAGTGAACTTTCAGAGTTCTAAGGGAAAACTTTGCCTTGGCCCCTGTAACATCTTCACATTTTAAAATTTAAAATATTCATTACAACAAAAATTATTGAAGAGTTAAAAGATTATACTACCCCCAAAGAGTATACATATTAACTAATCCATTCGTATTAATTGGTGACTCACTATGGAGCACAGAGAGATAAAAGAGGCAGTGAAGCTCTCTTAGTTTGGGTTCCCCAGAAGTAAAGGCTTTGAATGGGATTCATTTAAAAGTGATTTATTGAGGGCATGCCCACAGGAGAGTCCTATGAGAAAGGGAAAAAAGCAGGATTGAGTAGGGGGAAAAGCTATGCAAAATTTGGTTTCAGTTAAAGTCTCAACTTGATCCTGTGGGGAGCTGCATTTGTGAATGGCATCTTAGAGTTACTTCCACTTGATGTAAGAGGACCGGCCTTCTGTATGCAAGTAATTGGCTCTGATACAGTGTCTGGGAAGGTTGTAGCCTCCCATGAATTTCTACATCAAATTGTGCCCAATAGTCCTGGGAAATTCTCCAGCCATGACTGCAGTTGTGAGTCCTCAGCAGCTAATACTCATACCAGCCGAGGAATGTAGGAACCTGGGAAGCAAATGGGGTCTGAGTAGCTACCAACAGCATCTATTTCTAGCCTGTGCTAATGAAACTGTCTTTATAAAATTATGACAGTATGAGAAATCTGACATAGTTGACCCCATCTTGCTCCTAACCTCTAGGCTGTCCTTGGTCATTCCTGGGCATATGCCAAGCTTACTTTGGGAGGAATTTAGTTTATAGTTTAACTTTAAAGCAATGATGATAATAGTCCTTCCCAAAACTAAACTGCCTTTGTAAAAGTAATGAAAATCATTCTGCCAGTGTAGGCACAGTAAAACAATAATCAGCCAACCCATTCTGGAAGTTGCAAGATTTGTAACTTCTCTAATTGCTCCTGCAGATTTTAGAACACTATTTTAGAACATAAGATTGGACTTTTGATATGTATTTTCAGAATTTTGAATTTCTGGCAACTGGTTGACTCCACCCAGACCTATGACCTGTGACTCAACCAGTCCTGTTGAACCTGCCCAGAGGCTGATGCAGCACATGAAGACCATTTTCCACATCCCTAAAATTTCATCCCCAACCAATTAACATTTCCCATTCCCGAGCCCTTGTGCACCAAATGATCCTTGAAAAGCCCTAACCTCCACCGTCAGGGATATTTATTTGAGTAATCACTCCATCTCCTGCATGGCCAGCCTCATATCAGTTAAACTCACTTTTTACTTCAATGCTGCAGTCTCAGTGAATTGATTTCATCTGGGTAGTGGGCACAAAGAACCCTTCAGTTGATTACACTGAAAGAGATTCTGTTAACAGGGTTTTCATTAAGCATCTATTTTAAAGTATAAGGATAATCAGAAAAAGCGTTTTCCCAAATTTCAAAACTTAAAAAACAAATGTCATTTCAAAGAACATATTTTCACTTTTATGTAATGTCAGGCATGTTTTACTGTAGAGTCAGAAGAGAGGGTAACTGAAGAAAGAATTATCTGTACTTAAAGAGAGAAAGGCAGGATGAGAAATTGTGGGGACAAAAGAGATAGATTGAAAAATTAAAGCAATTTATATAATTGTAGAATCAGTGATATATAAATGAGTAGAGTGAAGGTTCTAATTATGAAAAAATGAAAGAATATTAAACTAAAGAACTTTAGAAATGAGTAGGCCAACAACAATGTCTCGTCACTGTTTGAGATAAAACCAAATACTCTCAGTTTATCTATAGAGAGTATAAACTTATTCTTATTAACTTAGGTCAATAAAAGTAACATAATCTAATTAGTAGGAGAAAGAAAAAATACTATGATGAAAAGGAAAAATGAACTTATGTTTCATGAAAGAAGCCTTACATAAGAGTATGTGCTATAACATGAAGCTCTAAAACAAAATTAATATATGGTAGTATAGGGAAGGATAAATGTTTTCTATCTTCTATACTCTTTAGTAGGGACAGACTCCTGTAATGAAAGACAGATTAATAAAAGAAAAACAGAAGTTTTATAACATGCATTCTTCCTGTATATATGGGAGGTAGCCAGAGAAATGGGTAAATCTCTACAGGAGATCTCAGAGAAGTAGCTTTGACTTCAGGCTTAAATACTATCATTCTCTGAGGCAAAGAAAATAGGGTGTGGAAAAAAGTCTACTTAAGGCAAAATGGCCAGTAAAAGTATTGTGTTACAAGAGTAAGGTTTGTCTTGCACATTTACACCTTAATTTAGGATTTAAAATACCTTCTGCATTGATTAAAAATGTCTAGTAATTTAGTCTTCCTTATCTTTGTGGTGCAGAGAAGGAAATACCCTTACAAATGGAGATTTCTTTTATAGGCTTAATTTTCTCTTACAAAAGGGTAAACTTCCAGAACTTCTTATGTATCTGCATTTCTTAAAATTACCAATTCAAAACAATCCTTAGGCTGAAAAGGCATATTTTGGGCAAGCAAATTCTGTTCTTCAAAATATGAGCAGTGATATTTTAGGATAATGAGTCTTAAACCTTATTAGTGAAAAAAAAAGCAGTTCATGGTTGTATATGGTGAGATGGAGACAGAATGTTACTAGAAAGGGTCATGGACAATCATTCTGGGATGATAGTAATGCTGTGTGTTCCATATAGGTGTTTGGATTATATAGGTTACATGCATTATCTAGTTATACATTTGTCAAAACTCAGCATATGCTTATAAAATTTATCTATATTTCATTGTATACAAAATAGAATAGTGAACTCTGGTTAATGATACATATAACAAAAGATTTAGGAGGAAGTATACTGATATCTAAACTATTTTCTACAAAAATCAAAAAATAAGACAGATTATGTAATGATAAAAGAACGGATAGAGGGAAGTTCTCTGATAGAACAAGTATAATGAAATGCTTAAGGTAGAATCATGGTACTGGGTATATGAGTCTTCATTGCCAAATTCTCAACATTTTGGTATGTTGGGAAATATCCATAAATAATTGTGAAAGATGGCTGAAAATAACTGAAAGAGTCATTTTAAACTTGTAAAAGGCATGTTAATCCTATATTAATTTCATATTCTGATGTAATGTTCAGAAGAGATAAATGGTCACTCATTCTTACAGCACATTTTCTCTGTGACAAGAGATGCTCATTATAACAATAAAGTATTTTATAAAAATCAGGACTCACCTATGATAAATCTTTTTAATGTTTTGGACCATTACTGAAGAAGAGATGTATATTTAATCCTCAAGTTTCCTAGCAACTTGAACAATGGGATTTGTGTACCTTAATTTTTTTTTTTTTTTTTTTGACCACAGAACACAGACCACAGACCACAGACCACAGAACAATATGATATGCTAAATTTGGCAACTGTGAAATGCAGAAACCAGAAGGTGGTTTCATATACTTTATTAATGTTATCAAAACACCAGTGGTTTGGTCTAGGTCCTGCTGCTCACCACACAGAAAGCCAATCACTGAGATGACAAGTATTGTCAGGGAAGAAGGCTTTAACCGGGTGCATCAGCGGACAAGATAGGAGCTCAGTCTCAAATCCATATCCTAACTGACTAAAACCAGGGGTTTGTATAGCAGGCGAGGAATCTAACTATGTATAAGAAAACAGGAACCTGGGAGGGGCAAAAAAGCAATTGTGGTAAATGAGGAGTCCAGCATCTGTTGTGGTGATCTGGTTTCAGTTCTTTGATACCTTTCATGAGAGGCCTAAAGATCCTTCCCTGAGGAAGGAACTCAGATAAAGCAAATACAAGTTTCAAGCTTTTTAAGACCAGAAGGGCCAATTTCTATGTTTATCCCCAAATAACTGTCTATGGGATGCTTGGGCCAGTTTCATTAAGAAATAATTAAGTTTCAGAATTGGCTTCCTACCATTTCTTCAGTCCTTGGAGTTAGACATACTCCATATATTAGGAGACATGTTGTAGTGAAAAAGCTGATGTAAATTCCCTTCTCATTGGGAGAAAGGTTAATTGAACTTTTAAAATGTCACGTTAATTTTCTAATCATTGGTTTATTCATCTGCAAAATATAATTATCAGTTCTTAAATTGCATGGTTATATAAGTTGGCAAATTAGATAAATAATTATATAAATTTGATAAAAACATACTATTTATTTTCAATATGTTTACTTAGTTTTCTATTCTATTAAGGTAAAACAATAAAATACAAAAACAATCATTTGACACAATGGTAATTAAGACATACTTTCAAAAATTTCCATGAACATTTCTTTCCAATGATTTGAGGACTAAGGTTTCACAGTACTGTCTATTATGGCAGAAAGCATGGTTGCTTTGAAGAAATGGAGGCACATTTTCTGAAAATCTAAGCCTATCTGAAAAATTACCGTACTAATACTTTGAAATGAACAGAAAATTGTCCAAATGACAGTCTCACGACTCCACATTAACAGCTTAATCTTGACAATTAAATTATGAATATCATCATGACCTATACCATATCTCTCTGCTAAAATTTCTATGGAGAATTTATAGTGCAGACACACACACACCAAACACAAAGAAACAATAAACAAAGGCAATAAAACATAATAGAAAAAACACATATATCTGTCCTCAAAAGACATTTTAAATTCAGTTGATATGAGTTTTTTTTCTGTTTACCAAGGCAAATTAAAGCATTTTTAAAAGAAGAGACATAAGTAAAAATTTGTCAGCACACTTGTCTCTATTTTTGGGCATAAATCACAAAGATAAGAACACACTCTGCTAAGCAATAAGAAAATACCTATTTGTATAGTGTGAAAGTAATATAATTTGGTTACAGCCTCCTACTTATCTTTTCCTAATAACAACACAAGTCAAAACTCTCAGTAATATATTTATGGCTCCTGTAAGTAATATGCAATAAGACCCGTCTAAATTTAGAGTTATTTTTGTAGCTTTACTAATAAAGAAGATAATTATAAATGGTACAATTAACATATATAACACCATAAAAATTCCCTTTTACTAGATTAAAAGGCCATTGCTAGCTTTAATGGCTAGTCAGTTATTCCCTATTTATAGAATGAGCACAATGAGTGCACTCATGACTCTCAGCAGTGGATCCATGCTTATTTAACAAGGATTATTTTTCTTTTATCACAGCCAACTTTGTAGTTTCCAAAATTTTGTAAAAGTTCTTTAACAAATATATCTAATATAATGTAAAATAATAAAGAATATTTTCAAATTTATTTATAAAACATTAAAGAACTCACGACTAAAATTAAAATTATAATTAATTAAAACATTAAAATCAGATGTTTTGTTGTTGCTCTGTTGTCTTTTTTTTTTTTTTTTCCTCACCCATCATTTCCTGGTTGCATCCACTTCTTCACCACAATCCTTTTACTGATAAGGAGCTTGTATATGTGGATTCATTTTCTGGTTATTTCATTGCTCCCCTCACTGCCACTATCAATTTGGCTCTAGTTGTCTCAGGCAACAAACTTTAACTTTTAAGAAATTATTTTTCATTTTTAATGATATTTACTAATATTCTGCTTCAGTAACTCATTCTAATAGGCACTTCAGAAACTTTGCATCTGTCAGACATTTACAACTTTAAAATCTAACACTTCAATTTCCTCATATTCATGTTATTTTTTTCCTCATTCTTACTCTTTTTATGTTTGCTTCTTTGTTTGTTTTAATTAAGGGCTCAATTTCCTTTATCCTTCTATGTCCTCTTGGTCTAGTCACATACTCCTAATGACTTTTTTTTTTTTTCCTATTTTAAATCTGAAACCTATGGTCTACTACTTTAAGAACCCTCTTTCTAAGACCTTTAATTATCTTTATTTCTTTTTTTCCAGACATATTCCAAAATTACAAAACTTCAAATCTATTCAAATGACGATTTTCTTCCATTTTAACTTTATGTTATTAAGTATTGCAAAATAAAAATATAAACATTGTCATGACTTGAAAACCATTGTTTCTAAACTCAACGAAAATGTTAAAGATGTTTACTAATCCCTTTTCTTATACATGGACATTTATTTATCTCTCTGCCCACATCTGTCATCTCAGGTTCTAAACCTTACCACTTTCTCTTTTTCTTCTCAGCAAATAAAATAATTAAGCAAGAACTCCTTCTGTTACTGAAACACCAGGGATTAAGTCTGGGTCCTCCTGTTTACCACAGCAAATGCCAATCACTGAGAAAATGTGTATCGCCAAGGCAGAAGGCTTTAATCAGGTGCTACAGCTGAGAATATGGGAGATCATTATCAAATATATCTTCCTGACTGACTAAAATCAGGGATTTATATAGTAGAAAAGAAATGTGTGGTAAAAGAGGAATTACGGAGGGGTAGGGAAGAAGATTTAGTCAACAGGAAGCAGGTGGTTGGTAAGGTAGTCATGATGGGTGAGGGGTTGGGAGTCTTATTGTCCAAATGCAGTGATCTGTTGCATTGCAGCTCCTTGATACTATCTGTGAGGCATGATGGCTGGTTTTCCAAGAAGGGAACTCAGATGAGACAAATATAACTTTCTCAAATTTTAAGAGGAGGAGGGCCAATTTCCATGTTTATTCAAAGAAAGCATAAACGTCAGCTCTATGGGACAACTGGGTCAGTTTCACTTCCACTCCCCATCTTACTTCCAGCTAGTAAATCGCTATTTGCATTTATTCTTCCTTTCCCTTCCTGTTGTTATTGAAACAAGTATTCTCCCTAATCCAAGCATAACCCTACAACCTACACCATGAATACATCTGTCATTCCTCATCTGAGACCCAGAGGGAACACTTCTGTTCTCCTCATGTTAACTTTAGAATCTTGATCTATCTTGACTTCTATGACATCGTCACCTTCTGGCTTTCAGCCTTTCTCTTTGGTCTCTTTCTGCTATTTCATAGTTGTTTTTCTACCTTTTGAATGTTAAGCTTTCTAAAATTAGAAATTAAATACATCTTGCTAAAATGATTAAACTATCAGATGACTATAGTTGGAAACACCTTTTGTAACACATAAGTCCACATGCAACACACTTCTTAAAGATATAAAACAGGGATAACACATATGGCATGTTTGATAATACTCTGGCAAGAAAGATTCATCAGAACTTAATTAAATTTTAAATTGCAAAGAATGACATCATAGAAATAATGAGAAAGAAGAAATTTAAACATTTAAATTGTAACAACAAATGTCTATTAAAGACTGATATGAAGTGAGCCAAACATTAAAAACAAAGAATATGAGAGATGGCATATAAAATAACAGAAAGTTGCCACCAAACATTCTCTTTACTGCTGTTTTAAATGATCACATCTACTAAAATAATTGGTGGTGAGGGGGTGAAATTTAAGTGATTAACTCTGGAAGCTGTGTACATAAGTCACAGACCTAAAATTAAAAACCGTATGTCGACATTACACAGTGTTATGTTCACTATAATTAATGTTGTAAAGAATAATTATATCATGGCCTGAGATAGAGCTATAAGATTGTAAATGTGTAATGAGGAAAAAGTACAACTATTCTGTAATACAAAAATTATTCAATATCAACGATTCAACTGAGTCCCAATTAAAGGAGTCTATTGTACTCTTAACTTCTTACTTCGTCAAATTAATTCTAGAAAGTGAACACTAAATATAAGGATCTGTGAATCTTAGCCAGCAGTACATTCTGGAAAAACCTTCGAAAACTGTTATTGTAATTGAGCACTTTTGATACTGAAATTAGTATGTTGAAACATACAGAGGTAGTTTGACTGAATAGTAAAGGCTGACTTGAAATTAAGCCATTGCTTATAATTTGCATTTTTTTGGCCACAGAAATTTCAGTAATTGTCCAGTAACCCACTTCATAAATATCTGCCTCTTCAATGCGTAATTTTATTCTATGCTATATTGACAATGTGAATATAGAATAACTAATAAAATTCCTTACTTCTTCTGACCCCTACTAAGAGTATCTAATTGGATTTTTCTCTTTAATTCCTTTTCACAAGGTGTGAGATAGTCAGTTTTCACTTGCTCAGCATGAGCATCTCTGTGTTTCTAATTTTGCCTTTAGGAGACAATGGATCATTAGCTAATGACTATGGTTGATTGCGATATTCACTATAGAGCCATGTAGGAAAATAAGGCTAATGACTACAAACAGAAAATGATAAAAAGACTATATCCTTAATAAATATACAGTACAAAACACTTAGAAGAATAAGTTATATAGATTCAAGTAGTATAAACATGCATGAAGCAGCCTTATTGATATTGACAACCAATGAAAAGTCGACATATAAAACCAACATGGATTAAATCACATTCAGAAGAGAGAATTTCAAGGAAACATTCAAAGCATGAATTCATCTAAAAAATAGGTCCTTTAAAGTATAGGTATACTTAAAAGTCAAAATGAGGAAATAAAAATGAATACGTTCTGCTGTTTTTTAGAGGTTAGAGTTCTTGAACTTTGTATTTGGATGATTATATATAATTTGATATAAACTGGTGGAAAAACAGTTCCTTTTGAGAACTTCTCCAGAATCTATAGGCACACAATTCAATAAGGTAAACAGATGAAACACTCAAGTCCTGCTTTATGTCCAAGTGACTAGTGTGATTCAGGAATATGAACTGTATATATTTTTAAGCACAGAGGGAATTTGTTCATGTGAATGTTATTCAATCTTGTGAGACTTCTTTTTCACTTTTTTTCTGTTATTTATTTACTTCCTTTACTCAGACACTATTAGAAAGTGTATTTTGTATATTTGCTATTCCTTGCTGCAATGTGTAACTTTGAGTTCTATCACAAATCTGGTGGGTATAAGTCTCCTGAAGTCATGCTTTGTGTGTGTGTGTGTTAGTGTTTTAAATCTTATTTTGCCTCCTAAGGCAGTTTTCTTTGTTGTTATTCTCCTTTTTTTTTTTTTTTTTTTTTGAGACGGAGTCTCGCTCTCTCGCCCAGGCTGGAGTGCAGTGGCCAGATCTCAGCTCACTGCAAGCTCTGCCTCCTGGGTTTACGCCATTCTCCTGCCTCAGCCTCCCGAGTAGCTGGGACTACAGGCGCCCGCCACCTCGCCTGGCTAGTTTTCTGTATTTTTTAGTAGAGATGGGGTTTCACTGTGTTAGCCAGGATAGTCTCGATCTCCTGACCTCGTGATCCGCCCGTCTCAGCCTCCCAAAGTGCTGGGATTACAGGCTTGAGCCACCGTGTCCGGCCTCTTGGTTTTTATTCTTAACTGCTCACATTCACACATATATTGCTTTTCATCTACAAGGTGTCTGAAACTTTACAGTTATAGTGAACTGGTATACACAATATGAAAATTGAAGAAAACCCAAAGTAGCTTATCTACACTCATAATTGAGACTTATTTATATGCCTCACCATATTAAGAAAGAAAGAATTTTATATCTAGAACATGGTATATACCTTGCTTACTTGCTCCACGAAGGATCCATGGTAGGAACAAGGGACAAATAATTTTAAATATCAGATTTACAAGAGAATCTAAAGATGGTGAATCAAATTTTCCTTATTTTGGCAATGAGAAAATAGACCCTTCTGAATGCTTAAATGTGGACATTGCAAATGAGAAGATCCTGTTGGAATGCTAGCTAATTTACTCTGAACTATAAGCATATAGTATAGTAAAACCAATTAGAATAGGTAAATAGATGAAAAGATACAAAGATAGATAGATATATAGGCCTGGTGCAGTGGCTCACATCTGTAACCCCAGCACTTTGGGAGGCCGAGGCAGGCAGATCAATTGAGGTCAGAAGTTCGAGATCATCCTGACCAACATGGCGAAACCCCGTCTCTACCAAAAACACAAAAATTAGCCAGGCATGGTGGCACGTGCTTGTAATCCCAGCTACTCTGGAGGCTGAGGCACCTGGAAGGCAGAGGTTGCAGTGAGTTGAGATCATGCCCCTGTACTGTAGCCTGGGCGACAGAGTGAAACTGTCTAAAAAAAAAGAAAAAAGAAAAAAGAGAGCGATAGATACATAGATGATAGATAGATAGATACATAGATAGAGACAAACAGCATATAAATATCGACTTTGGTCTCCCTAATTTTGAATGAAGCATACCCATCAATATGGAATAAAATAAAATATCAATATTGACTAGCATGGGGTTCTTGGAAAAGAAGAATAACCAAAATTGATTACTGACTCTAGCCTCTTCTATCCACATTGTGGATATGCAAGAGCATGGAAAAAGAAAGAAGCTATGCTTCAAGTATTTCTCTGGGGAGTGCTGTGTTTTAAGGGCCTACACTCTAGGGGAACAAAGTGGCATAACGTTCTCTTCACTCAGGAGAATAAAAAAGTTTGATAAATCTTTGCTGCATTCAGAGGGACTCAGCAGATTTGTTTCTGCCTCTCACCTGGGAAATCTAGAGAGACAGGAAATAAGAGACATGGAGTGGCTACTTGATTTGGCAGCTGAGTGGAGAAGAATGCTGTTGTTGAAAATGGCTCACTCCTAGAGTATGAATATCTCTTATAAATCATAGTGTATTTTAAACACCAGACAAGCCCCAGAATACAAAGCCAGCTTCTGCAGGATAAGTTGACAACTTTCCTGTCTCCCTAAACTCACCTCCCTCCAGCCATTTAATCGTATTGTTGTTAAGGACCTTAGCTAAATTTAAAAGAGAGGTGAAAATATAAGGGCAACGTGATACCACTGTGGCCTGCCAGAGGCCAGCAAGCAGCAAGTTGCAAAAGAGAAAGCGAAGATCTCATTTTAAATCAGGTGTGATGTTTAGATTCTTTGAGAACTGGAAAACAACTAGAAGCATGTAATCACTAAATTGAAAACGTATTTTTTTTCTCATGTAACTATATGATCTTTTATAATAAAAGTAAGCCAAAAAGCATAGGAATGCTTTTGGAGGAATGCTTTTTGGAGTTTTCAGCAGAGCATAGAGGTGGTACTTTATCATTGAACACATTTTTAAAAGACAATGGAAGAGAAAAGATGCTTTCTGATTATATCCATGAATCTTGGTTTCTCAATGCATGACATACAAACCATTTGTACTTTCAATGACAAAAATGTAAAAATATGAATGGTTGGAGGATATAAAATTTGAAGGAGTCCATTAGACTCAAGTGTGTAGTGAAATAACATTGTTTTATAGCTCAAATTTTTATCTCTAACCCAGCCTTAGTTCTCTAAATGGTGGACAACATATTTGAGTCAATTTAATGTGCTTTCTCGCTGTAAATTCAAGATATATAATTCAGTCTTTTAAAAGTAAATAGTGATTTCACAATTCTTTCTCCTTTTTCTGCCTTTCTCGCTGGGCTGATTTCTGTTCTCAGGGATTGGAGAGAGAGTTGGTGGGTTCTAGTTGGCTTTTGATGAGGTATAGCTCACTTTACCTCATCTTTGTGTGTCTGCTCCTTGGCATCTCCAGTGACCAGCTTTGAAAATTTTGTGTTCATTTCTTTAGGGTTGCAAGTCCACTTCAGGACTGTGAGTTCCAGTCAATCTCCACACCGCGTTCTGGGAGATGTAGGGATTCTTTGAGTTCTCACCTCTCCATGCCAGGATCACATGGAGAAGGGACTGCAAGGATAGCTCTTTGGGCCCCCTGCCCCACTTCCAGTACTATCCTACAGCGTGAACAAGATATTTTTGAAAAGAGGTGTCCATAGCTTTTGCTTTGGTTTGAATATATAATGAGACAGCCAAGGGAAAAGGACTCCCTGGAGACCTCCAGTCTGGCCTGCACACTGGGAGAATGGGGTGGAGCCACAGAAATTTGTCCTGTTTGCAGAGGGGAGGAGCCCGGCCTCTTGAGTTCCTGTGGTGGGTCGGGAGCTAGTTAACAGGCTTCCGTCTCACTCTGCTGAAAGTTTTTCTCTTCTTCCTTTTTTGCCCAATAAACTTTGTTTTTCCCACCCTTCTATGTGTCCGAGAGCCTAATCTTTCCTGGCCATGTGGCAAGAATCTGATTTTTAGCTGAACTCAGGAGAAAGTCCTGCAACAAAATGTCCCTCCAAAGTTCATACACTGGAATTGATATCCAATGTGCTTGTAGTAAGAGGTGAGTTCGTCAGTGAGGTGACTCAGTCATGATGGCTCCCGCCTCATGAATGAATTAGTCCTTTTAAGAAAGAGGTTGAAGGGAGTGCCATAGTGCTTTTTGCCCTTCAACCATGTGAGGACACAGCAACAAGAAACTATTCTGGAACCAGAGAGCAGCCCTTACTAGACCCTAAATCTGCTGGTGGTTTGAGTTGGACTTCTCAGCCCCAGAACTGTGAGAAATAAATTTTTATTGTTTACAAATTATCGAGTTCAAGGTATTTTGTAATAGCAGCGCAAATAAAGACAGCTTTCTTCTGCAAGTTCTAGGTAGAAAGCTGGACACAGGCCTCCAAACTATCTAGGTTCTCCTTGCATAAAACCTGAGGTTTCATTCCCAGAATGGGACAAAAGAAAAAGCTTTATTATTATGTAATGACAATAAGGATACTCTAGGTATTATTTAACTGCTTCTCATCAAACACAAATATGAAATACATGGAAATAATTTCTGAATAACAGATAACATGAAATTATTCTATTTTAAAATAGCAAAATAGTAAAAAATCTTGCAAATCATGTCATTTTTGAACATATATTTGTGTAATGGAAGTATGTCATCAAGGAATTTAAACTGTGCTGCACACAATGATATATGTATAAATTCATTGATATACACATGTATAGTATTACTTTAGGATAATATGCCTTATTGAGCGATCATTTCTTTCTATGTACACATAGGAAGTCCTAAGATGATTCATAAGTCCTAAGATGTACGTATATATACACATACACACATACATATATCACCAACATCTTGTATGTATGAAAGTGATTTGCCATTATGACAGTAACCAATGAAATTGATCAAATTTAATAAAACTAAAACTCTGTCACTCAGATTTAAACAATTAGCTCGGGTAACATAGTAAGACCCTATCTTTACAAAAAATAAAAAAAAAAAAAATTAGCTAGGTACAGTGGTGCATGCCTATAGTCTCAGATACTCAGGTAAAGGTGGAAGGATTGCTCAAGCCCAGGATGTCAAGGTAGCAGAGAGCCATGATCAGGCTAATACACTCCAGCCTGTGCAACAGAGTGAAATCCTGCCTCAAAAAAAAAATATATATATATATTCACATAATTGAAATATTACAGTAAGGACATGAAAAAATGCAATCACAAAATTGACATTTTATTCAGAAGGGAATTTTTTTTTCAGTTACAAACAGCATAAAACATTAGGTGACAAAGAAACATAGATAGTGATTGTGCTTTGTTTAATTATGTACATATGTGTGTATCACTTTTGCACATATATATAAAATTATTGCATGTTTTATATATAACTATGTCCCTATCCTTAGATACTTCTGCTACTGGGGTCTCTTTCTCCACCTCTCTTTCTTCTCACTAACCAGCAGTTGATTATCTTCTCCTCCCTAATCCTAGTGAATACAGAGCTGCCTTTGCCTAGTTTCTTTGTTTAAATTTGAAAGCATGGATGTGGATAAACTGACACCAATATGAGTAATTGACAAGGAAGTCTTGGAGAGGGGAAGGTGAGATACAGGGGCAAATACGGTCAACAATAGCTCTGCAATCCATTCTCTCAATTTGAGAGGTTACATGTCCTGGGGAAAGAAAAAAGAAAGGTGATGTGGTCAAACCTCCCTGTAAACATGCTGACTGCTAGCAACAGACTTCTTGGCAAACATATAATGATACTTACTAACAGAGACTATCTGTGGAACATGCTTTGTGTGTCTAAGATTGCTTATGGTAAGCAAACACAGAATAGGAAGATATATAGGGCATGGCTCCCTGGAAAATGGCATGTGAGCTATGTAACTGAGTATACAATAAAGATGTTTCAGGAATGAAACATCTCCATTTTGGGTATGTAATCCAGCCACGTGTATCACTTAGAATCCTAAGATATTGTTCTGGACAGAGCATGTCCTAATGTGACAACAAAAGACTCAGGGAGCTGTGATGATACTCTTAAGCCTCCCTTTATTTTGCATGTGCTGGTTATTTGTATCCTTGAAATGATCAAGGAAAGTTAGTTCTGGGTAAGATCTCTGATTCATGTAAGTCTGATTTGATAAGTTGGTCCTTTCTGTTATCTAGATACATAACTCACTTTCAATCCCAAATAAAGTATTAGACAATTTGACTTCTGTGCATAAAACATGGTGGTAATAAAAGGATTGTACTGTTGATTTAACTATTTTGATTACTTCAAGTGAATAAAGGAGCTTACAAAGTTTAGCAAAAATTGGGGGAAAAAAGTGCATTGTGGAGCATCTATTATGAAGCAATTATAGTACTCAATAATTTTTGCTTTTTGGGTTCCCTCCCCGCCTCAAATTATATTTGAGAAATGTTAGACCTACCGAAAAGTTAATAGAATAGCCAGTGAACACAGATACACTCGTCACTTAGATTCACTATTTTTTAAATGTTTTAAATGTTCGTTTTGTCTCTCTATATAAATATATACTTTATTTTGGTTATCCTTTTAAAAGTTGAAGATTTTATGATGCTTAACCTCTAAATATTTCAGAATATATTTCTCAATACGTTCTGATAGCCTCACTATTATTATTATACCATAGGACATGAACATTTATACCGAATTTTATCAAATATAGAGTCTACATTCAAATTTTCCCGAATTTCCCAATAATATTCTTACAATTGATCTTAGTTTCAACTAGAAAATTGTTATCACTCTCTCACTTGTGGGTGACAGATACCTAATTCAAACAAACTAAAGTACAAAATAGAAATGTATTGGCCTATGTAACCCTCGGAAAATAGGGTTAGATTTCAGAGAGCGTTCTAAGGGCTCGGTACCATCAAGTCTCTCCATCTCTCTCTTTCTCTCTCTTCCACTTTAGCTTTTCACTTTACTCTTTCTTCTACTTCTTTCATTATTGGTCAGGATCTCTTTATATTGTGTAAGCATTGCTTACATCATTCTTACAGTTTGGAGTTCAAAAGAAAAGAATGCTTCTTATTTAAGAACTGTAGCAATCATCTCAAGGATTGATTTTCACTGGTGAAGTCTACTTTGGGGTTATAGACTCATTTCTGAAAAGAATCATCTTGTTCAGGCCTGGAACACAGGTCTGCTCTTTGAGTCAAGTATAAAGTTGATTCAGCCTAAAGCATGAGATGGAGAAGGGAAATGAATGGTTGTTCGAAAAGGGAAAATGTTCAGATCAATTTAAAAGTAGTGGAAACTATCAGTACAACCTGGTGCTGAGAATTTAAAGAGGAATATATGTTCCAGGCCAAAAAGCTTACTCTGTAATAGGGGAGAAAAACATTAAAAAATGCACATAATATTGTATACCAAGTATCACAAAAAAGATGTAATTCAAAGTGAAGTCAAAGCACAAAAATTTTTATTTTGACCTTTTCAATCCAAGATATCTACCTTTTTCTACAGAATAAATGAAATACTTTTCTGCCTTTCATTCAAATAAAATATAACTGTAAAATTATCATTTATTTTGGTTTGGCAATTTTTTTTGATATTAAGTGGCTGAAAACTCCAGAATAGGCCACCTCAAGGTTAAAGGGTACAGAGTCCATTACTTCAGTTCTACATTTGAACACATTTCTTTCAGCCATTCTACTACATATTGGAATAAAAGATGGTCCATGCTCTCAAGAAGCTTAAAGTTCAGCAAGACTGCAATAGAAAATGGCCTCAGTTGTGATGCCTTTCCTTATTTATGTGTGCCAAGGACTTATTCTTCTACTTGACTTCACCTATTTCTCATTTCCTGCTGATGCCTCACATGCTCTTGGGACACATTTTGCTCTGATTTCTAAGTTATATGAATTTTTCTAGTTCCTGGCTATCTAACTAAATTCCGGTCCTCTCACTTTTCTGACCCCAATTCTTCATGTTCACACATTGTTTTGCTTCCTCAAACCCAATAAATATTTCTTTTAACTCATTGAAATGACTATCTTTGTGAGAAAATGTTTTTAATACACTTGTGGTGAAAGTGAAAACTAGTTCATCAAAGCAGAACTGATAATACAAATGTCTTATTTTATACTTCTATAACAAAGACAAGTCCAAAAGTAATATTACAATGTCCTGAAACATTAATTATGACATCTTGTGTATGTTAGCCAATTCATTTTAGTTATAAATTGTTTTTCTGGCCAAATGCTGACTGATAAATTCATTATTGTAAAATGTCAGTTTAAAATATCATTAAAATATAATTTTTAAAGTTTTTACTATTAGGAATAGCATTGTTTGGCCAGGTGTGGCAGCTCATGCCTGTAATTCCTGCACTTTGGGAGGCCGAGGTGAGCAGATCATCTGAAGTCAGGAGTTCAAGACTAGCCTGGCCAACATCGTGAAAGAAAACCCCTCTCTACTAAAAAAATACAAAAATTAGCCGGCTGTGGTGGTGGGTGCCTATAAACCCAGCTACTCGGGAGGCTGAGGCAGGAGAATCACTTGAACCCAGGAGACGGAGGTTGCAGTGAGCCGAGATCCTGCCTCTGCACTCCATCCTGGGCTACAGTGAGACTCCATCTCAGAAAAAAAAAAAAAAAAAAAAAAAGAAGCAAGAAAAGTGTCTTTCTTGTGGTATCTTATTATTTATAATTTGTTTCCAGTTTTGCAAAGTTGAAAAACAAAACAAAAAAACTTGTTTTAATTTACAACTATTTGATTATCAGTGACAGTGAAACCTTTATAGATGTATTGATTACACACCCTGATTTCTTCTTACATTAACTATGTATTGTGTTTTGCCTAAACCATATATTGAGATGATAGGGCTGATTGTACCAACTTATATCTATACTGAATAATATATAAATACTAATCTGTTGTCTAACATAGCTATAATACATATTTCTTCATTTTACTGTTTTGATGTTTAAATGTATCATTTTGTTTGTTTTTAAACATAAACATAAATTTGTTGAGAAATTTATTCACTTATACCTGATTCATCTTTGTATCACAATATGCAACTTACAGAAAGTAAACGGATATTTCTGTATCAAGCAAAAATTTGTGCATATATGTGTAAATATCTCAGCAAATAATAAAAATAAGTTGTTATACACTAAAACAAAAATGTTTAGGTTTACTGTAAACACACCTAATGTCAGACAATAGATAAGAAGAAGAGCCCAATGGTTCAGGATGACAGAGATACTCATAATTTGTCTCTATTCCTCATCTACTACTAACTTGTCTCATTTGTATTTTGGTCTATGTGAAGAACAAGATGTCTGCTGAATGTAAACAGTCTCATCATTCTTTAAAAAATTCACCCTCATTGGAGTGCTGGGTTGACATTTCTTTTGAAAGCCTTTTAAATTATCCTCATTGCATCTTTAGTCATTAAAACCACTTTCACCACAATTGCCACCTAATACTCTTAAATTTGACACTGTTATCTGTGTTAATGAATGTTAATACTTTAGGTGGATAATTTACCTGTGGTTGTTTTCTTCCTGCCAATTCAGCCATGAAGTTTTTATAAACAGTTGGAAAATAGTAAGAGAACAAGAGGGCTTGACAACTGCCTTGCGATTCCTAAGAACCCAGTGTAGTGTTTCCCTTTTTACACCTGGTGGCATATTTAATCTATATGTATAAATGCTGGCAAACAAAATAATATTTTTCCATAAAATTGAAAGAAAGCCTTGTATTCTTGAATAAATTAATGTTGGTCTTAGACTGGCTTCTATTCAATTTAGCTTCATGGCGAGCAGACACTGCAGAATGAACTTTCCTATCTAAAACTATATATTCTAAGTGTGAAAGAGAAGAGGAGACTGAGTTTGGAAGAATTCCAGTAAGCTTAAAATTTAACTGAATAAGAAGAGAAAGATAAGAAAACTCTATATTGGAGAAAAATAATAATGGTAGGAGAGCACACTCAGATACATAGCTACACAAGTTTCTCAGGTGAAGCTGTAGACTAAGAGAGTATAGACGGAAAGAATTCTGCTGAATGGTGAGCCCTGGGATGATAAAAGCTAGAGATGAGTAGCCCATCCAAAGTTCAAGGAATCTTCCCAAACATCAGTCATTGCATAACAGCTTATTCCCTGGGCTAAATTGACACATAATCCTTATTGAACATAATATACATGGAAGATACCTATAACTATAATCCTCTATTTGAAAGTGAAAAAGTTCCATTTTTCATAGGTAAATACAAGCTTTGGAGTGATGCCACAGAGCAATTTCTCAAGCAGGCTTTGTAGAGCAGCCTTTGAAAATCCATTCAGTAATAACTAATGTCTTTAGAAACCCAAATTTGCATCAAAGGCAATATTTGTTTACTATAAACTCTCCTCATGATACACTCTTAGCTGTCACCATCTTTGCTGTCAAAGAATCTTTGAAGTGCCAATTGTTAGCAGCCAGGAGCTTTCAGGCTTTGGAAATTTGCTATAGTGTTTCTTATCAACTCTGTTCTTTCTGAAAGATCAAACGACCTATTCACATAGAGCACTCGTGTATTGAAGATATGTAAACATTTATTTAGCTTGTTACTGGTTTTATTTCACAACTAATATCTAATACCAGGGATGGCTGAAACATTATTTACGTAAATATATTGCACACTTTTTTCAGAGAATGCACATGAAAAACTGGAAACTATTTTAAGGATAAAAATTTTAAATCTTGACTTTTGGAGAAAAACATAAATGGAACTCATAGGCAAAGCAAGGAGAGACAAAGCAGTTGAACTTAACTCTGATTTGGAGTGGCGTTTAAAAATTGTAAAAATAATATTCATTTAAAAAAACATAAAATAGAACTTGAAATTACTCTCACTCATTAAAACGCAATCAAGGTTTTGGTAGCTTCTATTTGAATGTCATTTGGGATATATCACCTCTAAAACTACATAAGATCACTAAATGGGTTTTTGCACAGATTTTAAGTACATGCTCAAGTTCATTTCCAAACACAGATTTTGGCTTCACAATACTGACAGGAAATGTGGCTTTCGTGGTTTCCTGTAGGTTGTTCAAACTATAAACTGTTCCAGGAGTTACCATATGTGTTGGCATCTCTCTCTAATCCAGTTTTGAAGGACAAACTAAATCTAATGTGGAACCTCTGAATACAAGTTTGCAGTGCCTCCGAAAAATAATAAAAACAAATAACTGAGCAGAACTTATTATAGCTTCCAAAGCCAGAGAAATAGAGATAGAGGAAGAAAAGAGAGAGAAAGAGACGGGAGAGAGAGACAGAACAAAATATAAAGTGTTAAATTCTTTTTTTCTGGATTAATAACAATGAAATTGTGAAACTAGAAGAATTTAGAAAAAGTAGCAAGTAACTTAATGCAATAATAGAGCAGCAGCAACCAATATTGACTGTATTTTGCTTTCTTTAATAAATGCTAGATCGTATTACCTGGGTATAAAGTGAAACTCACTTGTTTTACATCAATGATCTTATATTCTTATGTGGAAACCAAAGCTGAAGGAATATGAAACATTTTTAATTTTATGCTTTGTCTGTGGAACTTAAAAAGTAATCTTTTACAAAAGCAATTTCAAACATTATTCAAGAAATTCCAGAATAATGAAAATTTAGAAGCTGTATTATATATCAACTATAGAACCAGGTTAAATACGGAAAGGTCTATATATGAATTAGCAAGACATTATTAAGCATTCTAATACGGGAAAGATACTGACCAATAGTATTTAACACCTGCCTCCCTGAAATTTCCCTTAAATAAACAAAGCTACTGTGCTAATAATCTAAGGAGGGCAGATTAAAAGGCAGAGTGAGTCATTAATTAAGCTAAAAGAAATATAAAACACAAGGGAACCTGTAAGACACTCTAATAGCTAATCAGCTGTTAAATTCCCAATTTCTGTGGGATGAAAAGCACTATGCTTGCCCCTCCTTTTCTCCTTGCTCTACTTCTTTGACTTTGACTCATTTCTCCTCTACCTCCTTGGTCAAAAAAATTAAACAGCAATATTAGAATTTAAAATTGAATCACCATGAAAAGTTTCTATGAAAATAAACAAGCAAATATTTTAAAAGCTTAGGAGCCATATAGAACATAGTTTCCAACAGGGCAATGGCAAACCCAGTTTTGAAAATAAAAAAAAAAATCATTGTCCTTATTTTGTTTAGCTCATTCTTACTTCTTTTTAAGATATCGCAATAAAAGAATATAATCAATTAATAATAATGTGACCAAATGATTAGAAGTTAAGAATATCTTCTTTGACAATCATAAGTCTTCATCTGCATTCAAATCCAGGCCTTTTGAATTTGACAGCTTTACCTCTATGGTCATAGCTTCGTTTACCCCAGAATTAAAAGAGAGTATCACCTACTGTTAGTCCTGAATTAAAGTTTATGTAAATAATATATTTAAGTACATTGTGTTAGGCTGTATCTTATTTTTGCAAATATTAGTTGCCCCTCCTTAAGGAAGATTTACCTCCTCTCCCTGATGACACCAGCCTGAAGACATGGATTTGCTTTTGCCTGTAGTAATTGGGTAGAAGTTTCATGTGTAGCACCTGCGGGCGGAAGTTGTGAGATGCATCATGTGGTTTCTACTGTATGCCTTTTCTCTCTTCTACGTGATTGATAACACTCTTAACAAACGCAGACCAGAGTGAAGGTGAAGCATAGCAGAGTTATAGCCAGCCTTCACTGGACATGTGGCATGAGTGAGAAATAAACATTTGACTATGGAAGACCGTGAAATTTTAGGGTTCCAGAAGTTACCATGTGTTGGCAATGCTCTCTAATCCAGTTGTGAAGGATAAACTAAACCTAATGCGAAGCTTCAATATGAGGTGATAGGTCTCTTAAAAATAAAATTTAAAAATTAAATAAATTCACAAAGCTTATTGTAGACTCCAAAGCTGCAGAGAGATAGAGGTAGAGACAGACAGAGGGAGAGAAAGAAACAACGTCAGATAGACCATCCCGAAAGATATAAGCACAGTGCTGTTGCACAGTAAGCATAGTAACTATAATTAGTAATAATAAGAAATTTCAATAATCAAAGTATTTTTTCCTCTGATATTTCATCAGAAGAAAATATATTTAACATAAAAAGGTATTATCTAGATGGCAAAAAACTAATAAAACAAACAAAAGTTAATTATATGCTGTATATTAAATTCAGCACAGATTAATCCTAATACCAGCTAGCTAATTTGGTAGCTATGTAGGACTTACCATTTAATTTTAAATACTTCACCTACCTCATTTTAGCAATAGGGAAACTGACACCTGATGAGCAGAGGGATTTTGCTAATATCACCTAGCAGTTAAAAAACAGACCTGGCCAGGTACAGTGGCTCACACCTGTAATCCCAGCACTCTGGGAGGCTGAGGTAGGAGGATCACTTGACCCCAGGATTTAAGATCAGCCTGGGCAACATAATGAGACCCCATCTCTACAAAAAATGAAAAACTAGCCGGGCATGGTAGCGCATTCCTGTGGTCCCATATACTCGGGAGGTTGAGGCAGTAGGATCGCTTGAGCATGGAGGGTCAAGGCCCCAGCAAGTCGAGATCGTGCCACTGCACTTCAGCCTGGGCAACAGAGTGAGACCCTGTCTCTAAAACAAATCAACAGGCAAACAAACGAAAGCACAGATCTAGAATCCTAGTCAAATTACTTAGTTGCAAACAATTAGCGCTAACCTGTAGTTGAAAAATAGCACTGTCTATATATTTGATAGAGAAAGAAAGGAGAGAGAGGCATTCAATATTACAAATTTATGAACCATTAAAAGAGGGTTAATTTTTAAAACTACTTTCTAAGGAAGGACAGTAGGCAACATTTTAGAATGGCATAGTTTATATATGTATAGTTTATATTTTTTTCAATGTGCTTTCATAATGTGAAACTACATACAGCTAGATAACCATTTATGTGAGGACATTAATTGCAAAATAAGTAGATTAGGCATTTCATTTTTCTGTGTGGATGAAACCAAAAACACCTCAATGAAGTCTTTAAGGAACAGCTTGTTTTAGAATTATTATTTCACCAACAATTTTTAGAAAGTCAGAAAATGTACATAAATTATCTATTTAATGGCAACAGAAAACTAAAGTATACCAAAGACTAGAAGACTTAAAATTTTATTACAGAAGAGTAATAGAGATGGCAGGATGATTACAACCAATTCTGTGGGGTGTAGGTATGGATTTCATGCCTGATCAAAAGACTAAGAATTCAGATGGCGTGAAAATGGGCAAGTGCAGAGATAAACTGGCAGAGCTGGAGTAACCAAATAGAAATAAAATAACCAAATAGAGTAACCAAATAGAAAATCTGATGAGTCTCAAACTCAGGGCCAACTTTCCCCCACATAGGAGGTATTTATAGTAGTAAAATTCATAGAAATAGGGAAAACAATAATGGTTGCCAGGGGCTGGAATTGAAGGGTAAATAAGTATAAAATTTAAGTTACGCTAGATGAGTAAATTCCCAGTGTTGTATATATTAAGGATTTGGACAAATGCATACTGACATTTATTTATTATTACAGTATTATATAAGAATATGTTTACTGACGTAAAAATCCTCTCTACTCTGCCTATTTTTCCCTCTCCTGACCTGAATTCTGGCAATTACTGATTATTTTCCTATCTAAGAAGTTTTGACTTTTCCAGAATGACATATGTTTGGAATACTACAGTATATAGCCTTTTCGGATTGACTTCTTTCACTGAGTTCTAGGCATTTAAGTTTTCTCCATGTCTTCTCAGAAATCCATAGCTCATTTATTTTATGGTTGAAAAATATTCATTCTCTTTATGTGCCATAGTTTATCTATTCACCTAGTAATGGACATCTTGGCTGCTTCCAGGTTTTGACAATTATGAATAAATATGGTATAAACATCTATGTACAGGTTGTTGTGTGAACATTAGTTTTCAACTCCTTTGAGTAAATACTATGGAGTGAAATTGCGGGATCATATGGTATGAGCACATCTAGTTTTGTAAGGAGCTTCCATCTTGTCTTTCAAAGAGGCTATACCATTTTTCTTTCTCAACAGTAATGAATAAAAGTTCCTCTTGCTCTACATCCTTACCAGTATTTGGTTTATTACTTACCCGTTGGAGATTAGAATTACTTAATATGGTACTTTCCCATTTTGGAAGACTAAATTTTTCTTTCTTTCTTTTTTTTTTTAAATTTAGTTTGGCTTGAAAACCATCCGATCTCTCTCAAGTGAATTCCTTTTCAAACATTTGAAAATTGAATTGCTAAATACTACCAATAACAATCAACAAACATTATTAACTTTCTATTTTTCAATCTAATCTAATAGAACTATAGACTTAGCTCACATATGGTCTGCTCCTCAAGTTACCTCACTCAGTTTCACAAAATATTTTCCAGTTGATAACATGAGACAGTGTTTGGGAATAGGAATAAAATCTCATTCTGAACTCAAATTTAGAAAGAGATATACTTCTAAGTCATGTGTATGTTTTCATCCTACATTCAGCGTGACTCATTACTATTTATATACCTTTTGTTTTTTGACACAGAAAGCATTGAGGCAACAATGCCTTGCCATTTATCAGGCACACAGATAAGACCGCTAAACATTTACTTCAAGCACTTAGCTTACCCTTAATTTCATCTTATTTGGCAAATGAGGATTGTATCCTTATTTAAGATGCAAATTTCAGTTTTAGTTAAGGTACCTGTAACTGATGAAAAAACATATGCCCTAAAACTTCAGTGGTGTATATTTGCTCAAGTAAATTTCAGTTGGTGGCAGTAGGGAGGGTGGAGAGAAATGCTATGCTCAATGCTGTTATTGAAGGGGCCAATATGGTGGAAAACCTGCCATCTTCAATGTGTCACTGTCAAAGTCACCCAGAGTTTCAATATACAATTGGTGCTAAGAAGAAGAAAGAGAGTTGGGGAATTATTCGGGTTTAGACTTAAAAGTTGCATACTTCAGCTTATAAGTCACTGGCCCAAATGTGCTCACACAGCCCAGCAGATTCAAGAGGACAGGACATACACAGTAACTGCTCTATGGAAAGGCAGCATAAATCTTTATTCGACAGCTGGATATTTTTTCCCAAGGCCTTACTCACTTCTGACTCCCAGAGGTTATTGATAGCTGCCAAAAATACCTTGATAAAGCCTCAGTAGCAAAACAGAATGAATCTAAGGGTAAGCTAAGTGCTAGAAGTGAATGCTGGGTGGTCTTATCTGTGGACCTGATAAATGGCAAGACACTGTTGCCTCAATGTTTCCTATGTCATAAGACAAAAGAAATATAAGAGCAGTAATGAGTCACGCCATATATGAGATAAAAACCTAGACACTGATTAGAAGTACATTTCGATCTAAATCTGAGTTCAGAATAAGATTTTATCATAAGAGTTTATTAAAAATGTTTCTACAATAAATAGGAACTTCACTGCATTATTATAGTGTCTCCAGTGTGGGCTTGCATTAATAAAATAAATAGAAATAAACAGTCATAGAAATATGCTGATATTCTGACTTTGTTCAGTGAAAAATATTCAACCACAAAAAGTTGGTATATGGACTTTTCAGGAGTCCTCTGTATATTTTATTTATTTTTTGATTGCATGTTACTAGTGGCAGCAAATTTGAGGTGGTCACCCCCAAAAGGAACTGAATTACAAACAGCACATCTACTCTTAAATTCAGATATACGGTTTAAAAGTCAGCTGAGCTGGAGGGTTAACATTTTCGTTTGGAGATCAAGTATTCTAAAGCGACATTATTTAAGTGGAAAATCTTTCCACCTCTTCATAACCTGGGCCAAATAAGAGTTATAGTTTAAATAAATATTTCCCCAAATTTGCTACTATCATCTGACCAAAAAAGAATAGAATAAATTAAGGTCCAATAGTGTCTTCCACAGAGCCTGGCTACAAAATCATTAGGTTGAAAAACTAACAAAATAAGAGTTATGAAGGACTCATAGGACATCATTATTGATACTGAATTCTCATAGTTTAGCCCTTTGTTCTTTTCCTAAGGCATTAAGTTGTGGAAATTCAAAATATTTGAAAATATTATTGTTTTGAAATATCCATGCATTGTGTTCACAGCTTCCCAGTCCAAATAAAATCCACCTTTTGACATTGATAATCATGTAAAGGAATTATTTGAAAAACAAAGTAATATATAAGTAAAGGAGCTAATTTTCTCCAAAGCAGTTTTAATTTTGTCAATTAAATGTTAGAGAACACATTTCAAACTGGTGTCATTGTCTATTAACTCTTTGACTATCCATCATTATAGAGCAAACTAAATTGTCAATGAGTTATTTGTAGATGGAGCCAGAAAAACTATACCATTATTATATAAAAAATGTTTATATGTTTTACCATGTCAAATAAGAAAAGTGAGGCAAACAAACAAAATGAGGACAAGCTACTGAGGTAGAAGAAAAGTATAAAGCCATGGGGAAAAGTGGGAATGGGATCACTGATTTGCATTTTGGGAATTACTACCTGATTCATCTTGAGATTCTTCATCTGTGTTCTGACTATCCTGGAAGATTTTAGGTGCAGTTTTGTAAGATTTTCAAGATCTACATTGAGTTCTTAGAGTTTAGCCTAGTAATGATTCCTGTACATTGAGTCACAGGGCACGCAGAGGTCATAAAAACTGTCAATGGCTTTATGTTATTTCTAATACGTTTCTATACTAGGTGACATTAAGAATAAAAACAGTCAATTGCTGAGCTTTGGCACAATTGTGTAGTCCTCTGTTAGACCGCTGGCCTGATAAGTTCTTGAAAATTATAAAAATAAAAACTAGTCATAGATTTTATGTATATTAATTCATTTTTTTCTAGTATTTGTGTATTCAGCAGATACAGAGTTGAATCTTGAGGACATTTATGTACGGTGAGAGGAGATGGGCTGTATTGGTGCAGAAACACCTCTTACTTGGGCAACTAAAATAGCCTCCGTTTCTACTATTACTCTCCAAATGTTTGTTTTCTGTATAAAAGTTTTAATAATCTTTTTAAAATTATTTTTTTAAGAGACAGGATCTTGTTCTGTTTCCCAGGTTCAGTGAAGTGGTGAGTGATCATTGCTTACTATAGCCTTGGACTCTTGGGCTCAAGCAGTCCTCCTGCCTCAGCCTCTGAATAGCTAGAACAACAGGGGTATGCCATACACAGCTAATTTCTCTTTTTATTTTTTGTAGAGCTGGGGTTTTGCTATGCTGTCCAGGCTGGTCTGGAACTCCTGGCCTCAAGCAATCCTCCTGCCTTTACCTTCCAAGTTTCTGGGATTAGAGGCATGAATTACCATGCCAGGCTAGAATAATCTTCTAATAAGTAAAATGGAGATTATTTCATTTCCATCTGCAAAACCTTCCAAAGACTTCCCATCACATTCAAACTAAAATCCAAATTCCTAACCATGTCCAGCATAAACCTTACATGATCTTGCCTTTTTCTATCTCTCTGACTTCATCTTACATCACCCTTAGTGACTTACTCTGGTCTTGTGACACTGACATGCTTCTAGTTCTTACAGTTTTCCAACTACATTCTCTCATCAATTGCAAGTGCAGTTCCCTCAGCTTGGATCTCTTTTCTTACATATCATTGCTTAGCGTACTCCATTTCATTCTGATTTTTGCTTTGACCTCATTAGTATCACTGCAATCTTTCCTCAATCTCTAAAAATAAAAGAACCCTGTCTTCCTAATCAGTCTTCATCTCCTTACCCTGCTTCATTTTTCCTTAGGGAACGTACTACTAACTACAGTTGTGTAAATATATTATTTTATTTTCCATCTTGGCATGTACTCTCCATGAGGTTAGGAACACTATCAGCTTTATGCACTGAAAGGTAGGTTCCTTCAATGCTGCCTAGAACCTAGCAGAAGCTCTTTTTGTTGTTGCTGTTGAAAGATTGAATGAGCTAATAAATTAAAATCTAAAATAAAGTGTCTAATAGTAGCCATATAGAAATAAAATGACCGCATGAATAGACATAATCATTAAATATTATGAATGTTATATAAGAAATTTAAGGAAACTATAATGCAGGGTTCTGATTTATTTTGAAAATCTATCTTAAGTTATGCTGAGGAGCTGATATTTAAATAGTAACCTGAAGAATGAGTGTGAATTATTTTCGAAGAGTGGAAAGAAAAGCAGGAAAGGTAGAAACCTACATAGAATCTCTGAAGCTAGAAAACCTTATTGATGAAAGATCTTCATTAATGTGAGGAAAGCTTAGGTTGTCAACAAAAAAGAAAAAGCAAAATGTTAAAATTTCAATACAAATAACAAGCAATAAGGAAAGAAATGAATTAGAAGATTTAAACTAAAATTATATATAGGCCGGGCGCGGTGGCTCAAGCCTGTAATCCCAGCACTTTGGGAGGCCGAGACGGGCGGATCACGAGGTCAGGTGATCGAGACCATCCTGGCTAACACGGTGAAAGTCCGTCTCTACTAAAAAAAAAAAAATGCAAAAAACTAGCCGGGCGAGGTGGCGGGCGCCTGTAGTCCCAGCTACTCCGGAGGCTGAGGCAGGAGGGTGGCATAAACCCAGGCGGAGCTTGCAGTGAGCTGAGATCTGGCCACTGAACTCCAGCTCGAGCGACAGAGCAAGACTCCGTCTCAAAAAATAAATAAATTAAATAAATACAATAATAAATAATATAATATAATGGCTAATCCTGATGGAGTGTTTGTTTTTTAACTTTTTTGTGGGTATATTGCCGAATTATTATAAAAATACATATTTACATAAAAATATTTTTAATATTAAAAGTGTATACCCACTATCATCTTATGTTCTTTTTTTTCTTTCTTTCTTTTTTTTTTTTTTTTGAGAGAGTCTCACATTCGGTTGCTAGGGCTGGAGTGTAGTGCACAATCTCCACTCACTGCAAACATCCCCCTCCTGAGGTTCAAGCAATTCTCCTGCTCGCTTCCGACTAGCTAGGATTACAGGTGTGCACACACACCCAGCTAATTTTTATTTATAGTAGAGACGGGTTTCACCAATTTGCTAAGCTGTCTCAAATCCTGACTTCAGGTGATCCACCCGCCTCGGTGGTCCCAAAGTGCTGGGGTTACAAGGCGTAGCACCACACCTGGCCCTCTATCTCTATAACGTTTCTAATAGCTAAAATAATATATGATGTTAATGTAAAAGATAGAAAAAGTCAGAAAAACACAAGAAAATATATTTCCATAGATTAAGTTAATTTAATAATTACTGTTTTGCTTGGCATTTGATATATATTATCCACATTATATTTATATGCTGTCTTAAAATATCTTTGATATAAAAGCAACAAATATGCAAATTAACATTTCGTGTTTATAAAAGCTATATTTCACTGTGCCTGATTTTGGCCAAACGCCTCTGAGACAAGTGTGAATGATTTCTGTATTTGAAACAATTTTTATTTTAATATGTGGCAAACACCTTAGTCAAAAATATTCTCATATAAAAATGACAATTTATTGACTCTTGGTAGTATATATTATTGCATTTATACATAACTTCAACCGTACCTCTTAAGATTTATTATTTATATTTCCCATGTCAACATAAGAAAATTTGCTATAAAAATATTTAAATATACAATAAAAATTTAATAAACTTTCTGTGCAATATTTACTTGTTTAAATAAATACTTTAAAATGAACCATTAATGGAACCAAAATAATTAACAACATAAAATTTAAAAACAGGCTTTCTCTTAGTACACAAATTATCCAATAAGCAGTGAACATAAAAATTGATTAATTACTCATGCAGTCTTGCACAATTTTTAATCACGCAAATATGGCTTTAGATTTAGTAGCCATCAGTTAACTACTGCCTTTAAAAACTACTTTCGAATGAACAACAGATATTGTATTTATAATCATGTGGAATAGAACGCTATTAAAATGTTAAGCAATAGGATATTACCTGGCCCTTCAATATTTATTAATGCAGTCGGTAATAGGGAAAAAATAGATTTGATAAAAACATAATATTATTAAACTCCGGATTTGCCTCAGTTGATGCTTAGACTATTATAGCAATAAAATGAAAGTATAAAACTATGTTTATTGTTGAAATTCATGGAAGAAAAATACTGAGTTTGCTTATTTATTATAAAAGTAATAGTTTTACTTGGGAGAAATAGTTAGAAACTAAAAATCCTAAACTTTCTCAATCCATAACCCATTTTTTACTCATATTGCCTTTTGTAATCAGAGTTTCTTTCTAATAATTTTTTTTTTTTTTTTTATTGCATACGGAGTCTCCACTGTGTCACCCAGGCTGGAGTGCAGTGGCATAATCTCGGCTGACTGCAACCTCTGCCTCCTGGGTTCAAGCAATTCTCCTGTCTCAGCTTCCCAAGTAGCTGGGACTACAGGCATACACCACTAAGCCTGGCTAATTTTTATATTTTTAGTACAGATTGGTTTCACCATATTGGTCAGGCTGGTCTTGAAGTCCTGACCTCAGGTGATTTGCCCACCTTGGCCTTCCAAAGTGCTAAGATTACAGGTGTGAGCCACTGTCCCTGGCCATAACTTTTTTTAAAATATAGTTTGTATTATAAAAGAGAACTGTACTTATTCCCAAAGTAATTTTATAAATAATAGAACAAAATTATACTCTTGTTAGCAATGTTGGGATAATTCATTTATCTGCTTTTCTACTTATTTGAATATCATTTTGTGACTATCAAATGTTGAAAATTTCAATAGCTGGATTGCTTTTCTTTAATTACTAAAGTCTTTTTTTCTTATGTGTATTAGTCACTGTCATCTGCGCTTTTGTAAAAAAATTATTCTATTCATAAAATTTATCAATTTTCTTTTAGTTGTCGCTATTTTAAATGGATCATTTTATCTGCATCTATTATTTAGGCGGGAGAAAAAATAAGAAAGAGCAGATAACTAATTATTTATTATTAGTAAATATGGAAGCACTTAATGTAAACAGTATAGACAAAACAATTTTACAAGTTATGTTTTTGACTAAGTTATGATTGTTAGATAATAAACATATAATCTCTTGGAAAAAATGAAGTAACAATAATGTTTTACAGATATTTGTTTTTACCAGATGTTCAGATATGATCGAAAATATATACTCTAGAAGTGATTTCAGCAAGATGTCAGGCTAGGAAGCTCTGAACTCTTCTTCCCTGACAGACACACTGACTCAACAGCAGTATATTCATCAATTATTTTTATGAGAAATTTAGCAACAAGCTTAGAGATTCCTGTACCCTAGGCAAGTGAGAAACCAGCCACTTCACAACTGATAGAATCAGTGGAGATACCTCTTGCCATAAAACCCACACCCAGCACAAACCCATATGATCAAGATGGAAGCCCTGCTCCCAGCTTCTCCTTGAGAAGCAAAGGAGTTAGAATGCACATTTAGTACTCCAAATTTTCAGCATGTTACCTGAGAGACTGTCTTCAATCTTGCTGGTCCCAGAGAGCTGACAGTATCTGGCGTATGGTATCTGCTGATGGCTACGGAGAACAAAATGTTGTCTTGAAATAGTGAGTAGGCACTCAGTATAGCTCTACCCCTTGGCTAAACACAGAACTAGTGAGCAAATAACTCCAGTTACCAGTTTCTCTCTGGAGAGGAAAAGAGTCAAACCATACAGTGTTCCAACTTTTCTGGTAGCTCCCTATGGAATTAACTTCTGCTCCACCTGTCTTGCCATGCTAACAGGCTCTGGCATATTCTAGATGCTTGAGGGCAGATAACAATAAAGACAATGGTTCAAACTACCACAAAGATTTGAGTGGTCAGGAACACTGGTGAAAGTCTTGTCCTATAGTAGGCCAATACAAAAATCCTGGGAGAGGTGGCAGTTGCTTGTTGTTTGTTGTTGTTGTTGTTTTTTAATGTAGGTACCAACACAAAGAGGAAAACATGAAGAATGAGGGAAATAAGATCCAAAGGGACAAGAGAAATCTCCAGAAATTGATTCTTATGAAATGGAGGTATATTAATTATCTGACAAATAATTCAAAATAACCACCATAAAAATGCTTAACTAGCTCAGGAAAACAATGCACAAATAAAGTAAGAATTCTTTCAAAGAAATAGAAAATGTAAAAAGAAACCAACAGAAATCTTAGAGCTAAAGAATGCAATACTCAACTAAAAAAATTCAATAGAGGAGTTAACAGCAAACTACAGCACGCAGAAATAAAAGACTAAGTGAACTTAAAGATAGCTCATATGATATTATACAGTCAGAAGAACAAAAACAGAGAAGAATGAAAAAGAATAAAAATAGTTTAAAAGACTTATGGGACACTCTCAAGCAGACCAATATATGCATATGGAAATACGAGCAGAAGAGGAGAGACAAGCACCAGAAAGCTTACTCAGAGAAATAACAGCAGAAAACTTTGTAAATCTGTGTAAGAGATGGATATTCAGGTGTAAAAATCCTAAAGGATTCCAAATAAAATAAACCCAAGGAAATTCACACCCTGGATTCATACACCAAGACACATTATAATCAAATTGTCATAAACAAAGAGAGAATTTTTTTTTTTTTTTTTTTTTTTGAGACAGAGTCTCACACTGTTCCCCAGGCTGGAGTGAAATGGTGCAATCTCGGTTCACTGCAACCTCCACCTCCCAGGTTCAAGTGATTCTCCTGCCTCAGTCTCCCAAATAGCTGGGATTACAGGTGCCTGCCACCATGATCAGCTAATTATTTTATTTTATTTTAGTAGAGACAGGGTTTCACAATGTTGGCCAGGCTGGTCTTGAACACCTGACCTCATGATCCACCTGCCTCAGCCTCCCAAAGGGCTGGGATTACAGGCGTGAGCCACCGTGCCCGGTGAGAGAATTTTTAAAGCAGCAAGAGAGAAGTGACTTGTGATGTATAAGGGAACTTTGTTAATACCATCATAAAATTTTTCTGCAGAAACCTTGCAGTCCAGAAGGGGTTAGAATGCTATAGAGTCAAATTGCTGAAAGAAAAAAAAATTGTCAATGAGGAATTCTATAACTAGTAAAAAATGTCCTTCAAAAATTAAAGAAAACAAAGACTTTCCCAGCCCCATCCCCCAAAATTGAGCAAGTTCATCACTACTAGACCTTCATTAAAAGAAATATTAAAGGGGAATTCTCATCTTGAAAAGATGCTAATCAGCAACAGAAGAGCATAAAAACATATAAAGCTTGTTGGTAAAGGTAAATATGTTGACATACAGAATACTCCATTACTATCACAATGAAGTATATATTATTTTTTAATTCTACTATAAAAGCTAAAAGGAAAAATTATTAAAACTAAGTATGAATGAAAATACGTTAACAGATAAGCAATATAAAGAGCTGTAAATTGTCACATGGATAACATAAACTGTGTATCCGGAGGAAGAAGTTAAAGTGTTTAATATTTGTATATGATTAAGTTAAGCTATTTCAGTTTAAAATAGACCGCTATAATGTATTTTACATTAGCCACATGGTAGCCTCAATGAAAATACCTGTGTAAGTGTTACACAAAAGACAAGGTGAAAGGGATACAAAAATATGTAAACAAAAAGCAATCCCAAGGGAAGACAGCAAGAGAGGACAAGAGGAATAAAAGAAATACGAGACAAACAAAACAAGAAAACAATAATAAATCTTTCCCCTTAAATAATTACCTTCAACATAGATGGATTAAACTCCTTCAATCAAAAGACATAGAGTAGCTTAATGGAAGGAAAAAAAGTAATATCCAACTTTCTCCTCTCTGTAACAGATTTACTTTGGATCTAAAAATCACACAGGCTGAAAGGGATGAGGTGAGAACAGATAATTCTTGCTAAAAGTAACCAAGAGAAAATAGTGGTAGCTATACATATATCATACAAAATATAGTTTAAATAAAAAAATTAGTAGACATTATATAATAAAAGGGTCACTCCATGAGAAAGATAGAACAGTTGCAAACGTATATGCAACCAGTATCAAAGCACCTAAACATAAAGCAAACAGTGACAGTACTGAAGGGAGGAACTGGACAACAATACAATGATACTAAGAGACTTCACTACTCATTTTCAATAAGAATAGAACAACCAGGAAGAAAGTCAACAAAGAAATGCAGCTTTTAACTACACTACAGACCAAATGGACCTAACATATTTATACAGAACGTTCTACCCAACAACAGCAGAATGCACGTTTCTCTAGTGCAAAAAGAACATGATTTGGGGCTGGGCATGGTGGTTCACACCTGTAATCCCAGCATTTTGGGGGGCTGAGGTCGGAGGATCACTCGAGGTCAGGAGTTGGGAGACCAGCCTGGCTAAAATGGTAGAACCCTGTCTCTAAAAAAAAATACAAAAATTAGCAGGTTGGTGGCCCGCTCCTTTAATCCCAGCTACTCCGGAGGCTGAGGCACGAGAATCCCTTAACCTAGGAGGTGTAGGCTGCAGTGAGCCGAGATGGTGCCACTGACCTACAGCTGAAAAAGGAAAGTTCCCTTATCCCCCTCGTAGGAAGTGCAACAGGGGTGTGTGTGGCTTGCTCCTTTGGTGGCCCTGCTGCTGAAAGCACTAGGGGGAGCATAGAGACCACAGGCACAGAGGCCATGGGGAGCACATTTGGGCTCCGGCCCCAGGGCAGCATCTAGGGGTGAGTGTCTGTGACTCCTGAAGCCCTAGTGGGCATGTTACAATGTGCCCTTTCCGCTTTGCTGTCTGCAAATGCCTTGTGTTAATCAGCTCAATAGACCTTCTGTCTTATCACAAGGGCAGAGGGCCAGTGAGACACCTTTCTGTATCCCGAGGTCTTGCCCAGGGTGCCAGGAAAATAGGATTACATGTGGCCTTGTAGGATGGGTGCAAGGCTTTATTGAGTGGTAGAGGTTGCTCTCAGCAAGATGGATGGGGTGCTGGAAGGCAGGGATGGAGTGGAAGTTATCTTCCCCTGGAGCCGGCTGTTCTCAGCTGAAGTTCAGAGACCTCTTCCCTCCTTCTCTACCATGCGGCCCTGCTGCTCTCTGCCACTCTCTGCAGCTCTGTTCCTCTGCTCCTCTGGATGTTCAGCCGCTTGTGTCTGTGCCCGCTGAGGTCTCAGGTTTATGTGGACACAGGATGGGGGGCGTGGCGGGCCAGAGTGGTCTTGGAAAATGCAACATTTGGGCTTGAAAACATTAGTAGATGTTTTTCGCTTAAGTCCGCGGGCAGAAGCCCAGGGTAGAGCCCTTGCCAGAGACCCCGCCCTTCTCTACCCAGCACTTGCCTGCCCTGCTAGGGTATTAAAGTCATCACAACCTGGCAACAAAGGGAGACTTTGTCTCAAAAAAAAAAAAAAAAAATTATTGGGCTAGATCACATGTTACATTACAAAGCAAGTCCTAACATACTTAGGGAAATGTAAATCTTAAGAAGTATCTTTTCTGGTTACAATAAAATGAAACTGGAAATTAATAAAAGAAGGAAACTGAAAATTTGCAAATATAAAAGCAACTTTTGAACAACTAACAGGTCAAAGGAAAAATCTAAAGAGAAATTAGAAAAAAACTTGAAACAAACAAAAATGCAAACACATCATTCTTAACTTATGGGATGCAGCAAGAGTATCACTAAGAGAGAAGCTTACGGCAATAAACACCTACATTAAAAAAGAAGAAAGATCTCAAACAACTTAACTTTATATCTCAAGGAACTAGAAAAGGAAAAACAAATAAACCTCAATTTATCATAAAGAAGAAAATAATAAAGAATAAAGCAGAAATGAATAAATTGGAGAATAAAGGGTAATTGGAGAAAGCAATACCAAAAAAAACCCAACAAAACTAAGATTTGGTGTTTCAAAAACATAAACAAAATTGGCAAACCTTTAACTAGACTAAAAATAGATGATAAATCTCAAAAAATAAATTCAGAAATTAAAGAGGGGATAATATGACCGTTGTCACAGTAATGCAAAGGACAATAACAAACAGAGATGAATGATTATACTCAAACTCAATAACCTAGAAAAAATGGAAAATTTCCTAGAACATACAACCCACCAAAACTGAGTCATTAAAATACAGAAAATATGAACAGACCGAGTTAAATCAACAATCAAAAACCTTGTAACAGAGAAAAGTTCAGGACCAGACAGTTTAACTAGCAAATTCTATCAAACATTTAAAGAATAATTAATGCCTTATTTTTCTCAAACTCTTCTGAAATTCGAAGAGGAGAAAACAAAACTAAAACCAATTAATGAGGACAGCATTACACTGATATAAAAGCCAAGCAAAAACACTATAAGAAATCTTTAGGCTAATATCACAGATGAACATAAATCTATATATCCTCATAACACATTAGCAAATCAAATTCAGAAGCACATTAAAAGGATTATACACCATGACCACATGGGATTTATCCATAGGATGTAAAGTTGAGTCAACATATGAAAAGTAATTAATTTGTTATATCACATTAGCAAAATGAAGACTAAAATCACACAATTACCCAAATAGTTCCAGAAAAACCATTTGATAAAATTCAACCCTATTTTATGATAACAACTCTCAATAAACTAGTAATAAAAGTAAATTACTGAATATTAGGCCATATATGACAAGCCCAGAGCTAACATCATGTTCAGTGTTAAAAAACTGAACGTGTTTCTACTAAGATCAAGATCAATAAAAGGATGCTCTTGTCACTTAAAAATTATTCCTGTTTGCAGGTTCAATATGCAGAAAATCCTAAAGACTACCAAAAATCCATTAGAACTAATGAATAATCTTGGTAGGGTTTTAGGATACAAAATCAACATCCCCAAATTAGTGGTGTTTCTATATACAAGTGTCTATCTGAAAAGGAAATTAGGAAAATAATCCCTTTACAATAGCATCAAAATAAAAAAATAGAATAAACAAAGAAAGTGAAAGCCTGATACATTTAAAACTATAAAATAGGTGAAAGAAATGAAAGAAGACATTTTAAAAAATGGGAAAGCATTCCATGTTCATGTACTAGAAAATGTGACATTGTGAAAATGTCCATACTACCCAAAGCAATCTACAGATTCAATGCAATCCCTATCAAAATTTCAATGTCATTTTTACGGAAACAGAAAATTCTAAAATTTATATAGAACCACAAAAGATCTCAAATAGCCAAATACTTTTGATAAAGAATAAAGCTGAAGGCATTGCACTTTCTGATGTCAAAACATATTAAGAAGACATAGTAACTAATAGTATGATGCTGGCATACATACCTATAGACCAATGAAACAGAACAGAGAGCCCATAAATAAATCCATGCATATACAGTCACTGACCTTTGACAAGGGTGCCAAGAATACACAATGGGAAAAGTATAGTCTGTTATTAAAAATGAAGCTGAGAAAACTGGATATCCATACACATGCAAAAACAATGCAATCAGACCTTTACGTCACACAATATACAAAATCAACCAAAATAGATTAAAGACTTAAACGTTAGACCTGAAATTGTAAAACTTTTATGAGAAAACATAGAAAATTTTCACTATATTGACCTTTTCAGTGATTTCATGAATATGACACCAAAACCACAACCAATAAAAACAAATACACAACAAGTGAAACTAAATTAAATTTAAAAGCTTCTGCTCAGCAAAGTAAACCATCACTAGAGTGGAAGGACACCCTACTAAATGGTGGAAAATATTTGCAACCCATATATCTGATGAGGCGTTGAAGTTCAAAGTTATTTAAAGAACTCCTATAACTCAATAGCAAAAATACTGATAACCCAATTTTATGAATGGGCTAAGTGCTTGAGTAGACATTTTCCAATAAAATACAAAATTCAACAGCTATATAAAAAGATACTCAACAGCAACTGCTTCATGGAAATGCAAATCAAAATTATAATGAGATATCACTACATACTTGTTAGAATGGCTATCATCAAAAATACAAAAAATAAGTATTGGCATGCCTGTAGAGAACTTAAAACACTTGTTCACTGTGTTGGGAATGAAAGATGGTGCAGTCACTATGGAAAACAATATGAAGGTTCTTCAAAAAACTAAAAATATGACATCCTATTATCTAGGAAGTACATTTCTGAATGTTTACCTCAAACGATTTGAAATTAGGATCTCAAAGAGATATTAGCACTCGCATGTTTATTGAAGCATTATTTACAGTAATCAAGATGAGAAAACAACCTAAATATCCCCTGAAGGGAAGTGGATTTTTCAAAATGTGATATATACATACAATGAAACATTATTCAGCCTTAAAAAAATGAAATCCTACAATATGTGACAACATGAATGAAACTTGAGAACATTATGTTGAGTGAAATAAGCTGCATGAAAGGACAAATACAACTATTGCATGATTTTGCTTATATAAGGCCTCTAACATAGTGGGAACTCACAGGAGGAAAAATTAGAATGGCAGTTGTCAGGGACTGAGGGAAAAGAAAATGAGTTATTGTTCAGTGAGTATAAAGTTTAAAGTTCCAGCCATACAAGATAAGTAAGTTCTAGAGATCACACGTACAACATAGTGCCTATAGTTATACATGCAGTAATGTGCCCTTAAAAATTTTTTAGGAGGGTAGTTCTCATGTTAAATGGTCTCACAATAATAATAATAATAATAATAATAATAATAATAATAACAACAACATACTCTAACAATTGCAATGACATTGAGTAAAAACTTATCTTTTCTATGAGCTTTTTTATTATAGGTTAGTTAAGACCTTTGCCCTTTTCTGCATTTTGCTTTTTTGCAAGAGAAACAAAAAAATATGTTTTGTTTTCAATAAAGTCACTCCATTCTAATGGTTTTACCATATCAATGACCACAGCTATTGTTTCTCATTAATTATGTATTCATATTGGTATATAATAACAAAAATATAATTATAAATTAATTCATTGTTAATTAATGTAAAATTTTGCCCATTTTTTCAATAGCAAATCTAATTTTCAATTACTAATATTCTTGGGTCTCCACAATATCTTTCCAATGTGTCATAGTCGCTAAATTACTTATTGTAGTAAGTGTAGCATATATATTTATCATTACCTGAAATAACATGTAATTTCTATCAAATGCAATACTGAACCATAGTGTGAAACCTAGTAGTAGTAATATGTTTAAAAAGACTATATTATCTATATATGCAGTAAAAACAGTAATAAGTTTCAGCGGAACATTTGCCTAGAATGACAAAAGACAATGGGGATAATTAGTCTTTCACAATAAAATGAAAAACATCCTAAGAAATGCCCATATGTTTTGGAGATTCATAGAGAGACTCATAATTGTGTCCTAGCTGGAAGCATGATCATATTATTCTGGATGATTACTTATGGTCAATCCTTTTCACATTTTATTTGTATTTAGATAACAAAGACTTAAATACTAAAGAAAGATTTAAATAAAAATGAGTTCTAAAAGATTGTGTTAGAAGGAGAAAATCAACCTTCTTCTTCCCGTGTGAGATCTTAAGAAGATCAAGAGCTTATGTTAACATTTATGTACAACTTTGGCATAACTATTCTGACTCAGCTCCAAGCAGTGTCTCAAAAGAGCCTGATTAAAATGGTAGGTGTGAAACTGTGACTGAATAGCAATGGGACAAGCTGAAGCTAGCCAGGTTCTTTAATTATGGCATATAACTAGTGAAACAAAGAAACAAAACAAAACTCACAAAAATCATATTCTGAAAAACATATATATATATACACAAAACTGATTTCTTAAGGATATAGTTTGGTTAAAGATCTTCTTTTGAAGTTCTGTTCATCTCTAGCTTCATAACTGAGTTCACATAATCTCCATTTCTATTTGCTTAACTCTTCACATTCTTCTGCCTTGAGATAAATCTCTTTTTGATTCTTGTACAATTCCAATTTGACTTGGATTTTTTGGCACTGCCAATGAGACTACTCTGAAAAGAAATTTTATTGAGGTGTAATTCACAAAATTGGTTCTTACCTCCTTTGTAATTCTTTCCCGTTCTCCTTAGAATTCTTCTTAACCCATCTTAAGGAACCCACCTATCTACTTATTGTCACTATAGATTATTTGGCTTTTTTTATAATTTTATAGAAAAGGAATAATATATCAAATCTTTTCTTTGTTTAGCTTATTTCCCTCAGCATTATTTATTTAGATTCATCCATACTGTAGTGTGTATGTATATTCTTTTTTATTGCAGAGTAGTATCCCATTGTATAGATGTAACAGTCTGTTCATACCTGTATCTGTTGGTAGACATTGTATTTATTTCCAGTTTGAGGTTTTACAAAGAAAGTTGTCATAAACCTTAATGCACTAATCTTTGTATGGATATGTGGACTATGGAATGACTGGATTATGGAGTCATTGTTTGTAAACTTTTTAAGCATTTGCCAAACTGCTTTTCAAGTGATTGTGTCATTTTAAATTCCTCTTGGCAGTTTATGAGAGTCTTGAATCCTTCATTTTCCAGCACATTTTGTAGTGTTTTTTTTTTTTTTCTTCTTTTATTTTCTTTTTTTTTTTGAGACAAGGTCTCACTCTGTGGCACAGGCTGGAGTGCACTAGCATAATCTTGTCTTACTGTAGCCTCAGTCTCCCTGGCACAAGTGATCCTCCCACCTAGGCCTCCCTTCTGAGAATCTGGGATGACAGGTGAGCACCACACCCATCTAATTTTTATATTTTCTGTAGAGACAGGGTTTCACCATGTTGCAAGGCTGATGTCAAATTCCTGAGCTCAAGCTATTCACCCATATCAGCCTCCCAAAATGCTGGGATTACAGACTTGCACCACTGTAGTTAGCCTGTGTAGTATTTTTAGTTGTAACCATTCTAATAGTTTTGTATTGGAATTTTGTTGTAGATTTTTTAGTATACTCATAACTTGTGCTTATTTGGCATCTGTATACAGATTGAACCTAGAATTATTGAGCCTAGAACAATTCAAGGGTTGTAACACTGAGCCCTGCACAGTCAAAAATCCACTTACTACTTTTGATTGATCACAATTAACTATTAACAGCCTACTGTTGACCAGAAGCCTTACCAATAGCATCAACAGTCAATATACACATGTTTTTATGTTACATGAATATATACTATAAATATACTTATTTTATTATTAAAAAAATCAAGTAAGATAGAGAAAATAACGTTCTTAAGAAAACCAAAGAAAGATTAAATATATTTGCTATTCAATAAGTGGAAGTGGGGCATGATAAAGGTGTTCATCCTGATTGTCTTCACACTGATTAGGCAGAGGAGGAGGAAGAGGGGTTGGTCTTGCTATCTCAGGGGTGGCAGAGAAGAAAGAAGTAGAGGAGACAGAAAGGAAAGCAGGAGACACAGGAACACTTAATTTAATTCTTACTGAAAAGAATCCCTGGATAAGTGGTCCTGTGCAGTTCAAACCTGTATTGTTCAAAGATCAACTGTACCATCTTTGGTGAAGAAGTCCATTTTATCATTTCATTTTTCTCAGCATCATCCTTTTGCTGTAGTATCTAAGAAGTCTTTGTATATTATGAGTCACAAAGATTTTTTCCTATATTATAGAAAATTAAATTTTACATTTTACATGTAAGTCTATGATCCATTTTGTGTCAATTTTTATACAGTGTGAAGCATATATTTAAGCTTAATTTTGCATATGCATATCTAGTTGTACCAGAATTGTTTATTGAAAAGTTAGTTGTTTTTATATATGTGGGTCACTTTTGTACTCTTCATTTTATTTTAATTATCTATTCATTTAACACAGATGCCATTTTGTCTTTATTACTCTTATTTTAAAATAATGTATAAATTATGTCATTAATTACATAAATGTTTTCTTAAAGTTTTTTCTTTAATCTGTGTTATAACCATCACATTTTCATTGAGTTTTAGAATGAATTTATCAATTTCTACAGAACAAAAAAGACAAACAAAATGACAAAAAAAAAAAAAAAAAAAACCTCCTGAGGGTTTGCTTGGTGTTATCTTTAATGTCTACATCAATTTAGGAAGACTTAGCATTTTTATAGTAATCAGCCTTCTAATTTATGAATATGGTATAACTCTCCATTATTTAGTTCATTTTAAATTTATCTTAGCAATGTTTCCTGGTTTTGAGTGTAAAGGTCTTATACATATGTTGTCACTTCCTGTTAAGTGATTTTATATTTTGACACTATTTAGATGGTATTAAAATTTTAATTTCTAATTACTTGTTGCTAGAATATAAGCACAACTTTTTTATGTTGATTTTGGATCTAGTGTTCCTGCTAAACTCACTTATGGTTTCTAGAAATATAAGGGAGCTTCCTTAATCTGATAAAAAGGTATTGTGTAAAACTTACCTGTAACCTTATCTTTCCCTCTGAGGATAGGAGGGCACAAAGAAATAAAATAATAAAATAACACTATCCGTGAATTATACTGATTACTTTTTCAAATGTCAAACATGGGATAAACTACACTTGGGAATTTTTTTTTTTTTTTTTTTTCCTTTTTGAGACCGGGTCTTACTCTGCTTCTCAGGCTGAAGTATGGTGGCATGATTTTTGCTCACTGCAGCTTCAACCTCTTGGGTTCAGTTGATCCTCTCACCTCAGCCTCCCAAGTAACTGGGACTACAGGCAAACACCACCTAATTTGTGTATATTTTGTAGAGATGGGGTCTCACCATATTGTTTAGGCTGTATTTGGACATTTTGTTACTTCTTAAGGCGGCTGTGGATAAATTACCATGAACTGGCTAACTTAAAAATACAGAAATTTATTCTGTTAAATTTTGAAGTCCAAAGTCCAAATCAGTACAATTCAGCCAAAATCAAGATGTTGGTCATCATGTGCTCCCTCTGGAGGCTCTAGGAAGAATCTGTTCCTTGCCTATTGCAGTTTCTGATGAGTGATGGTATTTCTTGTCCTCTGGCTGCGTCACTTCAATTCTGGCCTCTGTGGTCCTACTGCCTTTTCTTCTTTCTGTGTCAAATCCTCCTCTACATTTCTCCTTCAAGGATATTTTGTATTTCCTTTAGGGTTCACCTAGATAACATAAAATGGTCATGCCATCTCAAGATCCTTAAATTAATCACATCTGCAAAGTCTGTTTTACCGTATAAATTAACACTTACTAGTTCCAAGAATTAGGGCATGGATATCTTTTGAGAAGCCATTATACACCTACCACAGTCTCCCCTGTGAACTCTCAAAATTTATGTCCATGCTAAATGCCAAATGAATTCACCCCAATCTCAACATTCTCATAAGCTCAAACAACTATAGCATCAAATAAAGTTCAAAATCTTACCTAAATATAATCAATTTTAAACTCCCAAATATTATTATCTAAATTATCTAAATTATTACAGGCAAGACTCTAAGTAAAATTCACCCTGCACCAAAATTTCTCTCCATTTGTAGATTTGTTAACCTAGAAAACAGTTAGTTGTTTCCAAAATACAATGATGAAGGAAGCATAGAATAACAGTTATATATGTTCCCATTCCAAAACAGACCATCAAGGAAAAAAGGATCACTAATTCCATCAAATTTTAAATATTCAGTACATTCCATTAGGATTCCAAGTATAGAAATAATCCTCTGTGCCTAATAGCTCTACCCTCTGCACCCACGGCTTCAGCCTCTGTTCCAGTCTCTGAGTCATTCTTCCTTACTCTTAAAAGGTAGCACATGTTTACAGAAGAGTAGGTTTATCAGTCTGTTTTCTCGACAAATTGAGAGTCTGGTAGCCATAGGGGCCAATAAACTTGTTGACTTGGAACTGGATGTGGCTGACAGTGGCTCCTGAGAGCCACTTGGTAAATAGGAATTGAGCAAGCCAATGGTTAAATCATTCATAGTTTGAAATTGACTATGTCTGCGGTATTTATATCACAAAAATTAGCAAGGAATTTAAATCAAAACTCTTTCCCCCTTTCCATTAGGGCTGATTTACCAATGTACCACTAGATATATTGTGTCTAAGTAATTTTTTCTAATTTTAATCATAGCAAACCTAATTAGATCACATTAGTAAGATTATAAATATATATGAAGTTTCACAAACTGGTGTGCAACTTATGTGGCCTTTATATGAAGAACAAGCCATGAAAGAGACAGTGGCCTTTGAAGTCACTTTCTTTGATTAGCAGACCTGGAAATACACAACTGTGTGCTGTTGTTCTGGTAGTAAGTCCAACAGTGTTTATCGCATGCCATCTACCAGGTACTTTAATATGTGAAAAACAAAACATATTTATTTCTTAGAGTCTTTTAATGTCATAATTTCAGGTGTTTCTTTGGATAACAAAAACACTCTTTTAAACTCCATTGCTTATATATAAACTTAATTAAAATATATAGTGTCATGTCAGATATGTTCAGTAATTAAATCAATCATTTCTTCAATTACTGACAGAGATTAATAGCATCCTGTCAACATAAAAGTAAATATTAAGTACAAAATATAAAAACATTCACAAGGAGCAAATATTGCTGATAGGAAAACAGTAACTACACATGAAATAATTCAAGAAGAATATGAAACATAATATCCAGACGTGGACAGAAGAAAACCTGAACCAGCACAGAGGATATTGTGAATTTACACTGATGAGTCCAGCTAGTCATCACTGTTGAAGAACAGCACTAAATTACAGTGCTTGTTTACAACATTCCTAGAAAGGTCCAAAATAATTGATATCAATCTTTAGGGTGTATGTTATATATTTTTCTATCAGCTGGCATCTCACATAAAGCCTTACTGAGAAGTATTTATTTTTTCCTGTGGAAGAAAATATTCCAGAAGTTCTTTTATCATTAAAAGATTAACTTTCTAATTTTAAAGTTATTTTTACATTCTGCTTGCTTTTTTTTCTATTAGGTAGCAGTTGTAGGTTTTCTTAGTATACAGCATTTTTTTCCCTCATGATTTTTCACAGTAAGCAAGAAGTTAAAATGCCAGTTACTTTTCTAAACTTCCATACAATTAGGGATTGCTGTGTGACAAAGTTCTGGCCAATGAGACTCCAAAGGGAGTCCAAGGTGAGGCTTGGGACAATATTTGCTTCCTTTTAAATGGAAGAAGTGCTGATTTTTTTCCCCTTCCTCCTGCTCCAAAAGTGATGAGGGACCTTTGGAAGTCATATTGTATTAGTCTGTTTTCACGTTGCTGATAAAGACATACCTGAGACTGGGAAATTTATAAAGAAAAAGAGGTTTAATGGATTCATATTTCCACATGGCTGGGGAGGCCTCACAATCATGACAGGAGGCGAAAGACCTTCATGGTGAAAGACCACAAGGTGGCAGACAAGAGGGAATAAGAGACAAACAAAAGGCGTTTCCCCTTATAAAACCTTCAGATCTCATAAGACTTATTCACTACCACGAGAATAGTATGGGGGAAACCGCCCCATGACTCAATTATCTCCCATCAGGTCCCTCCCCACAACACATGGGAATAATGGGAGCTATAAGTCAAGATGAGATTTGGGTGGGGACACAGCCAAACCATATCACATATGATGATGAATCACAAAACATTCAAGGACGAAAGACCAATATACAAAGGGAGAGTAGATGAGAAAAATGGAAAGCTTCTTAATGGTGATATTCGGCTGCTGAACAAGCCCCTGATTGCCTTCATCAAGAATCCTTCTTAAGAAATTCTATGGTGTAAGGCACTATTATCTGGGTTCCATGTTCTTCCAACTGTATCATTTCTAAAAGAACTATAGTTAAAAAAACAGGGAGAAGGAGGAAAGACATTTAGAAGGAAATAAGGAAACAAGGAACAAAGGAAGGAAGGTACAAAGAAAATAAGGAAGTGGGGGAAGGAGAAAGGGAGGGAGGAAGAAAGAAAGGGAGAAAGATATTGGCAATGTTGACAATATTAACTACTGATGGATAATATGGCTACAAGACAGTGAAGAGTCTCCTGCTGCTGCATCACATGAAGTGATTTCATGGCATACTCTAAATTCACCGAACCTGCTACTTCATGTTAACTGACATCCGACCAACTGGAAGTTTCAAAACCCTGGCAGCAAGTTCCAACATCTTCATATGATTCTGGAGATTTATTATAGTAACTTAATGCTGTGGCTAAATGAATTCTCCATAAATATTCTTTTGACACGACGATTACCTCCTAATCTCTCACAGAGAAGAGGTCAATGTCAGACAAATCTGAAAGGAAGGATCATGATGAGCAAAACCCGCAGGAACGCCTGCAAACCCACGGGCGATAGAGACTGGGTGGACTCCGAAATTGCATGTTTTTGCCAGAAACCCCACAGTCTCCTCCCATCATGTTATTTCAGCCTAAGTAAAGCAGAAACATCCTTTAATGGAGATTTTTGACCAACTGTGCTTTCCTATTCCCCAACATGCTGGTTACCACTTACTCTCTCATTAAAGTTGTTTTCTCATTAAAGACTAGTAATTTGAGAACCAATTTTTATTTTAGGTCACTAACATAACAGTTAGTAATTTGCAAATAGGCAATTTGTTTGCTAATTCTTCTATATACACATTTTTCTTGCAATCGGACTACACAAGTTTCATTTTAAATGCTTTGTTATTGAAAAAATATGTAACTATATTATGGATATTTTACATTGTTTAAAGTTGTATAAGATATTAGAAATCAATATCTAAAGATAGTATCTACAATTTATTCTAGAACATATTATCTTTTTTAAACTTTTTTAGTGTATATTTACAAGGATATATATTTTTAGTGTATTTGTGCCTACAATGTAATTATTTTATGATATTAACTAGCATTTATTTGGTATTTATGCCAAGCAGGGGTTTAACACAAGTTAGAAGACTCACCTCACTTAATCCTCAAAACAGCCCTATGAGTTTTTTATGATGACTTAAACCATTAAATATGTGAGGAAACTGAGTCAGAGAGATATTGAATAACATTCTCAAATAGTTATATCTAATAAAATCTAAGTCAAGACCAGGATTTGACCCCAATCTGTCTGACTTCAAGTTTACTTATATAAAATGATCTATACATGCAGAATAGCACAACATATCATAGGTAAAATTGACTATAGAACTCTCAATAAACACTGACATCATTTGCTTTAAATTGCTCTTCTTTCATCCATTAATCCTCACTTAAACAATCTATATCTAGGTTTACTAACAAATAGCATATTTGTTGTTTAAATTGGAGTTGACTGGATATAGCTTTGCAGGATCTTTAAATGTCAAATGAGAGTCTATGGAAATAGATTGGGATTCCAATCTCTCTACAAAAGGTCTTCTATGGAGCTGTAAATGAAAAACAGTGTGTGAGAACATTGTTTTAGCACCTGTTTTATTGCCTGCAGTTGATGTAATTAGTGTATTTAAAGACAGCCCTATTGGTTACACCATATGGTTTGCAATCATTAGCGTAATAATAGATGTACCATTTAAGATGAAGCTCAACAACTGAATGCTATTGTTCCATTATGCTAGCATAATAGGGAGTTTTCAGAGAGTTGACTGAATCCCAATTTTGAATCTCTGACACACTTAGGTTCCCTAGGAGAAGAAATGTTGGGTGATAAAAAGCAAATTTACTATCGTTATTTGATTTAGATATTAGTAAATATTTCTATGCATTCTTTGGCACACCAGACCCTAAAATAATAATATTTTAAATAAACTATTATTAATAATGATAATAAATCTCATTAACATTTTAAAAAGTAAAGATGTGTTATGTTTTGGTATACTAAAAGTGAGTTTCCATTGTAAAAAATGCGATTAACTTTTCATTCACACTATATTCAGTTGTTATTATAATAAGAAAGATGTAAAATGCATAAGAACATAACACAGGTCCTTATAAACTATAGAAAAAGGGCCTTTAAAACCTTGAAAATATCTTTCGTGTTTACAGTTTGTTCCGCAGTGACAACACTTAGATGTTAATCAGTGATTCTATCTTCTCACTTAGTACAAGCTACAAGAGGTGACAAGCAAAACAAGAATCCCATTGGACACAATACTGTAAGAAAAATAAGACACTAATTTCCAGTGCTATTAACCAACCCTTACATGTGCACATACACACTCATTTGCAGACATACGTGTGTGAAGAACTTACATTTGTGACTGTGTGTTTATAAATATAAATTTAAATTTGCATGCATATTTATTATTTATCCATAAAACCAAGATTAATTTCTATGCTAAAAATCTGAGTTTGGAAATGTTAAAATATATGTAGACTCTAAAAGGAGGACTTAATGACTATATTTTCTCCAACATGTAAAACATGTTTGTGTAAATTATAATTTTTAGATTAAATTCCCCAATGTCATTGCTCTCTGACTCTTTTTTTATGAGAATCTCTTTAAATTAACAAAGACAGCAACAAAACACTTAGTATTTCATTGTCCTGGGGAAGACCTTAGTCTTCCTATCCAGGAAGTTAATAGCCTTCCAAAATAAGACCTTAGTATTGCTATCCTTTGCCTTTCACTCCAAGTCGTGACCTGTTCAGCTTTGCATTGTTTTCATCTATTTTATATTTGCAGAGGACAATCCTGCCATAATACATTTGCCAATAAATGTAGCTTGATTTACCACCCATGAGGCAACACTCCTTTGCTCTGACTTGTGTGATCCCTACACCTTACATTTGCTATTGTTTTCCTCTTGACTATGCCCTTGTCATTTGTCTTTAGTCAACCCTTCAACCACTATTAGGCCTTCTTTTTGAGTATATATATTTTTTTCACTTTTCCTTTCAAACTACTATGTTACTGGTTTATGTATTTACTATACTATACTTTTACTTATATTTTAAAGTATAATCTTTCCACTTATTTTTTAAGATTTAACTGTAAAACAGCTTCAGGCAGGTCCTTCAGTAGGTATTCCAGAAGAATGCGCTACTATCATAGTATATGACAGCTCTATGCTTGTTATAGCCTCTGAAGGCCCTCCAGTGAGATAAGATGTGGAGGTGGAAGGCAGTGATATTGATCCTGATCCTGTGTAGGCCCAGGCTACAGTATGTGTTTGGATCTTGGTTTTTAGCATAAAAGTTTAAAAGTTAAAAAAAAAAGTTACAAATGAGAAAATCTTGTAGAAAAGAATATGAAGAAAATATTTTTGTATAATGGTATAATATGTTTAAGTGTGCAGTGTTTATAAGGTCTATGCTGGTGTGCGTAGTAACATCCTAGGCCTTCACAAGCAGTCGCCACTCACTCAGTGACTTACCCAGAGCGACTTCCAGTCCTGTAAGCTCCATTAATGGTAAGTACCCTATACAGGTGTACCAATTTGTTTTATACTGTATTTTTACCATACCTTTTCTTTATTTAGATATGTTCAGATACAAAATGCTTACTGTTGTGTCACAATTACCTAGTGTTCAGTACTGCAATATTGTACAGGTTGTGTAGCTTAGAAGTGACAGGTTATACCTTATAGCCTAGGTTTGTAGTAGGCGGTCTCATCTAGGTTCATGTAAGTACACTCTATGAATGTTCTCACCGTGATGAAATTGCCTAACGATGTATTTCCCAGAAGGCATCCCCATCGTTAAGCAACATATGAATGTAGAGTGTTAAAAATGTAGTGAAAAATAGGCAATTACAATAGAATATGAAAAGAGTGACATATTATGTTCATTTACAGGTCAGAAAAGTCTTTTTAAAGTAAATAAACTGAAACTGATGTTGAAATATGTGAAGTAGGCATAGAAGTTAAGTTAGCAAATGAGAGGGAAAGAATGTTAAATATAAGAACAAAGTATTTTGTGCAGTGAATCAAAAAAGTACAGTAGTGTGTTTAGAAATGAAGGCAAGTTTAATCCTGCTAGAATATATCATAGAAAGGAAATAGGATGGAGAAGTGAAGCTAAAGAGAAGCCATAGCCAGCAGCCAGATTAATAAGAAATCCAAACGCCTTAATAAATCTCACTAACAATTTAAAGATTAACCTACATGCAATTGGATAGCAATTGAATGGCATTAAGTAGAATAAGAGCAAGATCAGATCCAAATTTAAGAGTATGATTTTGCTTACAATATAGAAAATACACTGGGAACAGAAAAGAAAACTTGTTGCTTTACTATTAAAACAATGTACGGCTGGGTGCAGTGGCTCATGCCTGCAATCCCAACACTTTGGGAAGCCAAAGCAGGCGGATCACCTGATGCCAGGAGTTCAAGACCAACCTGGCCAATATGATGAAACCTCATCTCTCCTAAAAATACAAAAAAAAAAAAAAAAAAAAAAAAAAAAATTAGCCAAGTGTGGTGGCAGGCACCTGCAATCCCAGCTACTTGGGATGCTGAGGCAGGAGAATCACTTGAACCCTAGAGGCGGAGATTGCAGTGAGCTGAGACCATGCCATTGCACTCCGGGGCAACAAGAAAGAACCTCTGTCTCAAAGGAAGAAAAAATAAAAAAACAAAAAAAAAGATTCTGTCTCAAAAAAATGTGTATGTATATACACACACACACATACACACACATACGTATGTAACTTGCCCTTCCCAGTAAGCATCATAAAACAACTTAAAATAAATACAATTTTCCCCTTGTTCCCATTTGCTTGTTCTAAATCAATTTCTTAAGATTAACAAGACGAAACCTCTGTTGAAATAAGTTACATTACTCATGTCTATGGAAAAACTCAGAAGATGTCTTTGGTAAACTAAACTCTGCCTGACACAATTTCCATTTTTTTAAATTCTGTTTACTTTTCCATATTGTTATCACATTGAAGTCCTACCTATTCCATTCGTCCATCTTTTAAGTACTGTCACTCACGCGTCCATTAAACACTAACTAGATCCAGATCAAACAATAACATCATGTTCAGGATAGTGTAATTGGAGACACTAATATTTAACATTGTTGAAAATATATCTGTTTAGAGTTGGTTTTATAATAATACATGTTTCTTAAGGCTGGCCACACAGAAGAACTGGAATGACCTCTCAAATCGGTCTCCCTGAAGGATCAGAGGCCAGGGATTTTATGGACAATTTATGGCTAGGAAATGAGTGCTGCTGATTGGTTGGGGATGATATCACAGTGAGAGGTGAAGCCAGCTGGACTTCCTGGGTCGAGTGGAAACTTGGAGAACTTTTCTGTCTAGCTAGAGGATTGTAAATGCAGAAATCAGCACTCTGTGTCTAGCTAAAGGGTTGTAAATGTACCAATCAGCACTCTGTTAAAACGAACCAATCAGTGCTCTGGGTCTAGTTAAGGATTGTAAATGTACCAATCAACACTCTGAAAACACATCAATCAGCACTCTGTGTCTAGCTAAAGGGTTGTAAATGTACCAATCAGCACTCTGTTAAAACGAACCAATCAGTGCTCTGGGTCTAGTTAAGGATTGTAAATGTACCAATCAACACTCTGAAAACACATCAATCAGCACTCTGTGTCTAGCTAAAGGATTGCAAATGTACCAATCAGCACTCCGTGTCTAGCTAAAGGATTGTAAACACACCAATCAGCACTCTGTAAAAATTCACCAATCAGAGCTCAGTGTTTAGCTAAAGGATTGTCAATGCACCAATCAGCACTCTGTAAAATGGACCAATCAGTGCTCTGTAAAATGGACCAATCAGCAGGACGTGGGTGGGACAAATAAGGGAATAAAAGCTGGCCACCCCAGCCAGCAGGGGCAACCCGCTGGAGTCCCCTTTCATGATGTGGAAGCTTTGTTCTTTTGTTCTTCACAATAAATCTTGCTGCTGCTCACTCTTTGGGTCCACACCACCTTTAAGAGCTGTAACACTCGCAGCAAAGGTCTATGGCTTCATTCTCGAAGTCAGCGAGACCATGACCCCACTGGAAGGAAAAAACTTTGGAAACATCTGAAGGAACAAACTCAGGACATACCATCTTTAAGAGCCATAACACTCACCACAAATGTCCACAGTTTTATTCTTGAAGTCAGTGAGACCAAGAACCCACTGGAAGGAACTAACTCCAGACACAATAGTGATGTGGAAAATGGTCCTCCTGTGCTGAGTCCATCTCCGGATGTGGCCAAAGAACCAACTCAGTCGTGATTCATGAGTTAGGGTGAGGTCAATCTGAAAACCATACCAATAAACAAACCAATGCTAGGTTCTATTAGATTGGTGCAAAAGTGATTGCAATTTTTGCTATTGAAAGCAAAACTGAATCACTTTTGCACCAAACTAATACAATAGTGATGTTATCTATGAGTAATTGGGGCAGTCACAAATATTGTGACCTCTGGCACATGGCCGAGCAGTAAGGGAATATAGAAGCTATGCCTACATTTTTTCAGAACTCAGGTCCTTCCCATAATCCTATTCTCATGGCTTTTCATTAGTTTTACAATGGTAGTTTTATTCCCTGAACAAGGAGAGAGTAGTTTTAAGGAGGGATTATCATTACCCTTCCTTCAAAGTTAAACTATAAACTAGTTTTCTCCTAAAGTTAGCTTGATCTATGTCCAGAAATGACCAAGAATACCTTGAAGGTCAGAAGCAAGATGAGATCAACTGTGTCAGCTTTCTCTTATTGTTATAATTTTGCAAAAGTGGTTACAGCAGTGTTTCATTTTTCTTCTTTTATGCATTTTTTAACATAAAATACGGACGCCTGACTCAGGGGTTACTTCCTCTATTCCAGACAAGTTCCAGGGGATAAAGGAGAAATCATCCATATCCATGTCCCCTTTTCCCTCTCTGATCTCTCCCAGATTAAGAAACATTTCAGGTCCTTCTCCTCCAATCCCAACACTTATATAAAAAAATTTAAATATCTCACCCAGTCTTATGAACTAACCTGGCATGACCTCTATGTTATCCTCTCTTCCACCCTCACCCCAGAAGACCAAGCCCGTACCTGGACCCTAGCTCAGGCACATGCTGATACGGTTCATCACCAGACTCCTGCCCAGCCTACTGGTGCAGAGGCAGTCCCCAATCAAGACCCCTGATATTCAGTGCAAGCTTCAGAAGCTTGGCGATGGCCTTCAAACCCCACAAGACAACCCTCTTAATTTAGCCTTCAAAGTCTTTAACAATTGTGATGAAGAAAATAGACAAAAACAGGCAAAGTTTCAAATGCTTGCCTCCACCATCAGAGGCACTGCAGGCCCACGGGGCCGCAGCTCCATGTGGAAACGTCCTAGCAATCCACTTCCACCTGGTGCTTGTTTCAAGTGCGGGAGTGAAAGCCAGTAGTCCAGACAATGTCCTAACCCAGGTAAGCCCACGAGGCTGTGCCCCCTCTGCAGAGGACCCCAGTGAAAGTCAGACTCTGAGTGGCACCGCAAGGACCACCCCCATCCCTTCCTGAGCCAGCCAAAACCTCCTACGTGGATCTCATCAGCCTTGCTGCTGAAGACTGATAGTGCCCTGGAACAGATGCCCCAGCAATTACCATTGCTTCATCCGAGTCAAGGGTAACCATGATGGTGGTAGGTAGGCCAATATGTTTTTTTTTTTTTAATTAATACTGGCACAAACTACTCTGCTTTACCTAATTTTTCAAGACCCACCGAGTCCTCCCAGGTCTCTGCTGTAGGAATTAATGGACAAGTCTCCAAACCCCGAGCCGCCTCTCCACTCTTCTGCTCCCTGCACACCGTTTCCTTCACTCGCTCCTCGGCAGAGACATCCTTTCAAAACTCCACACTACTCTCCACCTCCATGGTGACCTACTTAGAAATTCAACTTTCCCCTGGGGCCCAAGCTATGACCCCAGCCCTAGCAGCATTAATAGATAATCCACCCCCGCCCTCCTCCCAGAGCAAAATCCTTTCCTTCCTAGGGATAACAGGCTTTTTAAAAATATGGATTCCCAACTTTGCCCTCCTAGCTTGCCCCCTCTATGAAGTGGCCAAAGGCCGTCTCAATGAATCCCTAAATCCCTCACATAACATACCCCCAGCTTCCACAAACTCTAAACTGCTCTTGTCACTGCACCAGCTCTGTCCTTACCTGGTACGTCCCAACCTTTCACTATCTATACTGCCAAAAGCCAAGGAATAGCCCTTGGTGTCTTACGATAACAGAAAGGAAATCCTCCTTCCTTCACTCCCTGTAGCCTACCTTCCAAACAATTAAACAACATAGAGTGAGAGGAGGTGCCAGCTGGGCTTCCTGGGTCAAGTAGGGGCTCAGAAAGCTGTGAAACTCACTCATTTCCTGCATCAGGACTTACAGCCGTCCTGGATGAATAATATTGAAGATATATGCTTAAACTATTCTAACACCAGGATTTGTGCATATGTTTTCTTCCCCAAGAAAGCTATAAACAGCCAAAATTTCACTGTAAGTTACTCTATGTCCTTCTCTCCCTCTCTCCCTCTCTCTGTTCCCCCTCCCCCAAAATTAAAGTAAAAGGAATGTTAGCTTCCTGTTTTTCTGTGACCAGCAGACCTTATCTATACTCCCAATTCCAATTCCTTGTAACATACTTTGTAAAGTCCTGTACGATCCTGTCTCCTTTGCCATGCCACTGCAAAGTGATAAAGTAGACAAAACCTAAATTGCAATTCCAGTTTTCCTAAAAATCTAAGACATGTCACAAAATATTTTACTGCTTTTGTTTCTCACTCCTGTAACAAGTTTCCCACCTCATGCCTCACGTATCGCCCGCCTTAAAAAGTTTACAAGGCAATCACCCAAAACCAACAGTGGCTACCCATTCGGGACCCCTTCCATGCTGTGGAAGCTTTCTACTTTCACCCTGCTCAATAAAGCCTTCAGTTTTTTTTCTCTCTCGGTCTGTGTCTCTATCACTCACCATGGTCAGCCGCCACACCAATTCTTTGGTGTGGCTAGGCAAGAATCTTAGGCATTACAAGATGATGGCCAACCTCTCTTAGAGCACTAGCAGCAGTGGCCACGTTAACTCTAAAAATGCAGAAAATTAACATTCAGCCAAAATACCACCATTTACGGTCCTTACAATACACAGGATCTCCTTTCCTCCTGAACATTAGGCTCCCTTCCTCCTTCCCGAATTCAATTACTGCATGCTCTCTTTATCGGAAATCCCAAATTCAGTCCTTCTAAAGGCGCTTCCCTCAACCCAGCATCTTTACTCCCTGTATCTTCTTCCCCTCCTACTCATTCTTGCACTGACATCCTAGATCACCTGCAGCCACACTTTCCAAATATTTCCTCCGAGCCTCTCACCAACCCCAGTGACCAGTTATTTATAGATGGCTCCTCTTCCGGGCCCACTGGCTCCCTCAGAATTGTTGGGTATGTAGTACTTTCCTTTGACCGAGTAATTAAAGCTAAGCCCCTACCTTAGGGAGCCTCCTCTCAAAAGTCAGAAATCATAGTTCTTACCAGAACCCTAACCCTTTCCAAAGGCAAACAAGTTAACATTTACACAGACTCCAAATATGCGTATCACATTCTTCATTCCCGTGCTGCCATCTGACTTGAGAGGGGATTTCTTACTGCCAAAGGGACCCCCATCACTAACTGTCCCCTTATTTACCAACTCCTTCAGGCTGCACACCTCCCAACTGAAGCGGGAGTTATACACTGTCGGGGACATCAAGTAGGAAGAGAGAAAATCTCAAGAGGGAACCGAAAGGTCGATGAGGCAGCAAAAGAAGCCTCTCTTTATTCCCATCCTGCCTCTCTCCTCCTCATTACCCCTGCAATCCAACCTCAATACTCCCCCACTGAAAAGGCCTTATTACTACAAGGAGCCTTCCTCCAGGGGGAATAGATAGTTAAGGACCAGAAGCTAGTCCTTCCCCAGGGCCAAACCAACAAAATCCTAACATCTCTCCACCAATCCTTCCATAGTGGTGCACATCCCCCGTGTCTCCTCCGCCGCCCATATTTCTTCTCCCCTCACCTATTCACCTCACTAAAAAACGTAACTTCAAACTGTCATATATGCTTTGTTACCTCCCCTCAAGGAGCCCTCCATTCCCCATCTATTATACTACTTACTCTATTGTTTACAGTGAAATTATACAATGTAACTCCTTCCAATTAGAATATCAGACAAAAAGTCTCCCTCACTTTAGCCTTATGCCTAATCGTTATCCTTATAGCAGAAATCACAATCACTAACAAACATTCCCACAGCCCCCTGGATGCCCTGCTTTAGTCTATCCTGCCACTTCACTCTCTTCCTTCACACCCTCACACAAGATACTTTCCTGGTTCCGCCCATGGAACAATACCCTAGAAGACTTTTTCAGGTGGATAACCGACCGTTTCTTCCAAGGCTCTCTGTATGGCTTCACTCTAGTAAAACCAAACTATTTACTTTTCTGCTCACTCTCTGCCTTCCTAACCAACCTCATAGTCAATACCCCAAGCCTTCTTTCAGCCCAACCAATACCTACAACCCCTGAACAACTATACAAAACACTCAATCTCACACATTCCTTACTAAAAAACTCCAATTCCTCCCTTGCACAAGACTGCTAGCTCTGCGTATCCCTCCTCTCCGCAATATACCATACAATCCCTACCTCAGCCTATAACTGGACTTCCACTCAAGTAAACCACCAGCCTGAAATCCTCATTAGTAGCTCCCTCAAACTCGACGTACAGCCATTAACAGAAATCTCCCTTCCCCCGCTAGACATCGAGTTCGGGCCAGCTGTTACAACCTTACCTCCCTACTTAGGCAACCTATTCTCCTACCGCAGCCGTGATAAACCCACATCAGGAGCCATAACAACCCGCACAACCTTATCCTATCCAGCTCTACTGTGCATCCATGACATCTACCCTCTGGCACTCCCCTCAGCCACTTAAATCCCAAGCTGTGCAACTATACGCTACAACTCAAACCTTCCACCAAACATACTACTCTCAAACCCGCCAACAATAAAAACAGACTTGGCTTCTCTAGCCGCCCCCGCGGCCCTTGACACCTCCCACCTCCTTAGTAAATATTCACAGCACTGCAACAGCTGACACTTTCCCTGTTTATCCCTCTTCCCTTGGCTCCCGTCTCCATACACCATCCCTGCTCCCACCACCCACAACTGTCTTCTTATCCCAACATTCAACAGCACTCCCACATAGATCTTAGTGGACACAAAACACTTCCTCTTACACTGGGAAAAAAAGAACCTCAAAGCCTCCCAGCCTAAACCAAACACCCCTTTACAACCACTTACAGCAGCAGCCCTAGCCAGGACCCTAAAAGTATAGATGCATGAAAATAATAAAATAGTACTGTGTCAGGAATTGGTTCCTTCCAGTGGGTTCTTGGTCTTGCTGACTTCAATAATGAAGCCTTTACAACCAGTTCTATCTACCAAGTCAAGGCATACTTTTCCTATGCAATACCTCAACCTATATTTGCGTCACCTCTAGCTGCACAAGCACCTGCATCCTGGTTTTCCTCAGTCCAATCCATTACAGCTCTCCAATCACAAATAAATTCTTTAGCAGCCGTAGTTCTTCAAAACCTCAGAGGCCTAGACTTACAGCCGAAAAAGGAGGACTTTGCTTTTTTGTACATGAACACTGTTGGTTTTATCTTAATCAATCTGGCTTAGTACAAGATGTTGTGAAAGACTAAAGGACCAAGCACAAAAATTAAGGAAGACGTCTCCTGATGGCCAGGTCCTTTAGTACCTGGTTTCCATGGCTAATGCCTCTCCTAGGCCCGGCCATAACCATTCGTTTTCTTCTAGCACTCGGACCTTGTCTCCCTTGCCTTCTTACCCAGGTTTTACAGGACTGTATCAGAACCTTTACCCATGGGACAATGCAAGATATGATGCTGCTCCAGGAATACAAACAGCTCCAAGAGCAGCAGTCCCTACCGTACAGCCTTCCCCTACAACTGTCGCCCCTTCCCAGCAGGAAGCAGCCAGACAACAACCAGACAATGGCGATTCCCTTCTATTGCCTATTAAAAGGCTGGAATTTAGGGACAAACTGCCCCCAAAAGCTTATTGGTACTGCCAGCAGTCTCCCGAAACCTCTCTGTGCTGCTCACCCTTCCCCCAAAACTTTAACAATTTCTAAGCCCTTATCTAGCCACTGCAGTGAAGCCAGGAAACTTTACCTATCAGGCCTTGCTGCAATAAACAAACCCCAATTACAAACCATCTGGACCACGCAGGGGAAAGTCATGGGAAGCATAAACAAACGTTACCTACACCCTCCTGTAAGTTCCTTCATCTAACTGCTACCATAAAGGTCACAAAGTGATATATGGCAAAGTTAACTAACAAATGACCCCAGAGTCTCTCTCCCCCATATAAACCCCTCATTTTGTAAGCTCAGGGCTGCCTCCTCTGTCTGTAATGGAGCAGCTAGCAGGTTAATAAAGGCTTGCCTGAACTTAGGTTTCTCTCTCTCTCTTGTCCTTTCTCTTGACTGAACTTACACTCCTATGGTTTCATCAACATCATGATTTTGAATTGTAGCACCAGGATTATACAATAACATAATGTCTGTATTTGAGATACTGTAAAATACATATTTGGTTTTCATCAACACTACTTGGCATACAAGTCTTAAAATCCTTGGAATATATAAGTGCTGTCTTTTTGTATGCTAATGTTGACCAAGAGCTTCAGGATGGGTTATCCTGTAGACAAAGGCAAGATTGCAGGGTTGGAATGTTCGGCCACACCCCCACCCCCAGGAATGGGAGGCAAGCTGATGGTCAAATTGATTACCAATGGCTGATGACTTAATCAATCATGTCTACTAATGAAGCCTCCACAAAAACCCAAGAGGACAGGGTTTGGACAGCTTTTGGATAGGTGAGTGAACACATAGAGTTTCCTGAAAGGTGCTGTACCCAGGGAGGACATGGAAGGTCCACACACCTTCATCCCTACTTTGCCCCATATACCTCTTCATCTGTGTCTTTGCTATATCTTATATAATAAACTAGTAAAAGTAAGTAACTGTTTTCTGGAGTTCTGTGAGCTACTGCAGAGAATTAATTGAACCCAAAGAGGAGGTAGTGGGTGGGAATCTCAATCTGAAACCAATTGGTTAGAAGTTCTGAAGTCCGGGACTCATGACTGGTGTCTAAAGGGAGGGCAGTTTTGAGGACTGAGCCCTCAACCTGTGAGATTTGATGCTATCTCCGGGTATACAGTGTTGGAATTGAATTGAAGGACACCCAGTTGGTGTCTCCTGCAGAATTGATTGCTTGCTTCATGGAGAGAAACCCACTCCCCCACATTTCATTACTGAAGTGTTCTGTGTTGATTTTTATTGTTGTGTTGCTGATGTGAGAACAGAGGAAAACAATTTGGGTTTTGTCCAGACAAAACTTTAACATGAATGCGAAATTAAACATAGTATTTCTCTCTAAATTTCATCATCCTCATTGATTCTTTTAGTGAAGAAAATGCAAGTTACAAACATAAGTATTACTCTTTATTTTCTCAAATCCTTCAACCAGAACATCACATTTGTCAACAGATTTTGTTGATTTTCTCTTTAAAATATCTCATGAATTCAAACCTTTTATTATTATTTTTTTTTGCATTGTCTTACCCTATGGCCTCATTACTTTCTGCCTTAACTATTCTCCCTGATTTTAAGTCCCCATTTCTTCTTCAAATGATTTCTATTTGTTTTCACATAACCTATCAAGGATCTCACTGCTGACATTTATATTATCACTGGACTGGACTGATCTTTTAAAAATAGAATTTGATTCATGTTGTTTCTTCTACTATATATTTCTAAGTTGGTGTTTTCTTAATTTAGGCCTATAATACACACACACACACACACACACATACACACACACACACATATGTATACCTATATAGAGAGAGAATTTTAGTATGATCTTGCCTCTGGCCACTTATTTATCAATCTTATACTGTGTTTCTCCAAACATTCTAGCTAGTTTGAACTAACGAAAGGTATTAAAATATATTTTCAAGCCCTTGATCTCTATCTTCTACAATATCTTCACCCTCAGTATCATTTCTTTATCTTACGTATGAGGAAGGGAGAAAGAAAGGCTTAATCCTTCCTATTAGTCTTCACAGAACTCCACAAAACAATGCTATTGATATCTTATTGATTAGCATTTAATTACACAGATATACTTTATTTTATACATAGCCTATCTTTAAAGCAGGCTGGAAAACATAATGCTTTGCTCTAGTCCAAACACAATCAGTTTTCTTTCAATAAAGAGGAAACAATAACATATACAGAAACTAATAATTAATAGTATGTCCATAATTTACTATTCTGGCTGCATACCTACTCATAAGTGTGCACTGATTTATATAATAACAAATGATTCTATTCACTGAAAGAAAAAAATTAAACAATTATTGCATCTAGTACAAATTCTTGAATCTCTGAATGGAGTAAGGATCTATACACCAAGTCTTTGTGCAGCTATTTGTGATACAGCAATCTATAAACCAAATACTAATTAACCTGCACCACATGCAATAGAGGAGAACAAAAAGAATAACCACAGTAAAAACACCCATGTGGAAACAGAAAATTGAAAGTTCATAAGTCCCTACAAATTCAGTTTGTGGGTTGGAGTAGTAAAGATTCCATGAACTAAAAAGAGAAATAACATAATTTTTGGCCCATTTCACAGCCTCTTCCAATCACTGGGAAGGACTTGCTTGTCTTCTATCATCTGTGCCCATATTTGAGATGGGCATTGGATAGCACATACTACTTGGGCATGTCAAAGTTTTAGCAGCAAATTTCTTATTAATTGGAGTGAGGGAGCTCTGGTGCTTTTTTTAAAACATTTAACAGTCTTGCTCTGTTTTGTGCCAAGTTAGCATTCATTTGGCATTATAATTCCATCAACAATACAAAAAGTTTCTTGTCTGTTTTTCATAAGTTCCATGGACATATTTAATAGTCAACCCTTTTGTAAGATATTGGTTTTTAAGTTTTTAATATCTTAATGTATTGATATCATCCTGAATGTACACATAAGGTTTCTGGACCAGAGAAAATTAATATTACTTACTTACTACAAATGATAACTATGTTGTTTCCAGGTGACTCAATTCTTACACAATGAGGCAATAAAAGACAGCTGTCACACTCCATGTACAGGTCTATACAGGAGAAAAATTCGGTTGTCCTCACTCCCTGAGTCTCATTGGAAACACTATGGGAAGGATCTTGAGTTGTTACTTTAATCTGTTGATATGTAAATAATTCTCTCCTGAGGAAATATAAGACCAGTGTCTCCAGCTTTATAACTCCAATGTCTCATGATCTCAAGTTTTATCCACTCTTGAAATATTCTTCCCAAGAAGTGAATCTCTCTCTGAAGTTCTCATTATCTTATCTGTCAGAAATTAACATCCAGAGAATCTAGGTCCCAAGTTTCAGCAAAATTTTCTTCAAAAGACCTGACTGTGAAAAAGTATAAAACATATTTTATCTATAGTCCCACCGACTTTGAGCTTGAACATTACCACTTTTTTTTCTTTTTTTTTTTTTTTTTTTTTTGAGAGGGAGTCTCACTCTGTTGCCCAGGCTGGATTGCAGTGGCGCGATCTCACTCACTGCAAGCTCCGCCTCCAGATTCACACCATTCTCCTGCCTCAGTCTTCTGAGTAGCTAGGACTACAGGCACCTGCCACCTCGCCCGGATAATTTTTTTTTTATTTTTAGTAGAGACGGGGTTTCACCGTGTTAGCCAGGATGGTCTCGATCTCCTGACCTCTTGATCTGCCCGCCTTGGCCTCCCAAAGTGCTGGCATTACAGGCGTGAGCCACCGCGGTTGGCCACATTACCACTTTTTATTACTTGTCTGTATATTTTGCTTATCGATCTACCCCTGAAATTAACTGTAGCTATCTTAAAACCATTTAAAATAATAGATTTGAATGAAGAGGTAACGTATCTACTTTCCTCCTCAAAGTGTCACAGAACAGGGGTTCCAATCCAGACCTCAAAAGAGGGTTCTTGGTTCTTGCACAAGAAATAATTCAGGGTAAGTCTGAGTGCAAAGTAAAAGTAAATTTATTAAGAAAGTAAAGTGATGAAAGCACAGCTTCTCCATATACAGAGTAGGAAGTTCCCGAAGATAAGAGGAGATACGTGTACACCCTAGGTACAATACTTGTACATACATAGGATAAAAAAAAAAGATCTTGGGGAGATGTGCTCGGCTACAAGTGTTAGTGATAAAGAATTAATTTTCTTAATGACTATATTTTGCAAGAATAGATATTATTATCTTTAAAGCCAAATTAGGAATGCCATCGTTCTCCAAGTATCGGGATATCTGGACGCTCCCAAGTCTGGGTCTCTGTAGTAAACATTTTTAATTTGTTCCCTTAATCATAAACATCTAGAGGCTAGGAATGCCTAACTTTCTGAAAAGTACTAGTAAGTTCCAGGCTCATTTTCCTAGCCCTTACTCAAAATGTAGTCTCTCTGGTTCGAACACCTCTGACAAAAGGGCTTATAAGTATTTTACGATTGTCACGCATTTTGCCTAAGTCTGTAATTTTACCTCCACCTGTTATAAAACCTTTAACTTAAGGAACAGAAGGAAGAGATGACGCCTTCAGAATTCCACATTACAAAATATTCAGTTGACTAAGTTTTTATTCAATGAGTAGAGGTCTCTTAACTTATCCACCTCTGTTTTAAAATTTTCTGGCTTTAATCTGATCTATCTGTCTCAGGTCTTTACTAACAAAGAACTGCAAATATAGACCAAATTTTTACAATTTATTCTTTTTTTTTTTTTTTTTTTTTTGACAAAATTTCACTCTTTTCACTCAGGATGGAGTGCAATGGTGAGACCTTGACTCACTGTAACCTCCACCTCCTGGGTTCAAGCAATGATTTTTCTGCCTCAGTCTCCCGAGTAGTTGGGATTACAGGCACCTGCCACCACACCCAGCTAAGTTTTGTATTTTTAGTAGAGACGGGGTTTCGCCATTTTGCCCGGGCTGGTTCTCGAACCTCAGGTGATCCGCCTGCCTCGGCCTCCCAAAGTCCCAAAGTGCTGAGGTTGCAAGCGTGAGCCACTGTGCCTGGCCTCTATTATCACTCTTACTGATAAGTATAAGGAAAGACTTCTAAAGTATAGTAATCTGTAAAACATATTGCAGATTAGTAAAGTTTCTCAGCCTACAAAATCAGTCATCACTACTTCTAATGCCTCAAATCTTTTATTTAGCCAAATTCAATTTTTATGTTATATTACCTGATGCACTTTTCCTTTCAAATATAAAGAAAAGTACCAGTTAGGATTAGGTTTGGTTAAAATAATGGAAGCTTAAAGACAGGAACATGAACATACCAGGCAGGAAAGTATTTCAAAGCTGGTATTTTGGATCCAGGTCACCAGAGACACAATTTCTTTCTCTCTTTTTGGTGAGTCATGGTGACCTCTATCCTCAAGGACACCTCCTGGGCTAAGATATAGCTTCTGATGCTTGAGGCATTGTATTCATGTTCAAGACAGCTAAAATGAGGAAGAAGGGAGGAAGCATTTATTATTTACTTTACAGAAAACAGTTTTGCTGAATGTGCTTGGCCGTCTTAGTTACATGCCTTTTCAGAAGATTGGGAAATGTGTTTGTATAATAGTTTGCATTAGAACATTGAAGAACATTAAAGTTTCTTCAATAGTAAAGTAGAAACAAATCAATTAAGCAAATTCTGTAATACTTGTGGAATCCCAGAACTATCTTCAATTTCTTTCCTTAATACCAAACCTCATGAATAAGTAAAGGAATTTAAAACTTATGGCCAGACTTCTGTTTATGTATCTTATTAGTTAGAAACCCAATTTTAGTCTCAGTATAATTCTAAGCTTTTAAATGTTATAAAACCCATGTTACACACTTTTTTTTTCTTTTCTTTTCTTTTCTTTTTTTTTTTTTGAGACAGAGTCTTGCTCTGTCCCTAAGGATGGAGTGCAATGGCATGATCCCAGCTCACTGCAATCTCCACCTCCCAGGTTCAAGTTATTCTCCTGTCTCAGCCTCCTGAGTAGCTGGGATTACAGGTGTACACCACCATGCCCGGCTAATTTTTATATTTTTAAGTAGAGATGAGGTTTCACCATGTTGGCCAGGCTGGTCTCAAACTCCTGACCTCAAGTAATCCACACACCACGGCCTCCCAAAGTACTGGGATTACAGACATGAGCCACTGCCTGGCCTCTTGTTTTGTTACTTATTTATAGTCAGTTCTATTTTAAGCTTGATATTTAAGTTCTAGAGAAATCAGCATATGGGGGATTTAAAGCCTTGAGGCTGAGTGAAATTGCCATGACAAAGAGGATAGGCAATGAAAAAAAGAGATGTGAGGACTGAGGCTTGAGCACTGTACCATTTAGAGGTTCGGGAAAGAGTGTTCAGGACAAGTCAGAAGAAGATACTAAAATGAAAGGAAAATGGAGACATGGTACCTACTAAAAAAGTAAAGAATGTATTTCAAATGGCATTTAAAATTTGTTAACAAATGGTGTGGAGAAGACAAAAGATAAAAAGAGTTTACCGGTGAATTTGACAATGTGGTAGTTATCGTGACAAAAACTTTTTGTGGAATAATGGAAACAATACTTGTCTGGAGTGGTCCAAGAGAGAATGAGACAAAGCTAATTGCAGACCGTGGATACAGAAAAGTTTCGTGTAAAGGAGGAGAGAGAAGAAATGTTAGTTGGAGGGCAATATGGAGTCAAGGGGTGGGATTAGGACTTTCTCTTTCTTCCCAGGATATATTAAAGTTAAGATAATTGATCCAGTAGATAGGAAAACTCAATACGAGCAAGAAGACCTAGAACCACATTCCTATGGAGACTGATGCACATTAGGACTAGGTACACAAGTGGAGGAGTGGGTGGAATTGTGTAGTTCATCCATGAAGTATGATTAAGAGTCAGAAACCAGGATGTCAAAACCTATTTGCGGCAAAATATGGCTCAAATTATGCTACATCACTGTATTTGTTTCCTAGGGATGTCATAAAAATTACCACAAACTTGGTGGCTTAAAACAACACAGATTTATTGATTTATTCTATTGCACTTCTGGAGGCTAGAAGTCTGAAACAAATGGATTGTCAGGACCATGCGCTCTCAAAAGGTCTAGAGAAGAATCTTTCTTGAAATAGTTCCTTGCCCCTTTCTGTCTTCCGGTGGTCCCTCCCCACCAATCCTCGGCATCTCTAGTTTTATTGCGGCATCACTTGAATCTCTGCCTCCATCTTCACATAGCCTTTTATGTGTGTGTCTCAGTTTTATTTTTCTGTTAAAAGAACACTTACATTGTATTTATGACCCACCCTAATTCAGCATGGTTTCATCCTGATCCCTACCTTAACTACATTTGCAAAGATCCTATTTCCAAATAAGATTACATTCTGAGGTTTGGGGTAAAGTTACTAAGACCAACTATTATCTCTACTATTTCTTTAATAGAAAGTATTTTTCATATAAATTTCATAAAAAGAATTGTCTCCCCATTTGTAGGTACTACTTTCTCATTATACAAATTAGAGTGCCATGCCTTCTGCCAGGACCTTGGTAAGACATTTATAAGGAAATGATATTCATTTCTTGGAACCAATAATTGTCAGTTTTATTAATTATAGCAATTGTGTGAGAAAGGTCACAGAATTTTACTTAACTGCTGTGAGTTTAGGAGTAAAAAGCAATTTCCAACAATGGAAATGGAGCAATGTTTTCTGAAATAGATCAGTCTGATACAATTAAATAGATCATTTAAACTTTGTTTATTTTTTGTTTAAGATGTATTGAAATGTTTTCAGTAGTGAAGCACATTGAGATATCATCTTTAAATGACTTATCTTTTTTTAGACAATGATTATCATCTCATCTATGATAATCAGCATTCTTTATAAATGATAGCTCTAAATAGTAGCCGCATATACACACACATATATACACTATATTATATAATGTATAATAGAGAATATATAATATGTATGTGTATATTAAATTTAGATATATGAGTATTTGAAAAAAATCCAAGTATCCACTGATCTATATAAATATTTAACTAATATCAAGCATCTTGAGTAACATCATAAAAACTGTAGCAAGCCATTTAACATTAAATGTATATTATTTTATTGGAATAAAGGCTCAAAGCAATTGTTCATTAATCAAGAAAAGAATCCCAGATCTTTTAGTTAAGAACGATTTTCTCTTCTTTTACAGAAATTTACGTCTCATGGGCTGGGCTCAGTGGCTCACACCTGTAATCCCAGCACTTTGGGAGGCCAAGGCAGGCAGATCACGAGGTCAGGAGTTTGAGACCAGCCTGCACAGCATAGTGAAACCTTGTCTCTTCTAAAAATACAAAAAATTAGCCAGGCATGGTGGTGGGCGCCTGTAATCCCAGTTACTCGGGAGGCTGAGGCAGGAGAATTGCTTGAACCCAGGAGGAAGAGGTTGCAGTGAATCGAGACTGTGCCATTGCACTCCAGCCTGGGCAATAGTGCAAGACTCCATCTCAAAGGAAAGAAAAAAAAAAGATAAGAAATTATATCTCATAACATAAATATAGAATATTAAATATACAAATATTTATTTCTTACAAAGTCCTTTAATTTTTTCAGTGTATTATTCTAGACTACTCAACTTTAGTATGTAGTAAGATCTAGAGAATAGTTTCTATATTTTATACATGAATTCCCTTTACCTCCCAAAGCACTACAGAGACACAGTAAGTACCAAGAAAAACAAACCAAAAAACTTCTAAAAGTGTAAGAAAAGAAGTAGATAAATTAACAAATGTATACTCAATGCCATATGATGGTCTATATTTCAACTAAACTCAGAAATTTCCTAGCCACTTCTATAATTTCAAGATAATAGTAAATAGAGCTCAGATTGGCATGATATTTACTACTTGTTGAACTAATGTAGATTTGTAAAATTAAAATATCCTTTTAAGCTCTTAAAGAATCTGAAATAATTAACTGTGGAAAAAAATCTGTTTAAACATATTAACATACAGGTCTGTTTAGAAACGTTGCAGAACTAAAAATCGAAGGCTAAAATAAGACTATTAGTCAAGATAACCAATATACAGATAATTTCCTGCTAATACTATTTTGAATTAGGGGACATGGACATATCTACAAGTATTTCTAAAAATAAATACATCTATTGAAGGACTAATAGGAAACATATTGCACCTAGCAAAATCAGGCAACAAGTCTAAAAGAGATAAAATATGCTTTTCTTCCCCATTTGCTTTGTTCTTACTAGGTAGTCAATTTAGTCAGAGATACATAGGGTGTTCATTTGCAGCAGAATACTTAGTTCTTTCAGTCAGATAGAATTTCACCCAAAAATACTATAATTGACACTTTGAAGAGACAGAGAGATGTAAATCTTATGGGCCAAAAGACATTTACAAGAACTCAGGGCAACACGACACTTTTTTAAAGGGCAACTTTTCTCGGTTTTCAATATCTATGTCCTATAAGCCAGGGAATTCTCTTTCTACCAGCCAATGAATTATCTTGACCAAGACTACTTCTGGCATTTTCTCAGGTACCTACAGTGCTCATTCTGGCTGTACTATCTCCCACAGTGTGGGCAGATGGCTCCAAAAAATTGACTAATGCAGCCAGCAGTGGTCTCTTTTGACATGTTGTGAAAGGGAGATACTTCAGACCAAAAATAATGTTTTTTTCTTTTTTCTTTTTTCAGTCTCAAGTGTGAGGAATTCTTATCAAGTGTTCTTCACAGAGGGTAATATCTCACCCTCAGAAATACTGCTTGTTTTCAGAGTTAATGATGTTATGTTGAGAAAAAAAAAAAAAAAAAAAAAAAAACTTTTGAGCATTATATCCTCAGGACAAAAGAGTCTGCAAAGTCAAGGTCTGGGGAGTAATTATGTATTACAAAGATGAATTTGTATTCATGTGGTATTATGGATCAAGGTATGACAACTTTCAGTGTTAAAAAAAAAAATAAGCTAGAAAATACTTTTCCTTGAAGAAAAATGAGTCTTGACAAACTAAAATGTGCTGTATGATTCTCCACCTTGAGAGTGCCTATCAACAGCAATATAATTGACACAAATTAAGTTTGACAGGTAGCTAAAGAAGGCTTAAAAATGCATTCTTCTGCTTTCATAGAGTGTACAAGGGTGTGCATACAATCACACTAGAATAATCTGTAAACTGCTTTCCATTTATTTCTTTAATCTACAAATTCATTGTGGGACAAAGAGATTAAGGAATGTCACATCTATGCAGACATGGTAGAGGACAAGTAGAGTTGTATATAATAGGTATATTTATGAAAAAGGTGGGAGAAGCAAATGAGATTAAGGATTGTATTATTTCAAAGTAACCTCACATAAAAGATTCTTAGCAATTAGACAAAACAAAAATCAAAAATCTGTCTTTCAAAACCTCTTTATTAACACGACTTTAAGGAAGTAAATTATATATATATTCTTTGGATAAAATATAGTTTAAATGTAGTTTTAAACTATATTTTTATAGTGCAAAATGATATGGTCACCAATAGAGTTTATGATTCCTCAGTACTCTATATCATTATTGATATTTAGTGTTGTTGAACTTTTCCCTGTTTTACCAGTCAAATGGATAGAAAATAGGAATTTTAATCAATCACAAAGTGTCTTTTTTACATTTTCCTAAAAGACTTCTTAAATATTTTTTAGAACTTGCACATAGATAGACCAAATATATAATAAACTTTTTAAACAGAATGGCAGTTATTTTGTTCTACTATGTATGTGTGCCTACATGTAAAGCATGTATTTACACACACACACACACACACACAGAGATATGTATACATTCAAAATTTTATATCTGCACTTGGAAAGAACAACATTTTGTGTTTTTTATAGCCCCCATGATGTCCAGTCCTTACATATTCTCTAAAGCAGAATCTCAAGAAATATCCATTAATCAAGATATCAACTTTAAAAGCCTGATTCAAATATTATTATACTTTCAATGTCATGAAAACCCAAAGGAAATATATTTAAATTTTCTAAGATAAATAAATGATGCATGAATATAACTCATCCCAGAAGGAGCTTAAGAAACCAAATGAGAACATGACAGTATTTATTTGATAAGTTGGTCAATAATAATAATAGTTTAATTTTTTTGAAGGTATCGCAGTTTGCAAGACATATTTGCACAGGTTTTTAACTATCATGATACTTAAATTTCTGAGTTAACAGAAGGCATTAATGTTGTTACTTTCTAGCTAAAAAACTAAATTTCAGACAGGTTAAGTTTCAGCATTACATAGTTCATAAATGTTAGTTTATATTTATTTCTCTATCAACAGTGCTATTAAAATATAATTTACAGATGATAAAATTAACCTTTTTAATTTGTACAATTCCATGGTTTTAATAACATTCACAGAGTTGTGCAAGCATCACCTCTATCTAATTTTACAATAGTTCATTATCATTCAAAAAAGAAATCTCATACATATTAGTAGTCACTCCCTATTCCCAGCACCACTGGCCCCCGGAAACCACTAGTCTGCTTTCTATCTTTACGGACTGGCCTATTTGGGTCATTTCACATGAATGAAACTGTACCACATATTGTCTTTTGTGACTAGATTTATTCACTTAGCATAATGTTTCCATGATTTATCCATGACATAATGCATATTAGTACTTAATTTTCTTTTTACTGATGAATCATATTTCACTGTAAAGATACACTTTATTTATTTATTCATTGTTTGGTGAACTTTTGGGTGCTTTCTACTTATTTACTACTATGAATAAAGCTGCTGTAAGTAGTTGTAGTGTAGATGTATGGTTTCATTTCTCTTGAATATACACCTAGGAGTAGATTCCTGGATTATATAATGTTTTATATTCTTTTTTGAGGTGGTCAGTCAGGAGTGGCCACAATAAGGGACAGAGAAGAGGCTCAGGGAAAACAAGGTTCACTATACTCACAGGTCCTAGAAACAGGAGAAACAGCACACCACATGTATTAGTCCCTTCTCACATTGCTATAAAGAACTACCTGAGACTGGATAATTTATAACGAGAAGAAGTTTAATTGGTTCACAGTTCCACATTCTGTGCAGGAAGCATGGCTGGGGAGGCCTCAGAAACCTTACCGTCTTGGTAGGAGGTGAAGGGTGGGCAAGCACTACTTCACACGGCCAGTAGGAAAGAGGGCAAGTGGAGAAGTGCTACACACTTTTAAATAACCAGATTTCATGATAAATCACTCACTATCACGAGAACAGCAAGGGGGAAATCTGCCCCTATGATCCAATCACCTCCCACCAGGTCCCTCTCCCAAATTCAGCATGAGATTTGGGTGGGGACACAGAGCCAAACCATATCACCACACATGACTACATGGGAAAAAGAAGTGTGGTTGGGAGACAGAAGACAGGAATAAGGGGAAAGCATTAAGCAATGACCTTTATTGGGGTTTCCATGGAAAAAGCAAGACAGGGCAAGGTGAACAGTGTAGGATTGGCAAGGCTGAATAACTTTACAAAATATTGAATAGTTTTATGCTTCCTAGTTGCTTGGTACCTGGCCCTGGGATGATTAAGGCAGAGGATTATTGCCTCTTGGGGTTTACTGGCCAGGTAGTGGAGGTATGGTTCTGGACTGGTTAGTTTGCACATAAAAGACATGCTTTTGGCTAGGTTTTATAACTTCTCAGTAAATTGTTCTGGAAAAACTGGATATTGCATAGGCAGAAGAATGAGACTAGACTCCAATCCCTCACCATATACAAAAATAAAATCAAAATGGATTAAAGATTTAAACATGTGAGCTGAAACCATAAAACTACTAGAAAAAAAGCATAAAGAAAACACTTTAGGACACTGGTGTAGACAAAGTCTTTTTTTAGTGAGACCTCAAAAGCACTGGCACAAATCCAAAAACAGACAAACAGGATTATGTTAAACTAAGAAAGCTTCTGCACACCAAAGGAAACCATCAACAGAGTGAAAAGACAACCTGTAAAATGGGAGAAAATAATTGTAAGTTTTACATCACACAAGGGCCTAATATTTAGAACACACAAAGAACTCAAAAGCCAAAAAAAATCAAATAATACCATTAAAAAGTGGAAAATATATCTGAATAGATAGTTCTCACAAAAAGACTTAAAATTGGCCAACAGGTGCATAAGTAAATGCTCAACGTCACTAATCATCAGGGGAACACAAATAAAAACCACAATATCAGCTCACTCTAGTTGGAACAATTATCATCAAATAGTTAAAAAATAACAAATGCTGGTGAGGATGTGGAGAAAACAGAACACATATAGACACCATTGGTGGCAATGTAAATTAATATAGCCATTATGGAAAACCATATGGAGGTTTCTCAAAAAACCAATCATAGAACTACCATATGATCCGACATTCTCACTATTGGGTATTCACACAAAGGAAAGGAAATCTGTATATCAAAGGGATACTTTTACTCTCATGTTTATTGCAACACTATTCACAATAGCCAAGATATGGAATTAATGTGTCTCCATCAACAGGTGAGTGGATACAGAAAATGTGTTGTGTCTACATGATGGAGTACTATTTTGCCATGAAAAAGAATGAAGTCTTATCATTTGCAGCAACATGGATAGCAACGGAGATTATTATGAAATAAGCCAGGCACAGAAAGGCAAATATTATATGTTCTCACTCACATGTGGGAGCCAAAAATGTTGATCTCATGAATGTAGAGAGTAGAATGATGGTTATCAAAAGCTGGAAAGGGTAGAGGGGATTAATGGAGGTTTGTATCATGGGTACAAACACACAGTAAGGTAGAAGGAATGATTTCTAGAGTTCAATAGCACACTAGAAACACATTTTGTTAGTTTTCTGCACAACAGTGTAACTAGTCAACAATAAATTATTACTATTATTATTATACTTTAAGTTCTATGGTACATGTGCACAATGCACATTTTTGTTACATAGGTATGCATGTGCCATGTTGGTTTGCTTCACCCATTAACTCGTCATTTACATTAGGTATTTCTCCTAATGCTATCCCTCCTCCAGCCCCCCAACCCCTGTGTCCAAGTGTTCTCATTGTCCAATTCCCACCTATGAGTGTCCAAGTGTTTCCTGCCCTGTGTCCAAGTGTTCTCATTGTTTAATTCCCACCTATGAGTGAGAACATGCAGTGTTTGGTTTTCCGTCATTGTGATAGTTTACACAGCATGATGGTTTCCAACTTTATCCATGTCCCTGCAAAGGACATGAACTCATCCTTTTTTATGGCTGCATAGTATTCCATGGTGTATATGTGCCACATTTTCTTAATCCAAATCTATCATCGATGGACATTTGGGCTGGTTCTAAGTCTTTGCTATTGTGAATAGTGCCACAATAAACATATGTGTGCATGTTTCTTTATAGTACAATGATTTATAATACTTTGGGTATATACCCAGTAATGGAATTGTTGGGTCAAATGGTATTTCTAGTTCTAGATCCTTGAGGAATCACCACACTGTCTTCCACAATGGTTGAACTAATTTACACTCCCACCAGCAGTGTGAAAGTGTTCCTATTTCTCCACATCCTCTCCAGCATCTGTTGTTTCCTGACTTTTTAATGATCACCATTCTAACTGGTGTGAGATGGTATCTTATTGTGGTTTTGATTGGCATTTCTCTGATGGCGAGTGATGATGAGCATTTTTTCATGTGTCTGTTGGCTGCATAAATGTTTTCTTTTGAGAAGTGTCTGTTCATATCATTTGCTCACTTTTTGATGGGGTTGTTTTTTTCTTGTAAATTTGTTTAAGTTCTTTGTAGATTCTGGATGTTAGCCCTTTGTCAGATGGGTAGATTGCAAAATTTTTCTCCCATTCTGTAGGTTGCCTGTTCACTCTGATGGTAGTTTCTTTTAAAGCTGTGCAGAAACTCTTTAGTTTAATTAGATCCCATTTGTCTATTTTGGCATTTGTTGTCATTGCTTTTGGTGTTTTAATCATGAAGTCCTTGCCCATGCCTATGTCCTGAATGGTATTGTCTAGGTTTTCTTATAGTGTTTTTATGGTTTTAGGTCTTCCATTTAAGTCTTTAATCCTTCTTGAATTAATTTTTGTATAAGGTGTAGGGAAGGTATCCAGTTTCAGCTTTCTACATATGGCTAGCCAGTTTTCCCAGCACCATTTATTAAATAGGAAATTATTTCCCCATTTCTTCTTTTTGTCAGGTTTGTCAAAGATCAGATAGTTGTAGATGTGTGGTAAGGCAAATATTATATGTTCTCACTCACATGTGGGAGCCAAAAATGTTGATCTCATGAATGTAGAGAGTAGAATGATGGTTATCAAAAGCTGGAAAGGGTAGAGGGGATTAATGGAGGTTTGTATCATGGGTACAAACACACAGTAAGGTAGAAGGAATGATTTCTAGAGTTCAATAGCACACTAGAAACACATTTTGTTAGTTTTCTGCACAACAGTGTAACTAGTCAACAATAAATTATTACTATTATTATTATACTTTAAGTTCTATGGTACATGTGCACAATGCACATTTTTGTTACATAGGTATACATGTGCCATGTTGGTTTGCTTCACCCATTAACTCGTCATTTACATTAGGTATTTCTCCTAATGCTATCCCTCCTCCAGCCCCCCAACCCCTGTGTCCAAGTGTTCCAAGAGGCCTCTGTTCTGTTCTATTGGTCTATATATCTGTTTTGGTACCAGTACCACACTCTTTTGGTTACCGTAGCCTTGTAGTATGGTTTGAAGTCAGGTAGCATGATGTCTTCATCTTTGTTCTTTTCGCTTAGGATTGTCTTGGCTATGCAGGCTCTTTTTTCATTCCATGTGAACTTTAAAATAGTTTTTTTCCAGTTCTGTGAAGAAGGTCATTGGCAGCTTGATGGGGATGGAATTGAATCTGTAAATTACCTTGGGCAGTACAACAATTTTCACTATATTGATTCTTCATATCCATGAGCATGGAATATTCTTCCATTTGTTTGTGTCCTCTTTTATTTCGTTGAGCAGTGGTTTGTAGTTCTCCTTGAAGAAGTCCTTCACGTCCCTTGTAAACTGGATTCCTAGGTATTTTATTCTCTTTGTAGTAATTGTGAATGTGTGTTCACTCATGATTTGGCTTTCTGCTTGTCTGTTACTGGTGTATAGGAATACTTGTAATTTTTGCACATTGATCTTGTATCCTGAGATTTTGCTGAAGTTGCTTATCAGCTTAAGGAGATTTTGGGCTGAGATGACGGGGTTTTCTAAATGTACAATCATGTCATCTGCAAACAGGGACAATTTGACTTCCTCTTTTCCTAATCGAATACCCTTTATTTCTTTCTCTTGCCTGATTGCCATGGCCAGAACTTCCAACACTATGTTGAATAGGAGTGATGAGAGAGGGCATCCTTGTCTTGTGCCCTTGGTTTTCAAAGGGAATGCTTCCAGTTTTTGTCCATTCAGTATGATATTGGCTGTGGGTTTGTCATAAACAGCTCTTATTATTTTGAGATATGTTCCATCAACACCTAGTTTATTGAGAGTTTTTAGCATGAAACACTGTTGAATTTTGTTGAAAGTCTTTTCTGCATCTATTGAGATAATCATGTGGTTTTTATTGTTTCTGTTTATATGCTGGATTATGTTTATGGATTTGCGTATGTTGAACCAGTCTTGCATCCCAGGGATGAAGCCAACTTGATCATGGTGGGTAAACTTTTTGATGTACTGCTGGATTTGGTTTGCCAGTATTTTATTGAGGATTTTCACATCAATGTTCATCAGGGATATTGGTCTAAAAGCTCTTTTGTTGTTGTGTCTCTGCCAGTTATCAGGATGATACTGGCCTCATAAAATGAGTTAGGGAGGATTCTATTTTCCCATTGATTTTCTTTTCTTTTCTTTTTCTTTCTTTTTTTTTTGATTGGAATAGTTTCAGAAGGAATAGTATCAACTCCTCTTTGTACCTCTCGTAGAATTCGGCTGTGAATCCATCTGTTCCTGGACTTTTTTTGGTTTCTAGGCTGTTGATTATTGCCTCAATTTCAGAGCCTGTTATTTGTCTATTCAGAGATTCAACTTCTTCCTGGTTTAGTCTTGGGAGGGTGTAGGTGTCCAGAAATTTTTCCATTTTTTCTAGATATTCTGGTTTATTGGCACAGAGGTGTTTATAGTATTCTCTGATGGTAGTTTGTATGTGGGATTGATGGTGATATCCCCTTTATCTTTTTTTATTGCACCTATTTGATTCTTCTTTCTTTTCTTCTTTATTAGTCTTGCTAGAGGTCTCTCAATTTTGTTGATCTTTTCAAAAAAAACAGCTCCTGGATTCATTGATTTTTTTGAATGGTTTTTTTTTGTGTCTCTGTCTCCTTCAGTTCTGCTCTGATCTTAGTTATTTCTTGCCTTCTGCTAGCTTTTGAATGATTATCTCAATAGATGCAGAAAAGGCCTTCAACAAAATTCAACAATGCTTCATGCTAAAATATCTTAATAAACTAGGTATTGATGGAACATATCTCAAAATAATAAGAGCTGTTTATGACAAACCCACAGCCAATAGCATACTGAATGGACAGAAACTGGAAGCATTCCCTTTGAAAAGCATTCCCTTTTGAATGTGTTTGCTCTTGCTTCTCTAGTTCTTTTAATTGTGATGTTAGGAAGTTGATTTTAGATGTTTTCTGCTTTATCCTGTGGGCATTTAGTGCTATGAATTTCCCTCTACACACTGCCTCAAATGTGTCTCAGAGATTTGGTAGGTGTGTCTTTGTTCTCATTGGTTTCAAAGAACATCTTTATTTCTGCATTCATTTTATTATTTACCCAATTGTCATTCAGGAGCAGGTTGTTTGATTTCCATGTTGTTGTGTAGTTTTGAGTGAGTTTCTTAATCCTGAGTTCTAATTTGATTGCACTGTGGTCTGAGAGAGTTTTTTGTGATTTCCGTTCTTTCGCATTTGCTGAGGAGTGTTTTACTACCAATTATGTAGTCAATTTTAGAATAAGTGCAATGTGGTGCTAAGAAAAATGTATATTCTGTTGATTTGAGGTGTAGAGTTCTGTAGACATCTATTAGGTCTGTTTGGTCCAGAACTGAGTTCAAGTCCTGGATATCTTTCTTAACCTTCTGTCTCATTGATCTGTCTAATACTGACAGCGAGGTGTTAAAGTCTCCCAGTATTATCCTGTGGGAGACTAAGTTTCTTTGTAGGTCTCTAAGGACTTCCTTTATGAATCTGGGTGCCCCTGTATTGGGTGCATATATATTTAGGATTGTTGGGAACAGGCCCCAAAATCGGGCCATAAACAGGCCCCAAAACTGATGGTAAACAAAATCTCTGCAGCACTGTGACATGCTCGTGATGACTATGATGCCCACACTGAAGGTTGTTGGTTTACCAGAATGATGGCAAGGAACACCTGGCCCACCCAGGACAGAAAGTCACTTAAGGCATTCCTGAACCACAAACAATAGCATGAGTGATCTGTGCCTTAAAGACACGTTCCTGCTGCAGATAACTAGCCAAAGTCCATCCCTTTGTTTCCCGTCTTAGTTAATCTATAATCTATAGAAACAAGTGTTATCACCAACTTGCTGTCAATAAATTTGTAGGTAAAACTCTGTTCATGGCTCTCAGCTCTGAAAACTGTCAGCACCCTGATTCCCACTCAGCACTCTAAATTTCTGTGTGCATGTCTTTAATTCCTCTAGTACCACTGAGTTAGGGTCGCCACAACCCAGCTGATCTCAGCAAGTGACGCCCATATGTGGGGCTCAAACCCGTGTTGAAGGTTTGCAGGAGGGAAGGTTGGAGAACGTGGAACTAACCTGGAGGACCCCCGAGTACTCTTAAGCAATCCCCGTGGTGAGTAAGAAAGGAAGCTTGGAAGCATCAGGGCAATAATGGGACAAGTGTGGGCCCTGGTTCATTCCACCTGGGAACCTTTTCACACTGAGGAGGAGGAGGAAGGAGAGTATAACAAAGTAACAGAAGAGGTGACAAAGCAGGTTTATTTGCCAGCTAAAGGTAAAGCAACAAAGGAGGGAGAGGTTTGTCCCTATCCTTCTGCACCCCCTCATTATTTTGAAGAAAAAGAGTGGCCTGACCCTCCAGATCTTTCTTTTCCTGAGGACACTGGTTGAAAAGTAGTTGTCCCAGTGACTATTTGAGCAGCACCTTGAGTGACCGCTCTCAGTTCTATTCAGGCAGGAATTCACCAAGCTAGACAAAAAGGTGATATAGAGGCTTGGCAGTTCCCTGTTAGGCTATACCCCCCATATCAACAGGGAAATATTATAGCTACATTTGAGCTCTTTCCTTTTAAATTACTCAAAGAATTTAAACAAGCTATTAATCAATATGGACCAGGTTCTCCTTTTGTAATGGGGCTGTTAAAGAATGTTACTGTCTCCAGTCAGATGTTGCCAGCAGGGACTGTAGNGGTAGGCTATTAATTGTTGCCTCAATTTCAGAGCCTGCTATTGGTCTTTTCAGGGATTCAACTTCTTCCTGGTTTAGTCTTGGGAGGGTGTAGGTGTCCAGAAATTTTTCCATTTTTTCTAGATATTCTGGTTTATTGGCACAGAGGTGTTTATAGTATTCTCTGATGGTAGTTTGTATGTGGGATTGATGGTGATATCCCCTTTATCTTTTTTTATTGCATCTATTTGATTCTTCTTTCTTTTCTTCTTTATTAGTCTTGCTAGAGGTCTCTCAATTTTGTTGATCTTTTCAAAAAAAACAGCTCCTGGATTCATTGATTTTTTTGAATGGTTTTTTTTTGTGTCTCTGTCTCCTTCAGTTCTGCTCTGATCTTAGTTATTTCTTGCCTTCTGCTAGCTTTTGAATGATTATCTCAATAGATGCAGAAAAGGCCTTCAACAAAATTCAACAATGCTTCATGCTAAAATATCTTAATAAACTAGGTATTGATGGAACATATCTCAAAATAATAAGAGCTGTTTATGACAAACCCACAGCCAATAGCATACTGAATGGACAGAAACTGGAAGCATTCCCTTTGAAAAGCATTCCCTTTTGAATGTGTTTGCTCTTGCTTCTCTAGTTCTTTTAATTGTGATGTTAGGAAGTTGATTTTAGATGTTTTCTGCTTTATCCTGTGGGCATTTAGTGCTATGAATTTCCCTCTACACACTGCCTCAAATGTGTCTCAGAGATTTGGTAGGTGTGTCTTTGTTCTCATTGGTTTCAAAGAACATCTTTATTTCTGCATTCATTTTATTATTTACCCAATTGTCATTCAGGAGCAGGTTGTTTGATTTCCATGTTGTTGTGTAGTTTTGAGTGAGTTTCTTAATCCTGAGTTCTAATTTGATTGCACTGTGGTCTGAGAGAGTTTTTTGTGATTTCCGTTCTTTCGCATTTGCTGAGGAGTGTTTTACTACCAATTATGTAGTCAATTTTAGAATAAGTGCAATGTGGTGCTAAGAAAATGTATATTCTGTTGATTTGAGGTGTAGAGTTCTGTAGACATCTATTAGGTCTGTTTGGTCCAGAACTGAGTTCAAGTCCTGGATATCTTTCTTAACCTTCTGTCTCATTGATCTGTCTAATACTGACAGCGAGGTGTTAAAGTCTCCCAGTATTATCCTGTGGGAGACTAAGTTTCTTTGTAGGTCTCTAAGGACTTCCTTTATGAATCTGGGTGCCCCTGTATTGGGTGCATATATATTTAGGATTGTTGGGAACAGGCCCCAAAATCGGGCCATAAACAGGCCCCAAAACTGATGGTAAACAAAATCTCTGCAGCACTGTGACATGCTCGTGATGACTATGATGCCCACACTGAAGGTTGTTGGTTTACCAGAATGATGGCAAGGAACACCTGGCCCACCCAGGACAGAAAGTCACTTAAGGCATTCCTGAACCACAAACAATAGCATGAGTGATCTGTGCCTTAAAGACACGTTCCTGCTGCAGATAACTAGCCAAAGTCCATCCCTTTGTTTCCCGTCTTAGTTAATCTATAATCTATAGAAACAAGTGTTATCACCAACTTGCTGTCAATAAATTTGTAGGTAAAACTCTGTTCATGGCTCTCAGCTCTGAAAACTGTCAGCACCCTGATTCCCACTCAGCACTCTAAATTTCTGTGTGCATGTCTTTAATTCCTCTAGTACCACTGAGTTAGGGTCGCCACAACCCAGCTGATCTCAGCAAGTGACGCCCATATGTGGGGCTCAAACCCGTGTTGAAGGTTTGCAGGAGGGAAGGTTGGAGAACGTGGAACTAACCTGGAGGACCCCGAGTACTCTTAAGCAATCCCCGTGGTGAGTAAGAAAGGAAGCTTGGAAGCATCAGGGCAATAATGGGACAAGTGTGGGCCCTGGTTCATTCCACCTGGGAACCTTTTCACACTGAGGAGGAGGAGGAAGGAGAGTATAACAAAGTAACAGAAGAGGTGACAAAGCAGGTTTATTTGCCAGCTAAAGGTAAAGCAACAAAGGAGGGAGAGGTTTGTCCCTATCCTTCTGCACCCCTCATTATTTTGAAGAAAAGAGTGGCCTGACCCTCCAGATCTTTCTTTTCCTGAGGACACTGGTTGAAAAGTAGTTGTCCCAGTGACTATTTGAGCAGCACCTTGAGTGACCGCTCTCAGTTCTATTCAGGCAGGAATTCACCAAGCTAGACAAAAGGTGATATAGAGGCTTGGCAGTTCCCTGTTAGGCTATACCCCCCATATCAACAGGGAAATATTATAGCTACATTTGAGCTCTTTCCTTTTAAATTACTCAAAGAATTTAAACAAGCTATTAATCAATATGGACCAGGTTCTCCTTTTGTAATGGGGCTGTTAAAGAATGTTACTGTCTCCAGTCAGATGTTGCCAGCAGGGACTGTAGGATTACTTCTAGGTAGATCTAGTTTAAATTCAAAAGGAGTGCAAGTACATACAGGAGTCATTGATTCAGATTACAATGTGGAAATTCAAATTGTTATATCTACTTCTGTTCCCTGGAAAGCTGAGCCAGGAATATATATAGCACAGCTCCTGATTATGCCATATGTGGAAATGGGAAAAAGTGAAACTACACGAACAGGAGGATTTTGAAGCACAAATAAACAAGGCAAAGCAACTTACTGGGTGAATCAAATTACTGATAAATGTCTTACCTGTGAAATAACTAATTCAGGAAAAGAAATTTAAAGGTTTGGTAGATACAGTAGTGGACATTTCAATCATATCTCTACAGCACTGGCCATCGACATGGCCAATTCAACCCCCTCAATTTAACATAGCTGGAGTTGGTAAAGCCCCTGAAGTATATCAAAGTAGTTATAGTTTGCATTGTGAAGGGCCAATGGACAACCTTTGACTATTCAACCAATTATAACTTCTGTATCTATGTATTTATGGGGAAGGGATTTATTACAACAATGGGGAGCACAAGTTCTAATTCCAGAGCAATTATATAGCCCTCAAAATCAACATATGATGCATGAAATGGGGTATGTTCCTGGTATGGGACTAGGAAAAAAATTACAAGGTTTGAAGGAACCGCTTCAAGTGGAAAGAAAAAGTTCTCGCCAAGGTTTAGGATATCATTTTTGATGGCAGCCATTGTTAAGCCTCCAGAACCTATATCTTTAAAAAGGTTAACAGATAAGCCAATTTGGATAAAACAATGGCCACTAAGTAAAGAGAAACTGGAGGCTCTAGAGGACTTACAATTAGAAAAGGGACACATAGCTCCAACATTTTCCCCTTGTAATTATCCCGTTTTTGTAATCAAGAAAAAATCAGGTAAATGGAGAATGTTAACTGACTTAAAAGGCATTAACTCATTTATACAACCTATGGGGGCATTATAGCCAGGATTGTGTTCTCCTACTATGATTCCAAAAAATTGGCCTTTAATAGTCATAGATTTAAAAGACTCTTTCTTTACCATCCTCTTAGCTGAGCAAGATTGTGAATGGTTTGCTTTGACAATTCCTGCAGTAGTTGATGCTATTCCTGTTTGTTAGTTTTCCTTCTAAGAGTAATGTCCCTCAGCTGCAGGTCTGTTGGAGTTTGCTGGAGGTCCACTTCAGACCCTGTTTGCCTGGGTATCACCAACAGAGGCTGCAGAACAGCAAATATTGCAAAACAGCAAATATTGCTGCCTGATCCTTCCTCTGGAACCTTCATCTCAGAGGGGCACCTGCCCATGTAAGGTGTCACCCAGGTAGGCTAAACAGGGGTCAGGGACCCACTTGAAGAGGCAGTCTGTTCGTTCTCAGAGCTCAAATGTCATGCTGGGAGAACCACTCCTCTCTTCAGAGTTATCAGACAGGGACGTTTAAGCCTGTAGAAGTTGTCTGCTGCCTTTTGTTCAGCTATGCCCTGCCCACAGAAGTGGAGTTTATAGAGGGAGTAGGCCTTGCTGAATTGTGGTGGGCTCCGCCCAGTTTGAATTTCCAGGACACTTTGTTTACTTGCTCAAGCCTCAGCAATGGTGAACACCCCTTCCCCTCCTAGGCTGCAGTCTTGCAGATGGATCTCAGACTTCTGTGCTAGTAGTGAGCAAGCCTCTATGGGCGTGGGACCTGCCGAGCCAGACACAGGAGAGAATCTTCTAGTCTGCCAGTTGCTAAGACTGTGGGAAAAGTGCAGTATTTGGACTGAAGCATACCAATTTTCCGGGTACAGCCTGTCATGGCTTTCCTTGACTAGGAAAGAGAAATTTCCTGACCCCTTGCACTTCCTAGGTGAGGTGACACTGCACGGTGCTTCGGTACGCCCTCTGTATGCAGAAACCACCCATCTTCTGCATCGATCATGCTGGGAGCTGCAGACTGGAGCAGTTCCTCTTTGGCCATCTTGGAAAGGACCCTTAACAATAATGTATTATGTATTTCAAAATAATTAGAAGAAAGGATTTAAAATGTTTCCAACACAACATTGGTATCAAACAATTGATAAATGTTTGCAATCATGGCTATGCCACATACTATAATTTGATCATTACATATTCTATGCATGTTTCAAAATATTACATATACTCCATAAATATGTACAATTATTATGCATGAAGAAAAAAACCAGGGTTGCCCACTTCTGGAAGGAATAGTCTCTATCCATCCAGAAAGATTTTTTTTTTTCTTTTACCTTTAAGATATCAAAACATCATAATATTCAGAAAATATGAAGTATGTACATACATACAATAAATATGGTAATTCTGTTTTTAACATTTAGAGATTTGCCAAACAGTTTTCCAAAGTGGTTACGACATTTATAATTACAATTTCATAAGTAAGGAATAAATGCTATAATTTCTCTCTATCTTCACCATGTTTTTGGTCTGTTTTTCTTATCTTAGCCAACCTAATGGGTGTGAGTCATATCTTTATATGGTTTTGATTTGCATTTCTCTGCTGATCAGTGATAATGAGCATTTTGTCATATGTTTGTTGGCTGCTTCTATGTCTTCCTTTGAGAAGTGTCTCTTCATGTCTTTTGCTCATTTTCTAATGGGTTTATATGGTTTTAGCATGTTCAATAGTTTAATTTCCTTATAAATACTGAATATTTGATCTTTCTTGGATGCATGGTTTGTGAATATTTTCTCCCATTTTGTATGTGTCTGTTAACTCTGTTGCTAGCTTCTTTTGCTGTGCAGAAACTCTTTAGTTTAATTAGGTTGAATTTGTTAATTTTGTTTTGTTGCAATTACTTTTGAAGACTTAGTCATATTTTTTCCCCCTAAGGTCCATGTCCAGAATGGTGTTTGTTAAGTTTTCTTCTAGTATTCTTATAGTGTGAGGTTTTATATTTCAACTTTTAATCCATCTTGAGTTACTTTTTGTATACAGTGAAATGTAAGGGTTCCAATTAATGCTTTTGCATATGGCTAGTCACCAGTCCAAGCACTATTTACTGAATAGGAAGTCCTTTCCTGTTGCTTATTTTTGTTGATTTTGTGGAATGTTAGATGGTTATATGTGTAGCTTTATTTCTGGGCTCTCTATTCTTCTCCATTGGTCTACATGTCTGTTTTTGTATGAGTGCCATGCTATTTTGACTACTACAGTATAGCATAGTTTTCAAACTATAGTATAGTTTGAAGTTGGCTAGTGTGATGCCTCCAGCTTTTTTCTTTTCACTTAGGATTGCTTTGTCTACTGGGGCTTTTTTTGCTTGCATATGCATTTTAGAATAATGTTTTTCCAATTTTGTGAAAAATGACAGTAGCTTGATGGAAAAGCATTTATTCTGTAGATTTCTTTGGGAAGAATGGCCATTTTAATGATATTGAATCTTCTAACTTATTCTTCTAACATTTTCTGGCCATGGAATGTTTTCCAGTTGTTTGTGTCATATATGATTTTTTGTTTAGCAGTGTTTTACAGCTTTTATTTTTTTTTTTTTTTTTTTTTTTTTTTTTTTGCAGAGATCTTTCACTTTCTTGGTCAGATGTATTCCTAGGTGTTTCAATTTTGGTGGCTATTTTAAATGGGATTGAATTTATGATTTAGCTCTCAGCTAGAATGTCACTGGTGTATATAAATATGATAAATTTTTATGTGTTGATTTTGTATCTTGAAACATTGATGAAGTCTCTTATCAGTTCCAGGAGCCTTTTGATGGAGTTCTTAAGATATTCAAGGTATGAAATCATGCAGTCTGTGAAGAGAGATAGTTTGAATTATTATTTTCCTATCTGGATGTCTTTTATTTCTTTCTGTTGCCTGATTGTTCTGGTTAGGACTTCCAGGACTATGTTGAATAGGAGTGGTAAGAGTGTGCACCCTTGTCTTGTTCCAGTTCTCAAGGGGAATGATCCAGTTTTTGCCAATTCAGTATAATGTTGATGGTGGGTTTCTCATGAATGGCTCTTACAATTTTCAAGTATGTTCTTTTGATGCTTATTTATTGAGTTGTTTGTATCATGAAGGGATGAAGGATTTTATCGGAAGTTTTCTCTGTATATATTGAGATGATCATATTTGTTTCTAATTCTGTTTATCTGAGGAATCACATTATTGATTTGCATATGTTAGCCGACCTTGCATTCCAGGAATGAGGCATACTTAATCATGGTGAATTAACTTTTTAATGTGCTATTGGATTTGGTTTGCTAGTGCTTTGTTGAAGATGTTTGCATCTGTGCTCCTCAGAAACATTGACCTCTAGTTTCCTTTTTATCACTGTGTCTTTGCCATGTTTTGACATAAAGGTGATATCAGCTTCATAGAATGAGTTAGAGTCCTTTCACCTCAATTTTTGAGATAGTTTCAGTAGAACTTCACCAGCTGTTTTTTGTACATCTTGTAGAACTCAGCTGTGAATCTATCTGTTCTGGGCCTTTTTTGTTTGGTAGGTGTTTTATTATTATTATTGATTCAATTTCAGAACTCCACATTGGTCTGCTCAGTGTTTCATTTTCTTCCTGACTGAATCTTGACAGATTGTGTGTTTCTAGGAATTTATTCATTTTCTCCAGGTTTTGTAGATTTTGTGAATAGAGGTGTTCATAATAGTCTCTGAGGATCTTTTTGTTGTTGTTGTTGTTATTTTGATTTTTAAGATGGAGTCTCACCCTGTCACCCAGGCTGGCATGCACCCAGGCTGGCATGCACAGTGTCAGCTCACTGCAACCTCCTCCTCCCAGGTTCAAGCAATTCTCCTGTCTCAGTCTCCTGTATCAGTTTCCTCAGTAGCTGGGATTACAGGCATGCACCACCAAGCCTGGCTAATTTTTTTGTATTTTCAGTAGAGACAGGGTTTCACCATGTTGGCCAGGCTGGTCTCGAACTCCTGACCTCAAGTGATCTGTCCGTCTCAGCCTCCCATGGTGCTGGAATTACAGGCAAGAGCCACCATGCCAGGCAGTCTCTGAGGATCTTTTGTGTTCCTGTGGGGTCAGTTGTGAGGTCATCTTTATCATTTCTGATTGGGCTTATTTAGAGCTTATCTCTTTTTGTATTTAATAATCCAGCAAGTTGTCTGTTAATATTGTTTATTTTTCAAAGAACCAATGTTTGGTTTAATTGATTCTTTGTGTGGATTTTTTCTGTCTCAATTTCATCCAGTTCCACTCCAATTTTAGTTATTTTTTTCTTCTGCTCGCTTTGGGTTTAGTTTATTCTTGTTTTCCTTTTTTTTTTTTTTTTTTTTTTTTTTTTTTTTTTTTTTTTTTTTTTTTTTTTTTTTTTTGAGACAGGGTCTTGCTTTGTCACTGAGGCTGGAGTGCAGTGGCATGATCGTGGCTCATTTCAGCCTCAACCTCATGAGTGCAAATGATTCTCCTGCCTCAGCTCCCCAAATAGCTGGGACTCCAAGTTCACACCACCACATCTGGCTAACTTTTTAAATTTTTGTTGAGATGGGATTTCACCATGTTGCCCAGGCTGGTCTCAGACTCCTGAACTCAAACCATCTGCCCACCTTGGCCTCCCAAATTGCTGAAATTATAGGCATGAGTCACCATGCCCAGCCAGATTGTTAATTTGAGATATTTCTAACTTTTGGGGGTAGGCATTTGGGGCTATAAACCTTCCTCTTAACACTGCTTTTGCTACATCCAGGGAATTTTGGTATGCTGTGTCTCTGTTTACATTTATTTCACATAATTTTTTGATTTCAGTCTTGATTTTGTTTACCCCAAAGTCTTAAAGCAAGTTGTTGCATTTGCATGTAATTGTGTCCTTGAGAAATATCCTGGGTATTGAATTCTATTTTTATTCCACTGTAGTTTGAGAGTACGGTTTGTATGATTTTAATGTTTTAACATTTCTTGAGACTTGCTTTATAGCCAAGCATTCAGTCAGTCTTGGAGTATATTCCACAGGCAAATGAAAAGAATGTATATTTTTGATTGATGGGTGGAGTACTCTGTAGATGTTTGTTAGGCCCAATTGGTCAAATGTCGAGTTTAAGTCCAGAATTTTTTTGTTAGTTTTCTGCCTGATGATTTGTCTAATGCTGTCAGTGGGTGTTGAAGTCCCCTGCAATTATTATCTAGCTGTCTTTTTGTAGGTCTAGAAGTAGTTTTATGAAACCAGATGCTCCAATATTGGATGTTTATATATTTAGGTTAGTTAAGTCTTCTTGTTGAATTGAATTCTTTATCTATACATAATGTTCTTTCTTGTCCTTTTCTACTATTGTTAATTCAAAGTCTGTTTTATCTCGTATGAGAATAGTGACCCTGGTCTTTTTGTTTTCCATTTGCCTAGTAGTTCTTACTCCAACCCTTTACTTTGAGTCTTTGGGTGTTTCTATGTGTGAGGCAGGTCTCTCAAAGACAAAAAAACAGATGAGTCAGGTTTTGTATCCAACTTGCCACTGTATCATTTTTATCTTCTAATTTTTGCCATTATTTTGTGTGGATAGCATTTTTACTTTTCCTATATTTCCCTATAATGTTGTTGTTGTTATTATTATTATTATTAATTTCCTGTTCCTCCCCCTATTATTATTATTAATTTTCTTTCCCTTTTCCTTTTCCTCCTCCTTAGGGGATGTGACTGTAGACAATGCTGAGTAGGGTCTTTTGGCTTTGCTTCTATTACCCTATGAAATTCTTTTGACAGATTTTATTTTGGGCTGTGCAGTTTATCTTACAAGCCCATATATGACACTTTAAGGTAAGAGCTGCTGTGGCCGATGTGGCTGGTTATATACTTGATCTTTGTTGACTGATAAAACCTCTCTATTGGCTTAGGCAGTGGGCTGATTCATTAAATGAACAGTGGTCTGAACTCCCTGCTCAGCCCCAGGAGAATAAGAGTCACAACAGTTGGGGCTGGACCTGGCAGGTCCACCTGCTGTTTCCCTGATGGCAGTCACAAACACCAGTGCCAAGAAAGAATACACTGGGTGGCCAACAGGCATGTAGAGGTATGCCTAGGCATGGAGCTTGGAAACTTCATTGGCTGCAGCTTGTCTGTACGGGGATGAGGGGCAGTCTAAGTTTCTATCCAGGAGAATGGGTATTCCAGATGCCTGAATATCTGCCTTGGAGTGGAGCAGAGAGGGCCCCTTCCACCAAAATCTCTGTGAAGCAGAGGTGGGGCAACTCAGGCTACTGGACCAAGCCAGCAGGTGCTCTGAACACCTGGAGCTATTCCTGGGTATGTAGCAGGGAGGGTCCCCCCTGTACCAGGATCTCTGCACAGAAAGGAGGAGGTGGCTCAGGCTGCTGAATCAGGTGAACGCGTGCTCCAAATGTTGGACATCTGCCTGGGCATGGAGCAAAGACAGCCTCGCTGCATGACAAAATATGTCTCAGAACAGTGGTCAGGCTACTAATCCAGGAAAGTAGGTGCTCCAAATATCTGGATTTCTGTATGGGGATGAAATAGAGAAGGCCTTGATGCACCTCAATCTCAGAGGAGCAGGCTGGTGCACCAATGACACATGCCAATCATTTCCAGGTTGCTAAGTCAGTCCTGGCTGCAAGTCTTGCCACACAGGAAAAACTGCCACTATAGAAGCTCTCCTCCTGCCTCAGGCAAGCAAGGGGGTAGATCAAAATTTCAGTGCCTACTGCTCAGGCACTTTCCATAGTTCTGGCTGTAGAGGTCCCTACCCTACTCCAGAGAAGGTGTTCTGATCTGTGGTCCAAGATGAAAATGCTTTCACAGCTGTGTTGCCAGAACACCAAAGAATGGCAGATTTTGTATATGCTCAGATTAAAAATGGCATCATCTTCTTAGTACTGGGTCTAGGAAAATGTCTGCAGCTTTTCTCAATTTTTTTTATTTTTCCTCACAGTGTCTCCAAGCCTCTACCCAAGTTAACTCCAGGGCTTGGGAGGAGCAAAATCCTCTCCTTTGGCCTGGGTTGTTCAGATGCTCAGTGGAAAGGTAAATCACAGAGAGAAGCTCTCTGCCTCTTTCAGCTACTGGGTCTTCACTCACTTGTATCAGCTGGATTCCATCATGGGGACTGTTTGCTATCATCCTCCTCTCCAGGATCTGGGAGGTCCTTCAAAATTCTGGTAGATTCCCTTGTTCTTTCTAGAATTAAAGGTCACAGAGCTGATCTTTATGAACTATCTTGCTATGTCCAGGTTGCTGAGTCATGCTGAAAGCCTCTAATCTACCATTGTAGGAAACAAGCAAACAAACAAACAAACAAAAAACTGTCTTGATTAGTACAGACCTGCAGTAAGTTTTAAAATAAGGAGTTAAGAGTCCAAATTTATATTATTTCTCAGAATTGCTTTGGCTGTTCTGAATCTTTTGTATTTTCATATAGATTTTAGAATCACTTTGTCAGTTTCTGCAAAAAGACAGATTGAATGTTAAAAAAAATTTTGTTGAATCTGTTGGTCAATTGGGTAGCATCACCCTCTTGAAAATATGAAATTTTTTGATCCTTGGACAAAGGATATCTTTCCATTTATTTAGGTATTCTTTAATTTTTTTAAACAATATGTTGTAGTTTTAAGTTATGTGTTTTGCCATCTTTTGTGAAATTTATTCTCCAGTGGTATGATTTTTTGTTTATTGAATTATAAATTGAATTTTTTAATTTTTATTTTCAGATTGTTCATTGTTAATGTATAGGGATAAAATTTATGTTTGTTTTTGTTTGTTTGCTTGTTTGTCTGTTTGTTTTGAGACAGGGTCTCCCTCTGTAACCCATGCTGGAGTACAGTAGTGTGATCAGTTTATCTTAACCTCAAACTCCCAGACTTGAGTAATCCCCCTGCTTCCTAAGAAGCTAAAACTATAGACCCATGCCACAACACCCAGCTAATACTTTTAATTTTTGTAGACATAAAGTCTTACTTTGTTGCCTAAGTTGACCTCCAACTCCTAATCTCAAGTGATCCTCCTGCCTTGGCCTCCCAAAGTGCTGGGAATATAGGCATAAGCCACCATGCCTGGTCTATGTTTCTATATTGATCACGTCAGTTGAAACCATGTTGAACTTATTTATTATTTATACTAGTTTTTAAGTGGATGCCTTATGACTTTCTATATATAAAATCATGTCATCTATGAAAAGACATAATTTTCATTTTTTTCCCAATCTGTATGCTTTTATTTCTTTATCTTGACTAACTTTCTTGACTAAAAATCTATAGTACAATGTTGAATAGAAGTGGCAATTCGTGATTTTACACTGACAGTTATCTTTTACCATTAAATATAATTTGAGCTACAGATGTTTTCATATATTGCATTTATCAGTTCTATGATGTCTCCTTTATTTCTATTTTGATAATTTTATGATGAAATGTTGGGGTGCCAGGAGTAAGATGGCCAAATAGGAACAGCTCCAGTCTCCAGCTCCCAGTGCAAGCGACACAGAAGACGGGTGATTTCTGCATTTTCAACTGAGGTACCAGGTTCATCTAATTGGGGAGTGCTGGATAATTGGTGCGGTCAGCTGGTGCAGCACGACCAGCAAGAGCTGAAGCAGGGGGAGGCATCACCTCACCTGGGAAGCGCAAAGGGGAAGAGAATCCCTTTTCCTAGCCAGGGGAACTGAGACATACAACACCCGGAAAATCGGGTAACTCCCACCCCAATACTGTGCTTTACCAAGGGTCTTAGCAAAGGGCACACCAGGAGATTATATCCACACCTGGCTGAGAGGGTCCCAAGCCCACTGAGCCTCCCTCATTGCTAGCACAGCACTCTGCAAGGTAGCAGTGAGTATGGGGGAGGGGTGCCTGCCATTGCTGAGGCTTAAGTAGGTAAACAAAGCCCTCAAACTGAGTGGAGCCCACAGCAGCTCAAGGAGGCCTGCCTGTCTCTGTAGACTCCACCTCTGGGGACAGGGCACAGCTAAACAAAAAACAGCAGAAAACTCTGCAGATGCAAATGACCCTGTCTGACAGCATTGAAGAGAGCAGTGGATCTCCCAACATGGAGGTTGGGATCTGAGAAAGGACAGATTGCCTGTTCAAGTGGGTCCCTGACCCCTGAGTAGCCTAACTGGGAGACATCCCCACTAGGTGCAGACTGACGCCTCACACCTCACACAGCTGGGTACACCCCTGAGACGAAGCTTCCAGAGCAAGCATCAGACAGCAACACTCGCTGTTCAGCAATATTCTAT
>NW_016806642.1:13722542-13728162 GCF_001698545.2 Rhinopithecus bieti | reverse complement strand
CATACAGCCAACAGACACATGAAAAAATGCTCATCATCACTCGCCATCAGAGAAATGCAAATCAAAACCACAATAAGATACCATTTCACACCAGTTAGAATGGCAGTCATTAAAAATTCAGGAAACAACAGGTGCTGGAGAGGATGTGGAGAAATAGGAACACTTTTACACTGTTGGTGGGATTGTAAATTAGTTCAACCATTGTGGAAAACAGTATGGCGATTCCTCAAGAATCTACAACTAGAAATGCCATATGACCCTGCCATCCCATTACTGGGTATATACCCAAAGGATTATAAATCATGCTGCTATAAAGACACATGCACACAAATGTTTATTGCAGCACTATTCACAATAGCAATATTGGGAATCAATCCAAATGTCCATCAGTGACAGACTGGATTAACAAAATGTGGCACATATACACCATGGAATACTATGCAGCCATAGAAAAGGATGAGATTGTGTCCTTTGTAGGGACATGGATGCAGCTGGAAACCATCATTCTCAGCAAACTATCGCAAGAACAGAAAACCAAACACCGCATGTTCTCACTCATAGATGGTAATTGAACAATAAGATCACCTGGACTCGGGAAGGGGAATATCACACACCGGGGCCTATTATGGGGAGTGAAGAGGGGGAAAGGATGGCATTGGGAGTTATACCTGATGTAAATGATGAATTGATAGGTGCTGATGAATTGATGGGTGCAGCACACCAACATGGCACAAGTATACATATGTAACAAACCTGCACATTGTGCACATGTACCCTAGAACTTAAAGTATAATATTTAAAAAAAAAAAAAAAGAAAGAAAATTTTGCCCATATAAATGTGTGGAAAAAATTATTTTTATGTAATATTAAAAATTGCCAAAGGGAAAAAAAAAGAAACGTTGGATTATATCAAATATGTTTTCATTCTCCAGCGATGATCATATAGTTTTATCCTACATTCTATTAATATTGTTTACTCATTGATTTTTGGATGTTAAACTAACCTCGCACTTCTGCAATAAATCTCATTTGATAGTAGTATTTGACTCGTGTTATAAGTTTCTGATTGATTCTCTAGTATTTTATATGTAGAAAAACTTTGCATCTGTATTCATAGACATATTGGTCTTTAATTTTATTTTTTCCAGTTGGTGTTATTTGATAGCGTTCTAAGCAATATAAAACTGCCTTCAGACATTGGCTGGAAAATTATATTCTCCTCTTGTATTTTGTGGAAAGTTTGTTAAGGATTAGTGCTAATTCTTCTTTAAAAGTTTTATAGAATTTACCAATAAAACCATCTAAACTTGTGTTTTCCATGTGTAAGATTTTGGTTTTGTTTTAAATTGTTAGTCATTTTTTTTTTTTTGAAACTTGTTTTAGGTCTTTGCAGATATTCTATTTATTCTTGAGTCACTTGTGATCGTTTATGTCTTTCCTGAAATTTGTCCATTTTATCCAAGTTACTAAAGTCATTTATAAATAGTTATGCATATTTCTTTACAAACTTTTTGTAAGGTTCATAGTGAGTTTCCTCTTTAATTACAGATTTAGATAATTTGAGCTACTATCCTTTGTTCTTGGTTAGTATCACTAAAGGTGTTCCAATTTTATTGATCATTTCAAAGAAACATTTGATTATATTGATTTTCTCTATTATATTCTATACTTGATTTCATTTATATCTTACCTAGTATTTATTATTTCCTTTCCTTTGCTTGCCTTTAATAGAGTTTTCACTTCATTTTGTATGTTGTAGTTTCTTTTCTTTTTTTGAGAGGGGATCTCCGCCTCCTGTCACCCAAACTGGAGTGCAATGATATGATCTCGGCTCACTACAACCTCTGCCTCTTGAGCTCAAGTGACGCTCTGACATCAGCCTCCTGAGTAGCTGAGACTGCAGGCACACACCACCACCACCACGCATGGGCTTTTTTTTTTTTTTTTTTTTTTTTTTTTTTTGGTGCCATGGCTTTTTTTTTCTTTTTGGTTGCATGGCTTTTTTTTTTTTTTTTTCATACTTTTGTTAGAGGCAGGGTTTCACTATATTGCCTAGGCTAGTCTCAAACTCCTGAGTTCAAGTGATCTGTCCATCTCAGCATCCCCAAGTGCTGGGATTACAGGTGTGAGCCAACACATCCAGACTATACTTTCTTAAAGTGTGAGTTTAGTTTAGTGGTTTGAGATCTTTCTTGTTTTTACTATAGTTGTTTACAACTATAAATTTCTACCAAGTCTGTGTTACTTGCATTACATAATCTTTGGTATGTTGCTTCTTAATTTTCATTCATTTCAAAGTATTTTCTGATATCCCTTGATTTCTTCTTTGACGTTTTTTTAATTTAGAATTGTGTTTAGATATTTCAACATATTTTAAATTTTCTAAATTTTCTAAATCATACATTTCACTTTTAATTATATTTTGTTAGAAAATATACTTTCTATAATTTCAATATTTGCACATTTAAGAAAGTTTGTTTTATAGCCTAACATAAACTCTTGCGTTAAGAACGTTTCATATGCATTTCAGATAAATGTGTATTTTGTTGTTGGTTGTAGTATCACAGATATTTATTATGTCAAGTTGGTAGATAATGTCATTTAAGTCCTCTGTTTTCTTATTGACCTTCTCTCTAGTTATTGCATTCATTATTGAAATAGAGGTATTGAATTCTCCAACTGCAACTGCTTCTAGTTGTCTATTTCTCTTTTCAATTCTGCCAGGTTTTGCTTCCTAAACTTGGTATTGTGTTGATTGGTGACAATGTTTACAATTATTAAATCTTCATGATGGATTGTATTTTTATTACAAAATGTCCTTTAGTAAAAATTTTTCTATTAAAGTCTGTTTTTTTCTGATATTGGCACAGTGACTCATGCTGCTTATTTATTTATTTATTTACTTATTTATTTATTTGAGACAGAGTCTCACTCTATTGCCCAGGCTGGAGTGCAATGGCATAATCTCGGCTCACTGCAAGCTCCGCCTCCTGGGCTCAAGTGATTCTCCTGCTTCCTACCGAGCAGCTGGGATTACAGGCATGTGCCACCATGAACAACTAATTTTGTATTTTCAGTAGAGACAGAGTTTTACCACGTTGCCCAGGCTGGTCTTGAACTCCTGCCCTCAGGTGATCTACCCGCCTCGGCCTCCCAAAGTGCTGGGATTACAGGCGTGAGCCATTGCGCCTGGCCTATTCTCTCTTTTTATTACTGCTTGCATAGTTAACATTTTTCCATCCTTTCACTTTCAACCTATTTGTCTACCTGAATGTAAAATGTGTCTTTTGTAGATATATAGTTGGAGCATTTTCTTTTATCATTCTGCCTATTTTGCTTTTGATTGAAATTTTAACTCTTTTTTCTTTAATATAATTGTTGATAGGTAAAAGTCTATCATCTTGCTATTTTTTAAAAATATATATATTCTTGTTGTTCTCCTTTTCCTCTATTACCTCCCTATTTTGTGTTAAATAGATATTTTCCAGTGTATCCTTTTAGGACCCTTGATGTGTATCTTATTATTTGGAGGTTTTTTTGTTTGTTTGTTTACTTAGTAGTTGCCCTTGGGATTACAGATAACGTCATGCCTTAAAACAATCCAGTTAGAGTAATACTATGATTGTTATTATTATTATTTGAGGTAGGGTCTCACTGTGTTGCCCTGGCTGGAGTATAGTAAAATGATCATGTCTCACCACAGCCTTGACCTGCTAGGTGTGAATGATTCTTTCACCTTAGTCTCTCAAGTAGCTGGGACTACAGGTGCATGCCACTACTGGCTATTTTTTTTTTTTTTTTTTTAAGTTTTCTTAGAGACAAGTTCTCACTATGTTGCACAGGCTGGTCTCAAACTCCTGAGCTCAAGCCATCTTCCCTCCTTGGCCTTTCAAAGTGCTAGAATTACAGGCACACCACACCTGGCTAATAACTTATTTTCAATAGTATACGAAAACTTTGCTGCTGTTTGTTGGTTTTCTTCTCTTTTTGCTGTGATTGACATGCAAAATACATCTTTATATATTATAAGCCCATCAAAACAGTTTTATAAACATTGCTTTATACATATCTCCTTTAAATCAAATGGAAGAAGAAAAACATTGTAAAACAAAATAAGTTTCTTTTATAGTTGCCTATGTTGTACCTTTACCCATAATTTTTGTTTCTTCGTGTAGATTTGAGCTATTGATTTGTGTTCATTCCATTCATTCTTACAGACTTTCTTTGTTATTTTTGTAGGGCAGGTCTGCTGGTTATAAATTCTCTGTTTCTTTATTTATCTAGAAGTGTCTTAATTTACCCTCCCTTTTTAAAAGTTCTCATAATTTTTTGCTGAAAATTGGATGTTTTAAATATTGTAATTTGATGATTCAGGAAATCTCATTTTACCACACACTAGGGCTAGCCGTTTTTTTCTATTTGTTGTTTTTGTCAAATATTAGTTTGTTTTTTGTTTTATGGGGTCTAATTCTGTGAAGCATAGTATCTTTTGAGTATAGCCAGTGAATTCTCTGCTTGGTTAGTTTACTGATTCATAAATACTTTGGACTGATTTTTTTTTTTAAATGTATGCCACCAACCGGGTTTGGTGGCTCACACCCGTAATCCCAGCACTTTGGAAGGCCCAGGTGGGTGGATCACAAGGTCAGGCGATTGAGACCATCCTGGCTAACACAGTGAAACCCCGTCTCTACTAAAAATACAAAAAATTAGCTGGGCATGGTGGTGGGCGCCTGTAGTCCCAGCTACTAGGGAGGTTGAGGTGGGAGAATGGTGTGAACCTGGGAGGTGGAGCTTGCAGTGAGCCGAGATCAGGCCACTGCACTCCAGCCTGGGTGACAGAGTGAGACTCTGTCTCAAACAAACAAACAAACAAACAAACAAAAAAGGATGGTACCAGTAAGTATGCCAGTGTTTGGTGCATATGTTAGGTCATATATTCAATGCTCAGGCAGGCAATTTACAACTCTGCCTTAGTCTTTACTTCCTGCCTACACAGGTCCCAGGTTGGTCAGAGGTAATAGATTAAGGCATTCTCAGGTATTTTCTAAGGAGTTACACAGGCCTACACATATGCATTGCCTTCTATGTCCTTAGATTGTGTTGGAAGTTTTTCAGAGCCCCCTATGGATATCTCATTATCAAGATTTTCCATTTATGACTTCTAACCAGCTTGTGTTTGTCCTAACAAGCAGTGCTGCTTCAGCCACTGCAATGTTAAACAACTTCCACTGATCATTTTTGACAAATGCCCTACCATAGAGCTAGGTGAGCTCTACGTCGTGTCAAACAGACAATCCCTAAGAAAAGTATTTTCTGGCCGGGCGCGGTGGCTCACGCCTGTAATCCCAGCACTCTGGGAGGCCGAGGCGGGCGGATCACGAGGTCAGGAGATCGAGACCATCCTGGCTAACACAGTGAAACCCTGTCTCTACTGAAAATACAAAAAATTAGCCGGTTTTGCTAATCTGTAGTCCCAGCTACTTGGAGGCTGAGGCGGGAGAATGGCGTGAACCCGGGAGGCGGAGCTTGCAGTGAGCCGAGATCGCGCTTGGGCGACAAAGCAAGACTCCGTCTCAAAAAAAAAAAAAAAAAAAAAAAAAAAAAATTTTTTGGGGAC
>NW_016806642.1:13707753-13722380 GCF_001698545.2 Rhinopithecus bieti | reverse complement strand
AAAAAAAAAAAAAAAAAAAAAAAAAAGTATTTTCTGAGGAACTGCCAGACAGATCAAATAGTGACAGATTTCAAGAGATTATGCTTTGTGGAGAACTCCAAAAACATTCTGTCCCATCCATAGGCTGCTAGGCTTCTGGTTTTAGCAGCTAGGATGTTTACTAAGCTAATGGTTTTCCAGGCCACTACAGAGCATGTTAAGAGCAAGCAAAATAACAAAAGATAATTTTCTTACCCAGATATAGCTGTTTTTCTTGAATAGGTGCTCCATGAATTGTTGCAAGCTTTTGCTTTAATAGCTGAGTTCTGAAAAAGTTAGTTTTGGCATTTCTTGTGAGTGTTGCCATTGTTTTAATGGAAGTGAAGATATTCATAGACCCTTAGTTTACCATTCTTGAAGTGCTTAGTGCCAGTACTTTAACTTTTATTTTTTTAAATCCAACTTTAGGACTTTCTACTATATCGTATCAATATGGGGAAAATTCCAGTAAGGTTGAAAACACTGGAAGAATACCCATGGTGACTAAACTAAATTTACTTGAGAAAGTCATTGTATTGAAGAAACAGAATGACCATTTCAGTTAAACCTTCTTTAATAAATTCCCAGTATTCACTGAAAGACCTCGAAATGTTCTTTTTCATCATTGATACACATAGGTTTTCTCATGTGTAGTTGGGCTAATATTACATTCTAAAAGATTCTTGCAAATCTTAAATGATATATTTTAGTAAATCAAACTTTTGCTTATGACTTTTCAAATATTGGTAAACTAATTAATACTAATGGATGATAGAACAATCTCAAAGAAATGCAGATTTCTGCATGTTGATTACGTGTCTCCTGGAAGTAGAAAATATTGAGTCACACCATCAGGCTTGAGTAAGAATAGAAAAAGTCAAGGATCAAAGGCTTTAATGTATGTAATAATCTTTCTTTTAGCCAAATATTTTATCTATAAAATATTTATTAAAGCATGTTAATGCCAAAAATGTGATTAAGCTATTGTCAATTAAAATACTAAGTGCCTTTGCGATTGTATAAAGTTTTACAAGCTCAGAGACAGAATACTGACTTATCCCTATGAATCTAATCTGAGCTTTTCTGAATCTGCTTACAGATTCTTTGATATTGATGTGACTTGTCTAGAAACTGGACTTCAAAGACAAACCAATGTCATTAGAACAAAAAAATAATTTTCTTCCTTCCCCCCATCTTATGATCAGGCAAACTTTTAATCTCAGTTCTGAATAGAAAAAAGAATATGTGTTTGAACTTTTTTTTCTCTTTAAAGAAAGACTGAAGGAAGACTTCAAAGAACCTGTCACAAAAGGTATCATACATTGGGTTGAAGGTGTGATTTCTATAGACCTCAGTTCAGCCCTCAGGTATACATATAGATCTATCTCCAAATGGATACAGGACTGCCTTAGATCTAGTCATTTCTTAAAAGTAAAGTTCGACTTGCAAAGACAGGATATAGAAACTAGAATTTAAAGCACCGCATGCTATCAATATTGATTTAAGTTGTGTTCCTCCTATGAAACATAACCTCAGTGTCTTAATTTTACTGGTTTTCTCCTTCTGCAGAAAACAAAACCAATGATAGAAAAGCCAGTATTTTTATTATAACTTAAACAATGTCCAGGAATTTATGCAGTCCATTATGGTTCTGCATTACCAGCCTCATGAAGGAAGAGATGAAAAAATGAGAGGAAAAAAGGGAGGAGGAAAGGGGGGAGAGAAAAAAGTATGTAAAGTTATCCAGCAACCTATAAATATTTGTCTAGGTATCTGGGTACTGAAATATCTCATATATCACATAAATATACACACATACTATGTACCCACAATGTTTTAAAAGTTAGCATATGAAAAGAAGCAGAAATGAGAGGTGAACTAGCCCAGGTTTTGAGCCTATTTGTAGAAGTCCCTAAGACCCAGTAGCCTCCTTGCCCTTCCTGAATATTGGTAGTTGGACCATTTCTTGGATTCCTAGGGATAGTAAATTTTCTCTTTGCTAAAAAAAAAAAAAAAAAGTACCTGGCTAACACGGTGAAACCTTGTCTCCACTAAAAATACAAAAAATTAGCTGGGCATGGAGGCGAGCACCCATAGTCCCAGGTACTCCAGAGGCTGAGGTGGGAGAATGGAGTGAACCCGAGATCGTGCCACTGCACTCCAGGCTGGACGACAGAGCGAGACTCTGTCTAAAAAAAAAAAAAAAAAAAAAAAAAAACAAGCACCAGCTTTAAACCAGAGAAGGTAAAAGTTTCAATTCTAGCTTTGTCATTCGTTAGATGCAGAACTATAGACATATTATGTCAGCCTTTATTTCCTAACCTGAACAATGGGAACAATATAACGTCTATCTCAGAGGAATGTCAAGGTTACGAAAATACAACAATGCATGTAAAATGATGGTCACAGCCTCTCACTCAATAAATATTGTCTATTGTAGCCCTAAAAGAAATCAAAAGAATTCACATCTCACTTATGTAAAAAGTTTTATTTGGGAATCTCTCACTATTAACACTAGTATTTATCTCCTCTCCAATTTTAACTGTTAACACTCGTATCCCTCTCCTCTCCAAAGTTTAACTTTGGGTTTTTATTCATTTCTTCCTTTTAAGTAAAATTTGATCTCACCACAAACCAGCTCCTCTGGCTTATAGATACTTCGGACCATCTGTTGCCCATCTCTAGCAATAGCCAATTACTCACAATGCATCCAAATGTTCCAAAATATTTTAATTAAAATATGTAAAATATTATAAGAAGAAAAAATACGTTGCTGCATCTCTACCTTTTACCAAATCTTTTCCAATTCAGAAAAGAATCATCTGTAGCAAGTCAAAGCTACTTTTTGCAACCAGTTCCTTCTCTCTTTCTTTCAACTTCTATGAATGACAAAAAGACACACTCATTCTAATGAATACATCCTATTAAATGAGTCACAGAAACACATATGGCCTGTTTCAACAACAGACACTCTAGAATCATAAACAGCATCTCTCTTATTTCTTCCCTTGGTCATGGTTTAGCACACATGTGTGGAATTTCATTTTCATCATCAACACTATCAAAAATGTTAACAAAATGTTAGGTACAAACAACAGAGACAGCTTAAGGCTTTAACATAGGGGTATAGTAAGTAATCCAAAGGCTCAGCAAGTTTAAAATCAGAGAGCAAATAGATAACATGTATGTGAATTGAAATGGGAAATATAACTATGAATAGGAAGGCAAGACGCCGGTATTAATTCGAAGAACACATTTAGACAAAGTGATTCTTAAGTAGGTTTTCAAAGAAGTAGATTAAAGTAGTAATCATGATGATGATGATGATCATCATCATCATTATCATTATCTGGTATGCTTTAAGCTGGGTAGACTTGGAAACTGTGCATTGTGGTAGCTAGACTGATTGTTCAATTCTGACTAAGGCCTAGGTTGCATTATAAATGTATACCAAAGCTTGATTTTAAATTATCACTGTGCTATATAATTGATTTATTTACCTAAAACATATGAATCTAAAGATGCCTCCCTCTTTTTGTCCCTTCTTCAGCTCAATTTTTTAATGTCATTTTTAAATGTCTTCATACTTCAGAAATTATACTTTTCCTTATCAATTTTATCTTTTGGAAATTTCTAGGACTTAAAAACATATAGTATTATGAACATATTAGAATCCAAGCAAAACAAAAGACCCACATTTTTTTCTAAGTGAAATTAACGGACATGATACAGTATAAAATCTTAATAATTTTTATATATTTTCTTATATACATTTTACACAGTGAATTTATACTGTATAACATTTATTGAAGTAATATATTCAAGGTAATATTATATCTCTTTTTCATTGTTCTAAACTGTTTTTTAATAATTGTCACAGGTAGTTTGAATATAGGTGGTCAATTCTCTCCATCCAACTTCTAGTGGTAGATGAAAAAATTGTTATAATGGAATTAATATTGGTTGACTTTGTTTTCTTATTTTTATCTTTTTTGGCTCATTTTACACCTATCCTCTATATTTCTACTGTCATGGATATTGACTTGTTCACTGGCACTAGATATTGTACATTTACTTTGTTCTTGAATTTTTTGATATGTATGTATTTTGGTCTTACAAAAATAATTTCATATTGATAAATACTGAACTTTATCAGCATAGAAGCTAAATCATATTGTGTATATAACATGAGATTTAATTTCAAAAAATAAGGAAGTCCTGTGCATTAATTCAGACATGTAACAATTGTCAAGATTATTTGAACTGTACACATCTGTGCTTCTGTTACAAAATTCATTCAGTATCTCTGACCCTATCAGTTAGCATCCCAGCAACTACTCACATTGGGTAATTTAAGGAAAACTTAATAGATAGCTCTTTTGACATAAAGATGAAAGGAAAGCCACATTAGGAAAGTGTAATTCCCAAGCAAGTAACAACCAGTTGCCTGTACCACTCAAAGGTGACAGGAGGTCAGTGTTGTGAGATGCAACTAATAGGAATTGTGACTTTTAGTACCAGAACACATCCATCCTACAAAGAAGGAACCAGACTTCACTCTCCTCCTCCCCTCAGAGCTATTGTCATTGCTTATTACTGGTAAAACTCAACTAGGAGCTAGAGAACAAGAAGCCCACTGATGTGGTCCACACAGGTCAGTCATCTGGGGCATACAGCAGGAAGCAGAAAGTGGAAAGTCCAGTATGCTTGCTTAGTCTGTTTATTATGTTCAAGAAAGTTTCAAACCTTATTACTTATTTCACAGTGCTTAGACATAATGCCAAATACCTTCCAATGAAATTAATTATAGAAGAAGAAAATCATATCCTCCATATTTTCTTATCATACTCGGGGTTTTGTTGAATAATCTCTCTCATAACCCATTCTCCTCATTCCTCCTTCAAAAAGTCTTATTCACCAGTGTTTCATTTCTCTGATAATTAAATGTGCCCTACCTTCATTTAAATTTCTTTATACCTGGATTTTTATTTCTTCCTACAGGCTCAGTTTGAATGGCATCTTCTTAGAGATAGTCTATCAGTCTGGAAATTGAAACACTATGGGGTAATATGGAAATAAATAATTTAATTATAAAAGTTATATTTTACAGACACGCAGGAGCAGCTGAGAAAGTAAACTGGAAGGAGGGCTCAGAGGATCAGAGAAATAGTCACTAATTGTTTTCTCTAAAGTGCTGCTCATGACTGAAAAATCAGAACTTGCAGAGAAATTGAAATGCCAAGCACATGAAACTGTTACAATGGGACTGGGAAGGCAAACTTATGGTGAGGTCTATGGGCAGATATAGCTACTGTGTAGCTACCATCTCAAGCTATAATTATGCAGGCTCCTATGCCTCTATCTTCTACTGTGTCTAACCATAGCAACATTTAGAGAATAACGGATTGTGTTTCACTCTGATTTATCCAGATTCCTCAGTTGGATAACTCTAACTAGTATGAAAAAAAGACCCAGGGCCTGACTTAAGCAGGTTGTCTTAGTCCGTTCAGGCTGCTATAACAAATCACCTTAGTCTGAGTAACTTATAACAACAGAAATGTATTAATACTTCTCACAGTTCCAGAGGTTGGGAAGTGAAAGATCGAGGAGCTAGCAGATACATAGTCTGGTGAAGGCACATTCCTTTGTGCATCTTGACATGTTGGTAGGAGCAAACACATTCCCTGCAACCTGTTTTATAAAGGTGCTCATCCCATCCATGAGGGACCCACACTCACAATCTAATAACCTCTCAAAAACCCTACCTCCTAATATTACATTGGTGCAAAAGTAATTGCGGTTTTGCCATTAAAAATAATTAACTGCAATTACTTTTGCACCAACATAATACCATCAATTTGGGGGTTAGGATTTCAACACACAAATTTTCATGGGGCACAAACATTCATAGGACAGGTAAACAACAACAACAACAAAAACTAACACCGATGACTTCCTCTTCCGTTTATCTCTATCACATAATTTCATTTCATCACAACTTTTATGGCTATCTGAAATCAGGACAAGGACCTATTCTGCTTTGTCTGCTGATGCCTCTGCATACTTAGCAAACTACCTGGCTTATGATAGGTTTTATTTTTTAAATAAATATGCTTTGAAATAATTAATAATGAATGAATGTTTGTATGGAGGATGAGTCAATAAATCAATCAAATACAATTAAAATGGATTTACATTATAGTGCATTAGGAGGTAAGAGCTAGTTTAATTTTCAAATTTATACAAAATGTTGACTTATAGGCTAAGTAACCTTTGACAAATTGCAAGATTCCAGTAAGTCATTCTTTTCTCTTCTGTGTTGTTACCTGTGAACTCACATTCAATTTACTCCATTTTCTTCTAGTCACCTCATTTATTATCTATTCTACTTTGTATTGTCACCTTTTATATCCCCATTGTCCATGAATTCTGCTGTTTTCATCTATTCATAGCTGCAGAATGTAAAAAAAAAAAATCATGTGAACTCATTTGTTGTAAAAGTCCATATGTTGTTGTCCTTATCTTTTTGCTTGGGTTTTGCAGAGTATGGTTTAGTTAATGCCAGTTTCTCCAGAAACGTATTTTGTACCATCCTATTATGACCACAATCTATGTATAGAAAAAAAAAAAAAAAAGAGTCAAAAAGTGGGCTAGAAAGAAATATGTTGTAAAGAGTACATTCCTTTGGTCCTGTATATCATTCACAATTTCTTTTCTTACATTCACACATTCCCCTACGGTGTCTAAATTCTCCTCCACATTAACTTATTTTCCCTGTTTCGGTATATCAGTGTCCCCATCTGGCCTGTTAAATAGCGTGCTCAACAGTGTTGTAAAGTTGTATCTTAGTATCCTGAAATAATCAATTCACTTCTCTAAGGACCTATTTAGCTTCAAGAGAGTAACAAACGTTCCTAGAAGTTGTGTGGTTAAAAAACAAACAGAACAAAATGATGTTTTTTTTATTAAATCATATTTTTCTCCAATAGTAGAAATAATTATAATTAAAAACAATAACTTCTGAACCATGAAAATAACAGTAATCTATATTTTCCATTAAACTTTGTTTAACCTTGTATTCCAGGAACCACAGCTTTTAAACAATACTAGATCATAAGATATGCTCTTTCTGTGTAGCTGTAGGAATTCCAAACTTAAACATTATCTCCTCTCAACATGCTCCTCCTCCAACATATGTACCAAGAAGCTAATGAAAACAAGATCAATGTCTCAGATATCTGCCAAATAGAGATAAATGAAAATAAAAATTATCTCCTGACTCATAATCCTCTCAGAAAGAAATCATGCAGCGGTGGACTTGGACAATTACATAACTTTCTGATCTTTGAATTGAAGGATGTCTAGAAGAGGCTTCTGAATTAGAAGATGTAAAATTTAGTCAAACATCACCCTGATCTTGTGAGAAAACATATTAAATGGTCAATTTTCAAGGCATGATAAATCTAGCCAGCCTGCGGATGTGGCAAAATACACAGTTCATGCACCTAGAAAGTCACAATAAGTGAACAGAATGTAGAGGAAGAGTCACTCATAAAAGGGAAGAAAGTTGCATTACTGGGAAATTGAAACTTAAGCAAGGATGGGATATAACCTTATAAGGGGGATAATGCAACTCAGATGATGCTCTGGAAGATCGTAACCCCACAGTACTCAACTGATGAGGAACTGGGGGAGGGCAGTGCATGCTAGGGGATAAATTACCTTCTGTACAGGCATGGGTGTGCCTGCCAACCAGACACCACATCTTGCAAGACCGTCATAAAAAGTCTCGCTTCCACTTTTCTTCTTGACTCTGAGTCCATTCTTTGGGTTTGGATGGATGATTCCAAACAATGTTTTGGTGTTGAAATATCAAATTTTCTGGATCACAAAGTCCAAAATAGAGCGTAATCTTGCTTTATTCTGGGAAATTTTTGAAAACATATTACATTTGATAAAATTGATTAAGCCACTTGACAATTTAATTTAGTACACTGGCTGATGAAGCCCAGAAAAGAAAACCATTTATTTGAAATGTTTGTAGAGTATACAAGAAAAGAAAACAGTCATACACACATATGCATAAAGAAAAAAATTATACATGACTGAGGAATAAGCTAACATTAAGTGTTATGAAAGGCCAAGGACCACATCTTATTACATCCTTGCCAGTAGGTGGTCAGAGCTAAAATTAAGTCCCAGTCCTGTGCCTTAGTTTCTTTGTTTGTGAAATTCACATGAGATACTGTAGTTATAACATGTGTCACTGTGTTTGAACATAGGTAGTGATCAATAAGTGTTATTATTGTTTTTACTTCTTCAACGAAGTTTCTCTAAATTCCTATATTATGTTCAAGTAATTTCTAGACACTAGAATACCTCAATAAATAAAATATATTCCAATAGAAGCAAAATATATTATAGTAAGATCAGATGGATATGACACACACATACAGATACACATATATGCATATGTGTTTGTGTACTATATGAGAAAATTACTAGTGATATGGTAGTGATGCATAGCATTTTAAAGTTGTGATGAGGAAATATATCAATGAGGATTTCATCTTTGAACAAATATTTAAATGAAATGAATGATTGAATCATGTAGATATGTGAGCAAAAACATTTCAGGCCTTTTCATGATAGCATGTATTGAGCAACAAGGTGCCAGTGCGAGTAAGGCTGAGTGAGTGAAGGGGAGAGTGATGGCAAAGGATGTTATCAAACTAGAGGGAGGGAGTCCATATAGAAATTTGTAGTGCAATGAAAAGATTTAATTTTAAGTGAGCTACAAAGGCATTTAAAGGCTTGAGGAGAACAGTGATAATGTGGGATACACTATTCAAATATATATACACTTTGGTTTTTGTTTCTGTTTTAATAGCTCAGTTTAGGGGAAAGGGTGGAGGCAGTGAGACCAGAAAACAAATGGAAATAATCTATGTAAAATATGATGATGACTTGGAGCAAGATGTTTATAGTGGAGATGGTGAGATGTGGTAGATTCTGAATATATTTTTAAAGAAAAAATGACAGAATTTGCTGATGTGGGCATGGAAGTAACAGAATATGAATGTGAGATTAAAAAGAAGACAGAAATGACACTTTGCAGAAAGTGGTACTTGGATGACGTAACTAGAAGAATGCTAATCATTGTAGCTGGAGCAGACGAGAAAACAATGCTTGGAGTTTATTGTTGGACATAAATTCAGTTTTAAATATGTAGGTAGAGATACTGAATAGAGAAATTGAAATGTGAGTTCAGGTGGCCAAACTTTTTGAGGAAAAACTGGACAAGTTATTTGGATATACAAAAGGGCATTTAAATGTAAAGGCCTGAAGGAGCTATTCAAGTGAAAATATAGATGGAAAAGAAAAAAAAAAAAAAAAAAAAGGCACATCAATAGGGACCTCCGACATCTAGAGGCCTAGGGTATTAACGTGTTTGAAAAGAGACAATGAAAAGGAGTAAACCACAATATGTGTAATAATAGAAGACAGTGGTATTCCAGAAATGTTGTGTTGAGTTGAGAAGCATTTGGTAATTTTGTTACATCAAACACTGCAGATAAGGCAACTGAAATTAAGACCAATTTGTTGGGTGCTAGGGTCTTCTCTACCAGCAAGCAAGAGCCAATTGCATGCATTTATTCATGTTCTGTGTTCATTGGCATCATGTTAAAAACTTGAAATTCACCATGGTTGGAGTATTTACACCATGGAAATCAGCAGACTCTAGGAGCCAGAGATTTTTTTCTTCCCTTGAGAGGCATTGTTAAACGTTAACCAACACACCATTGACTAAGACGTGACATTGGATCTGGTAATGTGTAGGTTACTGGAGACTTTGTGATGAACATTTTCAGTAGAGTATTGAGGAGAAATGCCCCAGTGAAGTGGGTTCAGGAAAAGATAAAAGGAAGAAAAGCCGGCCATTGAGTATACATAATTCTTTCAAGAAAAGTTTAGATAAAAAGGCAGTAACTAGAACAAAATATGTGTCAAGATAAATTATTTTATTTTTAAGATGGGAATATAGCACTTAACATGTGTTGTTAAGAGCTGATGAGATTGATTGAGGAGCTAAAGGAGACATAGGACAATGAAGAGAGAAAAAAATTGTTGAAATTACAACTTTGTGAAAAGGATGGAAATATAGTGGTCAAGCAGAAGAGTTGTTTAAAGAAGAATATGGATTTCTCATCCATGACAATAGGAAAGAACGTAGAGTATATGGTTAACAACATGCTGAGGAAATTTTGTTTATGACTGTTTCTTTTCCCAGAGTGAAATCAGCAGCTGGAAATGAGAATGGGCAGAAAGCAGCTAGAGTTGTGAAGCTAAAGGATGAGATGGGAAGAAATAGGTTAATGAATAACTAGGAAAATGTTAAAGGTCCCCCTAGCAGGACTAAGAGTCCCTTGATTCTAATAGTCACGATATTAAAATAAAGCCAGTAAACAGGACTGGCTTTCTACGGCAACAACTGACTCTAGGAACAGGCAAAGAATTGCATCTACCAGTGGGTAGTATAAAGGAAAGCATGGCTGTGATAATGGAATTGATAATGCAAAAGACAGATTAAAATATGAACTATGGAATCAAAGCTAACTAAGGAGGGAAATGAAAACATTATGAAGATGAGGAGAACTTAAATGGTGAAGTATTTCAATGGAGTCCAAAGGAGTAGGTTTGAACCACTTAAGGGTAAGCTGGATAGATAAGTATTAAAAATTCAGCTTCGTGAAATTATATTTATGGAGTTGTTAAAGAAACCGAGGTCTAGTTATTGAGGTATTGCATTATTGAAAAAAAGCATCTATGTTGTTTGCAAGCACTAAGAATTATAACAGAAAGAGTTTTTACTAAAATTAAAATGCAGGGAACTGAAATCTACAAACATTGAGAGAAATTGAGCTGGACCAGATATTGACTGCAAAGAGAGAGGTAACTAAAACCACTATGAGATATCATTTCACACTCACTATAATGGCTATATTAAAAAAAGACAGATACTGTTGATGTTGATGTGAAGAAATGAAACTCTCATGCCTTGCTTGTGGAAATGGGAAGTGATATAACCACACTGCAAAACAGTTTGACAATTTTAAAAATACGAAACAAATTTACTCAATTATCAAGAAATTTCACACCTAGGTTTATACTTCAGTGAAATAAAAACATATGTTCAAATAAAGTCTTGGAAGCAAATGTAGATACTAAAATTATTCAAAATAACCAATGTGTTTAAAATATCCAAATAGCCAGTAATTGGTGAATGGATCAAGAAAGTTGGTACATCACTACAGTGAACTACTATACATCTATGAAAAGGAATGAAATACTGATATCTGCTCTGTCACGTGTAAGCCTGATGAATACTATGCTAATTGTAGGAAGACTGCAGAAAAGATCATGTGTTTTATCAGTCCGTTTATAGAAAATGTTCATAAAATCAAATTTATAGAGACAAAAATAGATTAATGGTTGATTGAGTCTGGCATAGGAAAGAATATCAGTTGTTAACAAGCATGAGGAATCTTACTTGTTGCACAGTGCATTAAATTTAGTAAATAATTTCCACAATTATATAATTGTACACTTAAAACGGATGAGTTTTATAGTATAATTATACTTTAATTAAATTATTTAAAAATGATAGCTAAGGTGGTTTTAAAAAGGAGGGTAACAGTGTTCTTTTTTTTTTTTTTTTTTTGGTAACATAAGAGTCAAGAATGTGTATGGTTTTTTGTTTGTTTTTTTACTTTTTTTGGTTGGGGTGGGGTGGGGAGAAGGAAAGGAGACTGGTATGGAAGCAGCAATGAGCAAAGGGTACGCTACTGTACTTCTAATTCCATGCTGTGGGAGAAAGAAAAAAAAATCATTTACTACTGGAGAGATTCAGTGTCCTCAAAGTAGAGATAGCAATCAGAGCAAGAAAGTAAAAAGAACATTCAGAGAAGAGATTGAGAATATAATGAATTTTGCTAGTGATTAAGAGTGTTTCAAAGGGTGCACTACAAGTGTTTCAAGAGCTGAAAAGGCATGAGGGAATGCATCAGAAAAGGGGATAGAGGTACAGAGCTTAAAAGTTGTGAGGATCCAGAATGACCTGTGAGTCCTGTTTTACCTTGGTAGTTGATACAAACCAAAATAGAGAGTATCATGAACTGTAAAGACTCTGAAATTCTACACTTATTGCAAACAAACAAGTTAGCCTGTTACTGTTTTCTGAATGCTGGCAGAAGACATTAGATTCCTGCATGAGAAACAAAGGATTTTTTAACTCAAAGTACAGCAAGCAGCATGCACTTCATATTCATGATGGTTTCTCTTGATGCAAGTAGAAACTGTGCATGCAGTGTTTGCATCACAAATAAGAAACACCCATATTAAGGAAACCAAATTGTTTATATTTGACAGCAAGTTAACCTGCATTGACTTGGACTTGGAAAAGACATTATACTAGATAATAAGTGAGTCTGCCTTCTGATTTGGAAGGTAACATGGTATCTGCCTTCCAAGGCTGTTTGCCATAGAAACATCAAAAAGATAGTCTACAACAAATATTTTCAGTGCCTCTACTCACAAGACATGCTGAAACACAAGAGATCCATGGAGACTGTCCCCAAAAAGGGCAAAACAAAATTGATCCTTGTGGTTTCAATCTACTGTAATAGTAAGACAATGAACTACTGGAGAAATACAGTGAGTGGCAGAGGGCTCTTTGTCCCGACCTGCAGGACAGTAGAACGGGGCCCTGGAAGGGGGAGTGGGAATGGAGGAGACAAGAAAACACAAGAAATGGAGACAAGACAAATAGCCTGATCAAGTCTCGTTTATTGAGTGTAGGGTCATGCCTTATATAGGCTGGCAGAGGAAGAGGTTGGGCCAGGGCGGTCACGGGAGGCTGAGCTTACTCAAATTACAATCGCGCATGCGCCGTGGGTTTGTACTGTTCCCGGGCGCGGGATCGCCCCTGCGCCCTAGGCTGCATATCTTCCTGGGCGGGAAAATGTTTGCGCGCGCGCGGGAAAGGTTGGCGCACGCATGAGAAACTTAGGCGCGCGCGGGAAAAGCTTTGGGCGCGCGCGGGAAGGGCTTTGGGCGCGCGCAGGAAGGGTTTGTAAATAAAGAACCCTTGGGAATGTGCCCTCTTGTCTCCGCTTTGCGGAGATCAAGCAACAGAGGTCGGCTAATTCCGGGCCTCATGGCTCCGGACAGCTCTTGTGCACTAATTTATCTTAGATTTATGGAATTTTCAGCAAAGGTCTTGTTGGATGCTCTGAGGTTCTTCCTAATGCATACAAGTTACAAATTTACCCAGTTCTCAGACTAATGTGAAGACTAAGAAGTATTAGATTATTATTTTAAAATGTCCACTTTTTCCTCAGTTTCATAGGAGATGAAACTTTTTCACTTCTTTGATGATGGATTAAGCTTTATGACTTTCTTTGACACAAATGGTACACTTATAGACCTATGTAGACATAAGGGGATATTTAAACTGTGCTTGTACGACTGGTCTTACTCTTTTTCAGTCTGTATTAACTCCATGGAAAGAACATGGACAATTCAGTTAAGGACACCCTGGATGAGCTGGATGAACCAACCCATAGTGGCAAAAGTGGAATTTAGCTGAGACCAGCAGAGTTACCCAGACTAGCTAAGCTAGATCATTCAACTGCTTACCAAACTGCCGATGGGTAAGAATAAATGATATGTGTGCGTGTGTTTTTAAGTAATTGAATTTAGGGTGCTTTTTTTTGGCAATAGATAAATAATATACAGCATTAATTCAGAAAAATAAATTTTGACTGAAAGAAGTAAGTATGTTTGGTAAAAGGCAGAAGATTTATATGACCTGAAGAGAAACCAGAGTATAAGTAAATATTTTTGGAACATGAGACACTAAAATGAAGTGCATTTTCCAACAGGGATCACAGAGGTGTCTGTGTGTTTGCTCATGTGACAAGCAGCTTGGGAGCAGGAATTCGCAGAAGAGTCTAGTCATCTAAGTATGCCTTCAGCGATTCAGGCTCTTCAAATTCCAAAATCCTTAGTGATTTTTAGTTTGTTTCAGGTTGGCAAAAGGCTGCATCACAACTCCATTATATTGTTATTTAGCATGATTAATAATATTTAACATTATTTAAAAACATCAATAATTATATAATAATAATAAGTGAGACTATAATTATTAGACTTAATGACATTGTAAACAGATTCATAGACGTAATTACAACTTCATGTACAGCTTGTGTTTGACTCATAAAACCCTGAACTTAACAAAATCTGTGTAAATGAAATGATATCTTAAGAATCAGAGTCTGGGGTTATTTCTTTTTTAATTAAGTAATGATTCATTTTTAACATAGATAATTTGATCAGGAAGTTTTTTTCTTTTGCAGATGTTAGAATTAATGACTGGTTGATATTCATAAATATTTATTTACTACCACATCATATAAATGGGAATCCATATGGAACCCCACACATAAACGATATATAAGAAAACAAACAAAAAAGTGCCCAATGTCCTATGTGTGAAGCGAAAATTTTATTTTCCACAGAGGTAGTTTTATATGGTGTTTTGTACAGTT
>NW_016806642.1:13697035-13705272 GCF_001698545.2 Rhinopithecus bieti | reverse complement strand
TATATATATATATATATATATATAATTTTAAACAGGGTCTTACTCTGTCACACTGACTGGAGTGCAGTGGTGTGATCATAGCAAACGGCAGCCTCAACCTCCTGGGCTCAAGTGATCTTCCCACCTCGGCCTCTCAATAGCTGGGATTATGAGTTCATGACACCATGACACCATGCCCAGCTAACTTTTGTATTTTTTGTGTAGATGGGGTTATGCCATGTTGCCCAGGCTGCTCTCAAACTCCCGGGCTCAAGTGATTTACCTGCCTCAGCCTCCCAAAGTGTTAGGATTACAGGCATGAGCCACTGTGCCCTGTGAAATACTAATCATTTTTATCATCTTTTACCTGTGCGAAGACAGTATGATCTGAAATGAAAACAAGCAACATTTATTATGTATTTTATATAAACAACCATTTCCCGAGTTTCACATTAACGAGTTAGATATTCACTTATGGAAAGGAAAGAGAGAAACAAACACAAATTTTATATCTGATGCAGCATTGTTATCTCATTTAAGCCTTATAAAAGCCCATTAATTTATTGTTAAATATTAAAATATTGTCCATTTTTAATTTGGGAGAGGTAGTCATAACTGTTGTAACTTGGCCGTGGTCAAAAATATACATCATTCAAAATTGCTCCCTGCATCAAAACTCCTTCTCTATTTTCATTTAAAGGTATTCATTTTATACAACAAATATACAGATGCATTATGCTGCATTTTTTTTTTTTACAAGAATATCAACTTACTACTGGCTAGGTGCAGTGGCTCATCCCCATAATCCCAGCACTTTGAGAGACTGAGGTGAGAGGATCACTTCAGACTGGGAGTTTGAGACCAGCCTGGGTAACATAGTAGTCTCTACAAAAAAACTTTAAATATTAGTTTGGCATAGTGGTGCACACCTGTAGTCCCAATTGCTTAGGAGGCTGAAGCAGGAGGATTGCGTGAATTTCGGATTTCAAGGCTGCAGCAAGCTATGGTTGTACCGCTGCACTCCAGCCTGGATAACAGAGCAAGACTCTGTCTCTATTTAAAAATATATATCTATTAAGTTTTGTTTATTTTGTATCTAAAATTTGTCTTATTTTATAATAATACAACATTAAAAACAATCTGTAAAAAAGTAGTCTCCTAGATTTAACATTTTGGTGATTGAAATTGGATGAACTGAGAGAATCGAAGATAGTGGGACTCAGAACAAAATTTCTAATTGATGATGGAAACAAAAATGTTTGGAAGAGTAAAATATGTGTATATATATGTGTGTGTGTATGTATGTGTGTAATTTTGGCATGAGATGTTCTTACTGTGTTTATATATATGCAGGAAGCATATTTCTGCAATGTCATCATGGACTGCAAGTGGATATAAGGCACAGGTAAGTTTAATACCAGCTTAGAAATATTTCCACTCCTGGTGAAATTACTAAAATATTAGTTCCTTAAATAATAATCTCCAAAAGTATGACATTAGATTCCAGTATGACAACTATATGATGCACTTCACCCTTCTTGGTACTTGATTTACTCTGTTTCTGCCAACATTGTATCTAAGTGAGACTAAAGGCTTTGATTTTGAATTTCTCCTGAAGTTAGAGTAAAAGGGCTAAGAAAAAGGTAACCCGATTCTTAGGGCACTCGCTTAAATTCTTGCAGTATATCAAAACATTTTGTAGTTGTTGTTCAGATGGATGTTAAAGGAACTAAGAGCCTGGAGTGAACATAGGGTTCCCAAAGAGTACGTAAATACAGCAATTGCAAATGTGCAGCGTTCTGAGGAGTGGACTTGTGCCAGTTAGGTTTTAGTTTTTGTGAGTCTATGGAAGCTCACATTATAAATGAACAGGAAGGATAATACAGAAAGAAATATCAGACAGTAAACACTGCAAGGAGAAAATGGAGAACTGACCATTGAAAAAATAAAAATGCCCTTAAAAGCTTAAGCGTTGACATCATTTATATGATTACCCTTTAACCCTCTCAAATCGAGGTCAAAGGAGCAGCTTAGTTACTACTATTTAATCGTTTCGCGCTACTTTTTCCGATCTCAGTATCTTTTAAAGCAGCTGTGTCCATCCCTTTAAACGTGAGGACATTTTTGCTTATTTGTGATGGAGAATATCATGAAAATGGTGCATGGACTTTTTTTTTCTTTCTTTTTTTTTTTAAAGCTCATCAGCTATAGTTAGTATTAGTGTATTTTATGTGTGGCCCAAGACAATTCTTCCAACATGAGCAAGGGAAGCCGAAAGGTTGGACACTCATGTTTTAAAACATACAGTTAATTTTTACACTTACAGCTATATATGGCAACACCAGCTCACTGTATGTATGATAACTTTTGAAATCTAGTTACCAATCCAGTTGCAGTTTTTGGTATTATAATTATTTGTTCCTTTATTTAAAGATACTCCAATGTTACAGATGCTCCAAGATCCAGTGTGACAAAATACCAAAAAATTGTCAATTTCTTGTAAACAGTTAGAAGCATAATAGGTATTTTAAAGATTTAATCAGGCCCACAAAAATAATTAAAAGAGAGAATTAGCAAAAGTAAAATTCTGAATTCAAGTTATCCCTTCAACGATATGCTTGGAATTAATAAATTCTTCCTCTATCTATGTGGCCAACCTAATGGCCAACACATTATCAGAAATTCAAGAAAATCTTGAAAATTTGGAATCAGATAATGTGTCACTGACTGGTGACTTTTCAGGTAAAGAAAACAGCAAAGGCATGCTATTGACCTTTTATATATAGTAACATTTCTATTACGATCCGACTTCAATAAGCCCACATTGACATAGGGTCATTATGATGTTGCAGGAAAAGCTACCTTTTAAAGTACTCTCTCTATTGCTTATTTCTTTAAAAAATCACCTATAGCTTCTAAAACAAAAAACAAAAAAAAACTTTCATGTTGAATTTCCCTGTGCTGCAAACATCGTCCTTGGGTTCATTTGGTAATGAATATGGCATAGTATCCACATTATTATATTAAAATAGCTGTAAAATAATAGTAAATGAAAAGAAGTAATAAGATAGTTATATGCATGAAACTTCTATCACACATCGTCTGTCATTTAACATGTATAAATCTATACAATTTGTAAAGTAAGGAATCATTGCAAAATTCTACTCTTTCTCGTAACACCAGCAACGAATTTTGCTAAGTGAGAGAAGATCAAAAGCACCCTTTAAGATTTGCATCTACTGCTTTTGCCTTTATTAAATTGAAGTGTTTCTCTCCTATAGTATGTCTTTATGTGCCTTCTTCACCCTTTCCATTGGCTTTTATTCCTATGGTTTTTAGACTTCACTCTCTATGAAACAATGTTCCTTTCAATACTGTTTTCTTGCTTCAATTGTAATTTCTAAGAATCGTGCTTTTGAAATTTCTAATTGAAATAGTAAAATGTGTTTTAGTTATATTTAAGAAAAAATATAGTACCTTGTACTGAATATTTTCTATGTTTTGGGTTTGATATTTTCAATGCTAGATTAATGAGGGAAGGGTAGAGAGAGTCAGAAAAGAATTAATGATGTAAAACAATTCATAATATACATTGTTATTCCTAGTTCTATTTTTGTCACTTTTGATACTGAAAGGAAGGTGTGTGCTTTCAAATTCAGTTATACTTGGAGTGTAAAGCTGTTGCGGGGTTGAAAAAAAGCATTCCTCAATATCCTGGGGACCCATGCTTACTTCACTTTGGTTTAAACTAACATTGAACTCTAACAGTTGTCATGGAACAACTGAGAATCTGGAAAACTCCATATAAAATATCAGCCACAGAAATTTTTATAATGAACTGTAAAGGGTACTTCAATGTCTATTTCAAAACTGATTTGATGAATAAAGAAAAGGTCAAACTAAAAATAACTAGACTGAATCAGATATAAGTGTAGTAACATATGCCCCATTTAATAATGAACTCTAAATTGGCAGCAGAGTTTAAATAGTATCATGAATGCTAATTCTGACAGCAAAGGGTTATGAACTACCTGTCGACTTGCACCCATCACAAGGTCAGGAAGCTATGAGCTAACGAAACTCTGATGTACCAGAAGGTGAATGACTGACGTGACTAGGCTGGTGGGAAGAAACTGCTGTAGCATGGTGGCACATATAGAATGAAATGGTGTCCTGAAACAGAAATGGCTGTGATGCCATCTGTTTATAAACTCTACTTGCTGAAGTTAAAACCTCCCTATCTAAGCAACATATTTCCTAGGAGATAATTTTTTTATATCCATAAACATTCAGATGTTACAAGTGCTAAACATGTTCAGATTCTCCTTACATATATGGTTAACTATTTCTAAAAGGTTTCATTAAATATTTTTGACACATTGAGTAATAATCAATGATTGCATGTGGAGATTATAGATCACATAATCAGTTTTACACAACAGCAGATACAAAATTTCTGAAAATGATGATGTCCACAAAGCCTTGTTTTAAAAACCCAGTGTCCATGATAGTGATCAAATGGAAATATAATTTATGCTTGTTAAAATTCAGAAAATCAAAGCAAGCCCTAAGCACTAAAGCTCTGATAAAAGTTAAGGCTGTTAATGGGAACATACTTTTAAATTATCAAGTCTGCACTTTTATCATATCCTTCAACTATTTGAAACTCATGAAAACAAATCAGTTTTCTGTTTGTATCACTCTTTTTAAGTACTTCTTTATAGCCCTAACATGTTTTTTTCCTGCTTATGTAGATGGCTTAATTGTATCTTGGAAGTGAAATATAACAACAGTAACAGCAAAAAAGAGGAGGAAATGAATAACTTATAAATAGTTCTTATTCCAGAAAGCAATGTTAAGACAAAAAGAAATTAGATGAAGTAAAACGTACCCACATGCTCTTTTAAACGGATATGCACACACTGCAACTAGTGAGCATTTAGGGTATATATTTAAAATTATTAGCTTCTTGTTCCTTTAGGAAATCTTAATAATATTGGTATGGTATAATACTATCAAGGTTGGTAAAGTTTATCTCTTCCTAGTAAAGAAATGTTGAAACTAGATTCCAACATACCTAACCTAGATTTGGTTAGGACTTAGAAAATTGGAGGAAAACCATAGAATGATCAATCCTTTTACAGTTCTTCGCTTTTTTTCTAATGCACAAGCTATAATTGTGACATCAAATTACAATAATCCCTATATCTATAATTAAGCATATTTCCAATTTACCAAAAGAAAGCATTTTGAGTAGTTAGCTGTAATTAGCTTGTGACATTGCAAAACAGAGGTGCCCAAGAATTGGGGCTTAGCCCAAAAAATAATTCAAGGATGAGCCACTGCTATTAGACAGCAACCTTTTATTGCACTGTACTACAACTTGCCATGCACCTGGAATAGGTCAACCAATGGACTTTTGGCAATTGCTTTTCTACTCACATAAAGTCACTTTCAATTACATGCAAATTAAAGAGTACATCAGTGCAAATAGAAGGGTGGGTTATTTAGAGCTTGCTAGGAAAAGGGTGGTAACTTCTGGGTCAATGCCATGGAAAGGTGTGATAACTTCCGGGAACTTCTGGGCATTTGTAAACTGTCATGGTGTTGGTGGGAGTGTCCTATGCTAATGAGCAATAAGGGGAGCTAAGGATTGCTTTCTACATCACCCACTGGTTCCTGCCAATTTCTTTACTTCATCCTCTGGACCAGATACTGCTTTGGTCAGCAGAGTTGTGACCAGAAAACAAGTCCTGCTGGTCTCCTACTCAGTGGGAATAAGTTCATACCTTTTAATGATATCAGAGGTGAGCAAAAATAATTTTGGAGCCCCTGCTATGTGTTTGACACCAAGAAACAAAATACTGAAAAAAAAAAAAAAAAGCATTTGGTGGCGGGCAGTGACTCGTGCCTGTAATCTCAGCTCTTTGTGAGGTCAAGGCAGGCAGATCGTTTAGGAATTCCAGTTCCAGACCAGTCTGGGCAACGTAGTAAAACCTCATATCTACAAATACAAAAAGTAATAATAAAACAAAGCATCAACTCTCATGAGGATTACAGTTCCTGTGGATATTAATCAAATAATACAAATAAAAATGTAATTTAGAAAAACATTTAAATACAGACTTTAGATAGATGTTAATCAAATGATGGCATGACTTCTTGTATAATGATCAACTGAGCTACTTTTACAAAACGTGTGGCATAGAGCAGTAGGAAACATGATTCTACTAAAAATATAACTGGGAAAAGTGACCCAGTTTAGGTTAAGGAAGGTGTTCAACATATATTAGAATTTAACTACTACCTCAAATCAAGTAATGACTTAATTAAACAAGTGGATGTACTAAATTTCTGCTCAAGAAGAAACTAGCATGTGCCAGACCCCCATGTTGATGAAAAAGTCATCTTCCAAGAAATGAAGGAAGGCCAGTACAGGAGAGAGAAGAACAAGTAGATGAAACTGGAGATGCTGAAGGTCCACAGTGTGTAGCACCTGGCCAGTTAGTTTAAGGATCTCGTTCTTTATCTAAAGCCCAGTGAGAAACTGTGGGAAAATTTTAGGAGTGTTGGAGCCATGTAAATCAAATTTAAACACAAGCATGTATGAATGTAAAAGAGACTTAAAAACATAGCTGAAGTGAACAGTGGAAAGAAGGGTCAGACTGCAGTAAGGTTCTTTGTGATGTCTGAGATGATGCTAGAGAGAAAAGTAAGGGTCAGAATATATAAGTCATGCTGGTATAATGCTGTAAATGACAAATACTGGTTATCAATGGAGATATTGGTGGGACTGTTTTGAGAAATTTTGTGAAACCAGAACTTGTTTTACAGTGGGTTGAATGGTGAATGGGAAATAAAGAGAAGACAACTGCTGAAGTAATAGAGGTAATCCTAGGACATTTAGGAAGAATATTTATACTAAAAGCAAAAACAAATTAAACGTTCTAAATTCTAACCTCCTTTTTTATTTTAACTTGAAGTTGTATATGGTATTTTCCTATTCAATAGGTGCCGCAATGAACATTTTTGTACTTATGTATTTCAGCCATTTTTTTTTTACAGAATTTCTTTAGTGTATAATCCAAGAAGGGAAATTGTAGTTTTGTCTTTATTTATTTTAATATGAACTGTCAGATGTCCTTCAGAAATTATTACAAATTTAAATAGTCAACAACAGTGTATTCAGATTGTCTACTGTTCATACCCATGCTAATACTTGGCATTTTTACTATTGTCAATTTCTATAATCTGAAAGGGTGTAATGCTATTGCAATATTCCTTTAAATTGCATTTATTTAATTAGTACTATGGTTGAATATTTTTCCTACTTTTATATGCCATATTTGCTCTTTTAATTTGCTATTTTTAAATTATTACTATTAACTCTTTTTAATGACAGTTGCTGCAGACCCATCCAATCTTGCCATGACTTGGTGAGCCTGACAGAACTCATCTCATGTCAGCCAGCCTGGTCACATGTTCACTGCTCACTTGGTGTCCAACGATCAGATGTTCCAACTCCGGGGACTTGTAGCATTCTATTTGCTCTGTTTTATTTTGTTTTATGGAATTTGATTTCCTGTTGCTGATAACTAGAAATAAATGGCTATATTATCAAGCATTGACTTTGAACAGGAAACAGTGGATCAGACAAAGATTGGCAAAGTATGTCCTGAGTGAAAGAACATAAAGGTTTTACATCAAGGAATTAGCCACTTGGTCCACATACACCACAAAGCAAAGAAGCGCTCCTAACTTTGCTTTGTCTTATTTTCCTACATAATGCAATATTTTATTTTTCCTTTAGTGAGGGATAATTGGAAGGACAGCCGAGAAAGGAATGAGGCCAAAAGACCCAAGTTCAGGCAAGCTGATTTATTGTCAGTCCTGCCAGGCTACCTCTTGACAAAAGCAGAGGAGGCAGCCCCTCTTACAGACTACTGCAGGGTGAGGAACTGGGTCAGGGTGGGGGAGCTGAGTTGGGGGGAGTTGAGTGGGGGAGCAGGAGGGCTGAGTCGGGGTGGGGAACTGAGCTGAGTGTGCAGAAGGGCCGAGTGGGGTGGGGAGCTGAGTCGGGGTGCAGGCGCCTTGACCGCATCCTGGAGATGTTTTTTGCCAGCTTTGTTATGTGAGGTGAACAGACATGTTAATTGCATCCTGTAACTGCCTGGAAAACAGTTACTAGAGGGGTCAGTGAAGAGAGGTTTGTCTTTAGCCCTGGGGGAGTTGTGCAGAGGTCACAAAGGACTGCATTG
>NW_016806642.1:13629949-13696855 GCF_001698545.2 Rhinopithecus bieti | reverse complement strand
TGAGTCGGGGTGGGGGAGCTGAGCTGAGTCTGCAGGAGGGCTAAGTAGGGGTGGGGAACTGAGCTGAGTGTGCAGAAGGGCCGAGTGGGGTGGGGAGCTGAGTCGGGGTGCAGGCGCCTTGACCGCATCCTGGAGATGTTTTTTGCCAGCTTTGTTATGTGAGGTGAACAGACATGTTAATTGCATCCTGTAACTGCCTGGAAAACAGTTACTAGAGGGGTCAGTGAAGAGAGGTTTGTCTTTAGCCCTGGGGGAGTTGTGCAGAGGTCACAAAGGACTGCATTGTAAGACCCGTGGGAAGGGAGGGGGACAGTCTAATCAGAGTGACCCTAACATTCCAGCCTTTTAATGGATGATAGGAAAGGGGCACCATTTTGGTCTGGCTACTTCAGACTGAGAGTGGGCGGTGGTTAGGGAAAGGCTGAAAGGTGGGGGCTGGCTTTGGTTTTAAAATTGTTGATACTTCTGTAGTAGCACCATGTCCTGTATGGTTCCGTGGGCAAAGGCTTGGATACGATTCTGCAAAAACTGGGTGAAGAGGTGTATGAAGCAAGGCCTGAAGATTAGGAGGAGAGAAAGGATTATAAGATTATAACAGGTTCAAGGAGAGGGAGTAGCCAGGGGGCCCAGGTGCTAAGCGACCAAGAGGGCCAAGAGGGCCCGGTAGAGGAGCTGCTTTCCCTGCTCTTTTGGGCTCCATCTTTGAAGGTTTTTTTGTTTGTCTGTTTTTTTGTTTTTGTTTTTGTTTCTGCATCTTGAACTAAACCTGACTGGTTAAAATAGAAGCAGCATTCTTCATCTAGGAAAGTGCAGAGTCCTCCTTTGTCAGCGGTCAGTAGGTTGAGACCTCTGCGATTTTGTAAGACGACTGATGCTGGGGAGTCTAGCTGAGCTTGTAAGGTGGATATGGGAGTTGCAAGGTCGTCTATACCACATGAAAGCTCCACTGATAAGGTTTTTGTGGTAATAAGAGGTTGCGATTCCTGCTACTCCTGTGCCTGCAGCTGCTGTGATGCCTAGGGTTATAGGTAGTGGGATAAGCTGTATGGCCTGGCACCTGTAGTGTGAGAGTTGAGTATTTAAGGTTTGGAAGGGCAGGTTTTCTCCTGGAGCTATGTCTAGTTTAGGGCTGAGGAAGACTAGTGTACAGGTTCCTGTCCAGTTGGTGTGTAGACAGATTTAGGTGGAGGTGACACACAGAAACAACACACCTTGGCTAGGGAGGTAGAATTGGAAATGTATGGCAAAAAGGGGGTATAAAATGTTGTTTTCTGAGTGCCAGGCATGGAGGGAGAGGCTAGAGCTGCTCCGGTTAGGGGTTGGAGTGGGTGAGTTGAGGTGAGCTGGCTAGCTCCCATATTTGAGTTTTCTAAGTGTGGAAAGACACATTTTGTGTCAATAAACAGTTTGTTTGAGGCTGTGTTAGACAATGGGATTTGCATGCATTCAGAAGTGAGGACAGAGTTTAGACAAGTGCTGCACCCTATGATGTCTATGCAGGGCCTGTGTCAGTTATTGCAGAATCCTGATGTTTTTCCTGTGACTTGGGTCTGAGGGGGTTAGAAATTTTGATGATTTGTGTAGGGTTTTGAGAGGGCTTGGTCAGCTTGTTTGCAGGGAAGATGACAGATGAGGGAGAGTGTCGGGAGGTACTCTCCTAATTGAGAGTCAGGGGAGTGTCTGTTTTGTAAGAGGAAAGGGTGTCCCACACATTAACTCAAATGGACTGAGGAAGGAGGAGGCCTTTGGACTGGCTCATATCGGAGCTATGGGTAAAAGGGACGTCCAAGGTTTTTTGACCTCTACTGTGAGTTTGGTTAACTGAGTTTTGAGAATTCCATTTACCCTCTCGACTTTTCCGGATGACTGGGGCTGGTATGGGATATGGAGGCGCCCCTGAATGCCAAGGGATTGGGAGACTTGTTGGGTCATTTGAGAGATGAAGCTAGGCCCATTATCTGATTGTATGGAGTGAGGGAGACCGAATTTAGGGACGATTTCTGTTATGAGAATTTGAGAGACTTCTGCAGCTTTTTCTGAAGGGGTAGGAAATGCTTCTACCCAACATGAAAAAGTGTCTACAAGGATAAGAGGATGTTTAGTTGTTTTGATGGGAGGCATATGTGCAAAGTCTACTTGTCAGGCCTCCCTTGGGAGTGTTCCTCTGAGCTGATGTGTAGGGATGAGGAGAGGACGGAGGGTCCCTTGGGAGGAAGTAATGGAGCAGTTTGGGTTTACGTCCTTTAGTGAGGTGAATAGATTGGGGGAGGAGAAATAAGGGCAAAGGAGTAGGGGGCATGCACTGATATGGAAGGATTGGTGAAGAGATGTTATAATTTCCTTGGTTTGCTCTTGGGGAAGAACAAGCTTTTGATTTTTGATTCACCAGTGCCCTTGTAGGGAGGCTCCTTGCTGTAGTAGCAAAGCCTTTTTGGTGGGAGAGTATTTGGGTTGGACAGCTGGGGTGACAAGGAGGATGGGGGCGGGGAGAAGAGAAACGGATGCCTGTTTTGCTACCTTGTCACCTTTCTATTTCTTTTTGAGATTTTATCTGATTGCACTTGATGTCCTCGACAGTGTATGACTCCTGCTTCAGTTGGGAAGTGTGCGGCCTGAAGGAGTTGGTAAATAAGGGGGCCATTAGTAATGGGGGTTTTGTTGGCGGTAAGGAATCTTCTCTCTTGCCAGATGGCAGCGTAGGAATGAAGAATGTGATAGACATACTTGGAGTCTGTGTATATGTTGACCCATTTTTTTTGGAGAGGGTTAGGGCTCTGGTGAGTGCTATGAGTTCTGCCTTCTGGGAGGAGGTTCCTGGGGGTAGAGGTTTAGACTCGATTACATGGTTTAAGGTAACTACTGCAGACCCAGCAATTTTGGGAGAGCTGGGGGCTCTGGAAGAGAAGCCATCTATGAATAGTTGGTCATCTGGGTTAGTGAGAGGCTTGGAGAAGATGTTAGGAAACTGTGGCTGCAGATGATCCAGAATGTCAGTGCAAGAATGAGTAAAAGGGGAAGAGGATATGGGGATTAGGGATGCTGGGTTGAAGGGGGCACTTTTGGTGAGGCTGAATTCAGGATTTTTGATAAAGAAGGCATGGAGTGACTGAATTTGGGAAGAAAAGAGGGAACTTAATGCCTGGGAAGAGAGGAGATCCTGTAAGTTGTGAGAGCTGTGGACGGTGGTGCTTTGGACGAATGTTAGTTTTTAGTTTTCAGAGTTAAAATGGCTACTGCTGCTAATGCTCTAAGACAGGTTGACCACCTCTAGAAAGTCTTGTCTAATTGTTTAGAGAGACATGTCACAGGGGCAAAGGAAGGAGGACTTCCCTTTTTTTGCCCTAAGACCCCGAGAGCTATTCCTTGGTTTTCGGCGGTATAGAAAACAAAAGTTTGGGAGATGTGAGTAAGGACATGGCAGGTGCAGTACGAGAGCGGTATGGAGTCTACAGGAACTGGGAAGTATGTTGGGTGAGGAGTTTACGGGTTTATTGAGAGGGCCTTTGGCTGCTTTGTAGAGGTGCTTAGCCAGGAGGGCAAAGTTGGGAATCCATATCCTAAAGAAACCTGCCAGTCCTAAGAAAGAGAATTTCATTTTTTGAGGAAGGCAGAGGCAAGCTGTTTTTTAAGGTCATAGCTCGGGCCCTGAGGGAGAGCTCAACTCCTAAGTTTGTTACTGTTGGGGTAGGTAGTTGGGCTTTGGAGGGGGAGACCCTATATCCTTTGCTAGCAAGAAAGTTTAGAAGGGTGATGGTGTGAATTTGGGAGTCCTCTAGGGTTGGGCTGCAAAGAAGGAGATCATCAACATATTGGAGGAGGCGCCTGGGGGAGAGGTCTAAGGAGGTGAGGTCTTGGGCTAGAGCTTTTCCAAAGAAGTGACAGCTATCTCTGAAGTCTTGGGGGAGGACAGTCAATGTGAGTTGCCATGACTGAAGAGTGTCAGGGTCAGCCCAGGTGAAGGCAAAGAGGTCTTGGGAATAGGATGTAAGGGAAGGGTAAAGAAAGCATCCTTTAGGTTGATTGCTGTATAGTGGGTGGTGTTGGAGGGGATGAGGGAGAGAAGTGTATAGGGGTTAGGGACCATGGGGTGAATAGGGAGAACAGCCTGATTGATGGCTCGGAGGTCCTGAACGAGTCAGTATGAGCCGTCAGATTTTCTAACGGGGAGAATGGGGGCGTTATATGGAGAATGTGTTGTTCTGAGAAGGCCACTTGAGTAGAGTTTGTTTATAATAGGTTGGAGGCCTTTTTGGTGTGTTAGGGATTTTGATAGGGCTATGGTGTGCAGCTATGGAAGGGATAGTGGTATCCCATACCACTGGGTTAATGAGAGCGGAGGGAAGTGGGTATGAGGGAGAAGAGTCAGGGGCTGGGCTAGCGGAAAGGAGAAGGGACTCTGGTTGAGAGAGGCAGGAAAAAGTGATGGAAGCTTTGAATTGAGCTAAAAGATCTCCACCTAGAATGGGGGTGTGACAACCAGGTGTGATAAGGAAGGAGTGTGAAGAAATAGTATTAAACAAGGAACAAATAAGGGACTCAGTGGCGTGCCGATGTGAGATGAGTCCATCAACCCCCATGACAGAGACTTGGGAGGGATGAGTGGGTCCTGAAAATTCAGGCAAAGCCAAATAAGTGACCCCAGCATAGACTAAAAAGGAGATTGGCTTACCTGCTACTAGCAGAGTTATCCTGGGCTCTGATGCAGTAATGGGAGATGGGGCCCGGGGCCCTGGGCTCCATCAGTCTTCAGCGGCCAGGCCAAGGAGCTGCAGTAGGGTGAGCAATCTTTCACTCCTTGCCTTGCCAGGGCTTTGAGGAGTTGGTCTGTTAGCCTGGTTGTTAAGAGGACAGTTAGACTTCCAGTGACCAGTTTGTTGGCAGTCTGGGCAAGGAGTTTTTGGTGTCGTTGGGTTAGGATATGCCCACATCCAATGTCCTTCTTTGTCGCATTTAAAACAGGTCCCAGAGGGGAGACTGATATTGGGTCTTTTGTGCCCTTGGGTGCTATTGCCAGGTTGGCAAATAGTCACGGCTAGCAGCTGGCATTTGGCACGATCTTGTTGGGCTTTATTTATTTTTTCTTGTTCATCCATATTATTAAAGACTTTGAAAGCCAGGTTGAGAAGGTCTTGTTGTGGGGTTTGACGGCCATCTTCAGGCTTTTTGAGTTTGCACCGTATGTTAGGAGCAGACTGAGAGATGATATGAGTATTAAGAACAACAGTTCCTTCCCGGGAGGTGGGGTCAACACTGGTATATTTTTGGAGGGCCTCTGTAAGGCGGGAAAGAAATTTGGTGAGATTTTTGTCGGCCCTTTGGGAGATTTCTTTGACTTTTTCAAAGTGTACAGCCTTATGGGAAGCTTTGTTAAGGACTGTGATAAGGCAAGTGACCATGTGTTTAAGAGATGCGGGCCAGGGTCTGTAGGTTGGTACTCCCTTAGGGTTTTTCCCGGGGAACAGCAGCGGCCCCTACTGGCGTACTAGGGTCTTGCCGATGAAGATCGTTGGCAGGCGCCTGAGCTGCAAGCCGCACTTTTTTTTTTTTTTTTTTTCTTTTCTGGGAGCAGAGTAGAAGAGAGGATAACACAGCGATCATGCCAAATGAGTTTGCAAGATTGGGTAAGGTATTTGAGCTTTTTGATATAAGTTGTCAGAATTGGAGGAAAAGGACCTGAGATATTTCTTAATTTGGGAAAGGTTGGAGAGGGAGAAGGGAAGGTGGACGTGAACGATTCTTTTAGCCCCGGCCACCTCTCGGAGGGGAAGTAAGGGGACCGATTGTTGGGCGTGCTGGGTCGAGGTGGAGATGGGGAGTAATTAGAATCAAAAGCTGGGTGGTTGGAGAGAGGAGGGGAAAGAGGTAAGGCAGGAGTGGGAGTGCATGGGGAGGATTGTGATGACTTGGGGAAGATTATGGTGTTGTTGGGGAGAATAAAAGTCGGCAGGGTTAAAGGAGGAGGAATTGTCAGCAGGAAGGGGAGGTGAGGATGAGTCTGGCTTGGAGCGGGCCAGGAGGATTTGGAAAGCGGAACAAGACTGACAAAGGGAGGGGCAGCTAGAGAGGGCAAAAAAGGCCTGAACATAATGGGTTTCAGACCACTTTCCATTGAGATGGCAAAAGTTGTCTAGGTCCCTGAGGATGTTGAAATTGAAAGTTCCGTTTTCAGGCCATTGGGAGCCATGTTTTAGTTTACATTGTGGCCCGGGAGGGTTACGATAAAAGATGAGGGGTTTTTTTTTTTGGCCGAATTTCGAAACGGAGGCTAAGGGCGTTAAGGTTACGGAGGAAATACCCGAGCAGGGGATGTCTTTGAAGGAGTGGATTGGGAGGCTCCCATAGTGGAATGAAAAGGGAGGGGTAGAGACGGGAGACTTAGCCAGAGACTAGAACTGTGAGAGAAGACGTCCCTTGTACCACGGTTCAAGTCGGAGAAGTGCGATAATCTTCAGGCGACCCTGAAAGGGAGATACTGAGGGCCTGGAGGCCGGGAGGAGGAAACTCTTGGCCCAGCGCTGGGTCTTTCGGGAAGGAAAGAGCAGACAAGGGTTCTGGAGGGAAAACAAAAGTCTCCTTTACTCACCCCTGAGGTGGCCCTGGTGTTGGATGTGTTTGCCAGCAGTGGAAAGGAGTAGGAAATCCTCTGGGTCTCTGGCAGTTTCTGGAAGGAGGAGTTTGGCCGGGTGAAGGAGGGAGGGAAGAAGAAAAGGAGAAAGGGGGGCCGAACTCTACCACGTTCCCAGGTTTGGGCACCAAGATGTAAGGGATAATTAGAAGGACAGCCCAGAAAGTATTGAGGCCAATAGACCCAAGTTCAGGCAAGCTGATTTATTGTTGGTCCTGCCGGGCTACCTCTCGACAAAAGCAGAGGAGGCAGCCCCGCTTACAGACTACTGCAGGACGAGGAACTGGGTCAGGGTGGGGAGCTGAGTTGGGTGTGCAGGAGGGCTGAGTCAGGGTGGGGAGCTGAGTTGGGGTGCAGGAGGGCTCAGTCNGACGTGAACGATTCTTTTAGCCCCGGCCACCTCTCGGAGGGGAAGTAAGGGGACCGATTGTTGGGCGTGCTGGGTCGAGGTGGAGATGGGGAGTAATTAGAATCAAAAGCTGGGTGGTTGGAGAGAGGAGGGGAAAGAGGTAAGGCAGGAGTGGGAGTGCATGGGGGAGGATTGTGATGACTTGGGGGAAGATTATGGTGTTGTTGGGGAGAATAAAAGTCGGCAGGGTTAAAGGAGGAGGAATTGTCAGCAGGAAGGGGAGGTGAGGATGAGTCTGGCTTGGAGCGGGCCAGGAGGATTTGGAAAGCGGAACAAGACTGACAAAGGGAGGGGCAGCTAGAGAGGGCAAAAAAGGCCTGAACATAATGGGTTTCAGACCACTTTCCATTGAGATGGCAAAAGTTGTCTAGGTCCCTGAGGATGTTGAAATTGAAAGTTCCGTTTTCAGGCCATTGGGAGCCATGTTTTAGTTTACATTGTGGCCCGGGAGGGTTACGATAAAAGATGAGGGGTTTTTTTTTTTGGCCGAATTTCGAAACGGAGGCTAAGGGCGTTAAGGTTACGGAGGAAATACCCGAGCAGGGGGATGTCTTTGAAGGAGTGGATTGGGAGGCTCCCATAGTGGAATGAAAAAGGGAGGGGTAGAGACGGGAGACTTAGCCAGAGACTAGAACTGTGAGAGAAGACGTCCCTTGTACCACGGTTCAAGTCGGAGAAGTGCGATAATCTTCAGGCGACCCTGAAAGGGAGATACTGAGGGCCTGGAGGCCGGGAGGAGGAAACTCTTGGCCCAGCGCTGGGTCTTTCGGGAAGGAAAGAGCAGACAAGGGTTCTGGAGGGAAAACAAAAGTCTCCTTTACTCACCCCTGAGGTGGCCCTGGTGTTGGATGTGTTTGCCAGCAGTGGAAAGGAGTAGGAAATCCTCTGGGTCTCTGGCAGTTTCTGGAAGGAGGAGTTTGGCCGGGTGAAGGAGGGAGGGAAGAAGAAAAGGAGAAAGGGGGGCCGAACTCTACCACGTTCCCAGGTTTGGGCACCAAGATGTAAGGGATAATTAGAAGGACAGCCCAGAAAGTATTGAGGCCAATAGACCCAAGTTCAGGCAAGCTGATTTATTGTTGGTCCTGCCGGGCTACCTCTCGACAAAAGCAGAGGAGGCAGCCCCGCTTACAGACTACTGCAGGACGAGGAACTGGGTCAGGGTGGGGAGCTGAGTTGGGTGTGCAGGAGGGCTGAGTCAGGGTGGGGGAGCTGAGTTGGGGGTGCAGGAGGGCTGAGTCAGGGTGGGGGAGCTGAGTTGGGGGTGCAGGAGGGCTCAGTCGGGGTGGTGGAACTGAGCTGAGTCTACAGGAGGGCTAAGTCTGGGTGGGGGAGCTGAGCTGAGTGTGCAGAAGGGTTGAGTCGGGGTGGGGGAGCTGAGTCGGGGTGCAAGTGTCTTGATCGTATCCTGGAGATGTTTTTTGCCAGCTTTATTATGCGAGGTGAACAGACATGTTAACCGCGTCCTGTAACTGCCTGGACAAAGTTACTGGAGAGGTCAGTGAAGGGGCGTTTGTCTTTAGCCCTTGGGAAGCTGTGAGGAGGTCACAAAGGACAGCATTGTAAGACCCATGGGAAGGGAGAAGGAACAGTCTGGTCAGGGCGACCCTAACACCTTTGTCTTTCTTTGAGTTTTTCTTATTGTTCTACTTAGTATGGTCACTGCTGGTTGAACTCTCCATAATATCAAGTGCTATTGTATGACTGGTGATATTTTTCTAACAATATAACTAGAAGTTTTACATGCATTTTATCCTCATTTGAAGTCATTACTCTGGGGTCCTGTGCTCATTATGTTTCCAGTTAATTGACTGCACAAGTTTCTAAATGGATCTAAATTCCCATAAAACTTTTTTTCCATAAAACTTTTAAGTCCAAAAGTAAATTTTAGATGCATTCATCAAAAATGGCAGAGAAAAGAAGAAAATATTGAAATCTTCAACTGCTTTAGGCATGTTTAAATTCAGTTAGCATAGTGATTTTTATTATTATTATTATTATTGTCATTGAGATAGAGTCTCACTCTGTTGCGCAGGCTGGAGTGCAGTGGCATGATCTCGGTTCACTGCAACCTCTGCCTCCCTGGTTCAAGTGATTCTTCTGCCTCAGCCTCACGAGTAGCTGAGATTACAGGCACACACCACCATGCCTGCCTAAATTTTGTATTTTTTAGTAAAGACAGGGTTTCACCATGTTGGCCAGGCTGGTCTCAAACTCCTGACCTCAAGTGATCAGTCCTCCTTGGCCTTCCAAAGTGCAGAGATTACAGGTGTTAGCCACAGTGCCTGGCACTATGATTAGTTTTAATTTGGTTCAATGAATTGTCACTTTTTCATATCTTTAATTTTGATTTTTGGCATTGTTTTAGTGATACTGACATCTACAAAATAACAAATGACTTTGAAAATTTATCAACACTGAAATGATTTATTTCACTTGTTTTAAACATCAGGAAGGGTTTTTTTTCCCTGATTTTACATTATATATCACTTAAGAGCATACTTCCATCGCAATGATAAGAACATTTTATTTTCTGGCCATAAAATAATAAATATGCAATAAATAAATATACATCCTCCCATGAATGAAATCACAATGGAGTTAAATTTTATATTTCTAGGTTTGACATCTTGCTATTGTTGATTAAGGAAGAAAGACCAACATTAGGTATTTATTAAATATACATAATTCTGATCAAGTTGAAAGTGGTTTTATTAATTGACTTTTTGGCACTGGCACACCTTCAAATGGAATTTTACATCAAATTTAAATGTATGAATTCTATAAATAAGAGCAACATTGGTTGAATTAGAAACAGGAGTCTGGAAACTATTGATCCTTTTGCTCTTCAATCATCTATTCATTTTACAGTGGCCACTCCTGAAGATTCATTGCCAAAAAACCCTGAATGTAAGATAAAAGATAAATAAAAATAAAACAGTATGAAAACTACTGCATTAAGGCATAGGTGATGAGGTAATGCTTGGACAGAAGTTGGATGTAAAAGTAAATACATTTTACCAGAAATTAAATAATTCCTGCTTTCAAACACGTATTCCATATCAATATGTATGACACCCTAAATGGCAAAGGTTGACAATGACTTTATATTAAACAAAGGAGGATATAAACATACTGTAAAGTCGACTGAGCACGATGGCTCATGCCTGTAATCCCAGCACTTTGGGAGGCCAATGTGGGAGGATCATTTGAGGTCAGGAGTATGAGACAAGCCTGGCCAGCATGGTGAAACCCCATCTCCACCAAAACACAAAATTAGCCAGGGCTGGTGGCATGTGCCTGTAATCCCTGCTACTCAGGAGGCTGAGGCATGAGAATTGCTTGAACCCAGGAGGCAGAGGTTGTAATGATCCAAGATCGTACCACTGCACACTAGCCTAAAAAAAAAAACCCTTTTTTAAAAAAAAAAAAAAAAAAAAAGTAAAATCATTAATTNATATTAAACAAAGGAGGATATAAACATACTGTAAAGTCGACTGAGCACGATGGCTCATGCCTGTAATCCCAGCACTTTGGGAGGCCAATGTGGGAGGATCATTTGAGGTCAGGAGTATGAGACAAGCCTGGCCAGCATGGTGAAACCCCATCTCCACCAAAAACACAAAAATTAGCCAGGGCTGGTGGCATGTGCCTGTAATCCCTGCTACTCAGGAGGCTGAGGCATGAGAATTGCTTGAACCCAGGAGGCAGAGGTTGTAATGATCCAAGATCGTACCACTGCACACTAGCCTAGGTGACAGAACAAGACTCTGTTTCAAAAAAAAAAAAAAAAAAAAAGAAAATCATTAATTACGATGCAAATAGTTTTCCTTCCTAACCTTATACGACAGTTCAGGTTCTTCAAGAGACAGACACCAAGATGGAATTAAGTATGCAAAAGACTTTTTGGGAGAAATGCCTATGGACAGGAGAGGAGACGGGGGAAGGAGTAGGTGAAACAGCCTTCAGACCATGATGCCAGGCAGATACCTGTTAAAGAAGAGTAGAAAAGAAGGATGCTTGAGGGTTCAGACTTCTGTTCAATTCTGTAAAAATCTCAACCAGGAAACAGAGTAAATAATGTCTGTTAATGGAGCCTCTCATTGGACATTCATTGTCTGAGCCCACAGAAATTTCACCTCAGCGTGAATGCTGTGAAAGACCCAAAGTTGCAGTGGCTGGAGGCTGTCTACTACCCATCCTCTCATGGAATTGTCTTCAACGGAGAGCTAAGCAGTGCACTTCTCTGGCTTCCTCACTCTGGAAATCATGTAATAAACACAGGATTATGTAAAGGAGTGACACTGAAACACTTTGGTCCCAGGACCTCTCTACACTTATAAAATGATTAAGAAACTTAAAGAGCTTTTGTTTACATAGATTGTATGTATCAATATGCATCGTTAGAAATTAAATCTTCAATTTAAAAACAGCGTGTTTACTAACTGATTATAAAATAACAATAATAAATGTAATCCATTAATATAAATAATATGTTTTATAAAAAATATTTTCCAGACTAAAAAAAATCAGAATAATAATGTTTTACTTTAAAAAGTTTCTTATGTCACATCTGATTGTAGACAGCTAGATTCTCATATCAGCTTTTGCATACAATCTGTTGTGAAATGCCAGTTGAGGTTTGGTAATTGAAGAAGATCAGGCTCACACAAATATGTAACTTAAGAAAAGGAGGACCTTAGGGATCCCTGAAAGAGTCTTTGGGGGCCTCCATGCACACTTTAAGAAGGACTGATTAAAGCGTTAAATACATCTCACATATTAACTATGACAATGTGTTTAATTTATACAAGTTATCTTACAGATACAGAGTATGTTTTTGTTAAGAGTAAGAACCAGCTACCTTTCTTTTTCATTTTCCAAAGTACCTAGTACAAAGCAATGTACATAATAGGATCTTGGTACCTTTAAATTAACATTTAACATTGATATATCTTACATTATATTTTGCATCAAAGTATTATTTTCATACTAAATGTTTACCTATTATAAACTATATGTTACCTTTAAAATAGTACAAAATGGTACAATTTTTGTTTCTTCTTTTTCCCGTGGAAATAGACAAATAAATAGGCATCCAGCATTTTAACAATTATATCTGTGGAAAAATGATATATTATGCATTATTTTCTCTTCTAATCAGGCTTCAATGATAAGCTGTGTGTTCTGATTTTATTGCTTAACTGTGCTATAATTTTCAACCATTAATAGCCATCTGATTTTTCTTTATTTTAATTATATGATATTGCTTTATGTATATGGAACTATGTGTATTGGTTTCTTCAATATTTCCACTTCAATGACAAATTTATCACATAATATTTCATTGAATTATCACCCTTTGAAGATAATTTTCTCTTGGAAAACCAACCTTCCCCATAAAGTTGATCCAAGTTTGTTGAGAAAAGGAATATATATGAAAAGAATGGTAAGTCTTTATACAGACACTATCCAATAGAAGTAAAATGTGAGCCATTATAAAATTAAAAATTATGTAATTTTAAACATTCTAGAAGCCATATCATACAAAGTAAACAAAGGAAATTAATTTTAGCAATACATTTTCATTAACCCAATATATCTAAAATATTGTCATTTCAATATGCAATTAAAACAAAAACTATTAATAAATAGTTAAATTCTTTTTTATTGCTCTGTATCTGATAACACTTCTCAATTTGAACATGTCTTCATTGGAAATACTTGATCTGCACTTCTATTTCACAAAGTTTACCATTGAAAAAGTAGATTTATATACTGAAGGTGCTCTACAGGTATTTAAAAATTTTCCAGCAACTGAACTGAGTGGAGGATTTGTTTTAAAATTTAAATTCATATGAATTAAATTAAATGTAAAAGGTCAGTTCTCAATCACATTGCCCATATATATCTGATTGCTACTGAACTGAGCAGCACAGCTCAATGACACAACTTAAAAGATAATTTTAGTGTTTATAGATTATATCAGTGTATTTAATGGCATTTGAGCAAACTACTGTAATTGGCATGGAGCCAGTACTGTCCCTGATTTCTTAATATATTTAAATACTTTAAGAAACACATTGTATTTTTTGCTGGCATTTGATATAATGTCCTTAAATAAAAATATCTCCTATTTTTTCTGGGAAAGTTTTCTCCTGAAGCAGGTTCATTTTCCCTTAAGCAAAGAAGAGAGGAAGGGAATGAAAACTTTTCCAAGTAGATAAGAATTAATTCAGCCACACCTGTCAATGTGGTGACATGTGATCATTGGATGTGGATACTACATTTTCTAAAAACTCATCCAGTGAGAATTTCATAAATTCTAGAAGTGTCTGATTGTTCAGTTAAAAAATGGTGTTTTAGTAAAGGGCTTAGATAATAAATTTTATTACCTTATGCCTTAATTATAAATTGTGTATGTATGTGGTATGGTGGCTCCTGCCTATAATGCCAGCTACTGTGGAGGCTGAGGTGGAAGAATTGCTTGGGGCCAGGAGTTGGAGAACAGACTGGTCAACACAGTGAGAAGCCATTTCTAAAAATAATAACAAAAAACATTGTAAGTATTATTAAGACATAATAATGAGTGTGCAGTCATTTAACTTGTATGATATTGTAAAGGGAAAATACATTTAGAGTAATTAGAATTTTGAATGTTATTAATAACCCTCCCTTTCAAAAGTGTAGTTCTCTGATGTCACTTTTAATGCTTCCACTATTTACAGACTAGAGACAGATAACTGCTAATATATAAATATATCAGTAGTGTGCTTTAGAACTATATGGTTCAATATGCTAGCCACTCGCCACTGGCAGCTATTGAACACTTGAAATGTGGTGCAGTAGTCAGGGTTCCTTAGAGAGACAGAACTAATAGGCTATATATATATATATATATGTATATATAGGCTTTATATATACACACATATATACACATATGAAGGGGAGTTTATTAACTTACATATACATATACAAAGGGCAGCTTATTATTAACTTTCACGATCACAAGGTCCCACAGTGGGCTGTCTGCAAGCTCGAGGAACAAGCAGAGCCAGTCCAAGTCTCAAAACTGAAGAACTTGGAGTCCGATATTTGAAGGCAGGAAGCATCCAGTAGAGGAGAAAGATGCAGGCTGGGAAGCTAGGCCAGTCTCGCCTTTTCATGTTTTTCTGCCTGCTTTATATTCACTGGCAACTGATTAGATTGTGCCTACCAGGTTAAGGGTGGGTCTGCCTTTTCCACCCCACTGACTCAAATGGTAATCTCCTTTGGCAACACCTTCATAGACACACCCAGGATCAATACTATGCATCCTTCAACCCAATAAAGTTGACACTCAGTATTAACCATCACATGTGTCATGTCTGAATTGAGAGATACTGTACAAATAAACTACACCCTGGATTCCAATAAGTATGATAAAAGGAATGTACACCATCTCAATTTTTATTGATTGAACTTTAGATTGATAATGTATTGGAAATATAGGTTTTAGTAATAAAACATATTACTGAAATTAATTTTACCTGAATCTTTTTACTTTTTAAAATGTGACTACTAGAAAATTTAAAATTATTTGTGGTCCATATTATATTTCTGTTGGACAGCACTGCTCACTGAGTTGAAATACACTTTAAAATTCACAGAGCACATCATAATTCCAAAATATTAGACTGTACTTATTACATACATAAGCAAGACATGACTTTATTCTGTACACAATTACTATTAAACATTTTCTAACGGCTAATGTGAACTTTTATTTTTGTATAAATCATAGACATGACTCCAAGTTAAGATCCACACTTTTATGCCAAATGTAACATATTTAAGATAAAACAAACCCAACAAATGAGAAGCAAGTACTTACCCTTTAGGATAGTTAGTGTAATTTCTTTTACACTGCTTCTGGATGCTATGAGACATTTAGTGTTTTAGAATGGTAATACAGAAAATGATGACATGTATATGATTCATATCTGTGAAATTAGCTTCAAATATCAGAACTTTTAAAGAAATAAAATATGTTTCTTAGAATCTCAGCCCAAAGGCAATTTAAAAGTTTCCAATTGTCCTCATCTTCTTAAGTCTTCTATTGTCTTTTTGCCTACTTTTCATTATATTAAGCCATGTTGTGAGATACAGATTTTCGGCTGTGATAGTATTTTTGAAAAGCAAAACCAAAACAATGTCTATATTAATTTCAACGTATATTATCTCTGTGACTGATACCTCATTAGAATGTTGAAACAAAGAGATCTTGACATTCACATGGTAATATAATCTTGACTTAAATGATGAGGAAGCAGATATGTCATTTATTGTTTTACACAAATATAATCAACCATGTGCTAAGCATTGCCCTACGGTGACAAAATATTATTCTTGACTTCAAAGAGATTATAGTTTATTGGAAAAAACAAAATGTAAGTTGAAAAATTTAGCATACTGTGATAAACACTATCACATAGGAGAAACCAGGTTGTTACAGAAACACATAATAAACACTTATTATAAGAAGAGTTGGCTTAAGTCAGAGAGGGTGGGAAAAGGCCTGTTTAGGCTTCCTCCAAGAGAGGATATCTTGGAAGTTAGAAATGCGCTTTTGGATCATGTTAATTCCTGTTAAGCTGAGAGGGATGTAATTTGTGAATAAATTGTTTGAGTCCTATTGATCCTGAGACGCTATACGATTCTGGAGACGCAATCAGTGTTTGGGGTATGCTTCTTACGCAAGGGTTCTTTTGTAGTGTTGACCTCAATACAATATCATTTGCCTTAGGTGGATATTCTCAATGCAAGGTATAGTGATGTGATAATGCCCCCTTTGCTTTTTATTTTTCTTTTTTCATTCTTGTCACTTATACTCACTGATACAGTATCTATCCTAATCTTTCATGTTTTGAATCAAAATCTGAATATGCTTCCTTCATGAATCCTTCCATGGCTAATCTAAGCTAATTAATGTCACACTTTTAACTCATATTCCTCTTATCTGAAATATGCCTTATGTATTATAACTGTAAATGACATAGAACATATGTCATATTCATAAATCCTATTTTATTTAATCTTCCCAACCATCCCATAAGATACTGACAGCATCCTTTACAGAAGAAATTTAGAAATAGAGTAAATATCTCACAAAAAAATAACTACTAAATGATGGAACTAGAATTCCGAAATATAAATTTTATTAATATGTCTATTTTTGCCAGCACATTTGTGATATTATTATGATGTATTATAGACAAAAAATACATTTACACACATACATATGTATGTACACTTGCAAAGTGCTTGAGGAAAGAAAGTATGTCTATTGCTTAGATTTTTCACTATCTTGCTTTGGATTCTCAAAATGTGAGCTGACCAAATCTCAAGAAAAGCCTCCCAAAATACTAGAAACTTAAAATAAAATAGAAATTCTGTTCTATCTTGATGATTATATTAAGTATAGATAACATAAAATGTTCTAATGAAAAAGACTAAATAATTCTACTCTCATTTTGGAAAACCAGACTGAAAATCTTATATCATGGAACTTTTTGGAGCAGAACTAAAATAAATAAATACATGAGAAAACAAACAAATGGAGAAACAAATACCACTAGAGAAATAAGCTTTTACCTGGAAATATAAAATCCTTTAGCACATCCTAAAACTAATAGCTAAAGCCTCATGCTATACGTCTTCACACCAATAGCTGGCCCATGACAACCATATATTACCTTCGGCCTACTGGGAAGCGAGACCTATATTTTAAGAATATTTATCTAATTTCTAGTATCTATTATATGAACATATTTTCCAAGGCCTGAACTGAGTTAGGGGATAAAATGCAAAAGAAGGTTGGGAATAGATGATGAGAGCTACCTGCCGTTTTTAGGTTGCTTAGGAAAGGGAAAATCTCTAAGTTCCTTTCAATGAATCCAGTAGATTGTTGTTTCATTGGCACTGGGAAGAAATCAAGGACGTTAACATCTCTGTCATTGAGATACACAATAGATACAAAGGGCTTCCAGTTGCCTATGGTATTGAACCTATATTGTTAATAGTTCACTAGCTAATAATGAAAATTTAGTAAGGTAAAAATATCTTGAAAACAAATAAAATCAATGTTGATGACTGCTCCTACTGAGAGCTTAAGAAAAATATGTCATTAATGATTTTGGCATAGTTGCTACTCATTTATAATGACTGGTAAATTTCCATTTTAAATCTCTGGACGTTATGATGCAAACTGTACTTAAGAACCACAGGAACTCTGACTACTAATTTTTGATGGCCATTGTAGAAAATGGCTCAGTAATGCCTCCTGACCTGTTAGTTTAGTTTAATTTTTAATCTTCCTATCATAAGGTCAAAATGTATGTAATTTATGATACTTGCATCTTCCAACCTGAATGCTTTAATTTGAAGCCTTGAACTATCTTATTATATAGAACAGTCATATCAACCCCATCAAAACATATTTCTGGACTTAACATCACATATCAGCTTCATATACAAGACTTGGCTGTCTGTACTGAATTAACGTTTTCCTATGTGGGCAAAGAGGCAGAAACTAAATCCTTATCTAAATTCACTGTACAAGAAATGTTGTTTTAGAGAGAACACAGGTCTTAGTTATAATCTAGTGTAAGACATTCAACCTACAGATGAGGAAAGCAATGCCTGGAGATGTTAAGTAATTTTAAAGCCAAGGGGTAATAACAAAAACAAAACAAAACAAAAACCAAGAGTATAATATCTTGCTTTAGAGCACAAAGTTCTTTTCATTGGTCATACATTGTCCTATAGATCACAACTATGGTCAGGGCATCTGTATATGACCACTGAGCACCGCAGGCTCAACATGGGCATAAAGACTATCTAGGGCTCCAAGGTCTTGCCTCTTCACTGGCATGCAACATCTGTATCCTAAGCCACAAGTCATGTCCAGCTGCTGCAATATTGAATGCTGTTTCCTTAGCCACATCTATAGCAACTCCAGATATAAATGTAAGACCAGCTAGCAAGTTTACAGTGTGCAAGACCTTGAGATTCTAGACAAAACTTCTACAAGACCTGACACCACCCACCTACTTCCAGCTCTAGCCTCTTTGTCAAAAAACATGTTAGAAGCCTCCATCCCAATCCTTATGCCTATAGTCTATGAGGACAGATAAGATATCAGAAATCAGGTGAATTATCAGACAAACTTTGTGCCCTAAAACTACCGCATTGCCCATTTGGGGCCTCTATTTTCTCTTAGCAAATGAGAATGACAATTTACCCTCCCCTGCCCTCTGCCCTTGTGTTCTGAGAATATTTTGGCTGAGCTCATATTCTTCCTCTTTTATTTGCTTATCTAAAAAGTCATTCCTACCCAGCACAGCTCTGCCTGAAAATACAGTACTTAGTAATTTCTACATGAAAATACGTATTTGATTACATTTGTGAAAGTAGCTCAAGTCAACCTCAGTAGTGCTAATAGTAATAGTAATTGTAATAGTCAAAGTTTGTATGCTAAACTACCATTTTTTTTTTTCTTTTTAGAAAAGAGTCTTACTCTGTTGTCTATGCTGGAGCGCAGTGGTGCAATCACAGCTCCCCACATCCTCAATCTCCTGGGCTCAAGCCATCCTCCCACCTCAGCATTCTGAGTAGCTGGGACCACAGGCATGCACCACCACAGCCAGTTAACTTTTTAATTTTTGGAGAATGGAGGTCTCACTACTTGCCCAGGCTGTCTCAAACTCCTGGACTCAAGAAATCCTCTCAGCTCAGCCTCCCAAAATGCTGGAATTACAGGTGTGAGCCACCACGTCTGGCATCATAGTCTTTATAAGGGCCTAAGAATGGATCAAAAAAAAAATTGGTGTGGTAATCTGGGGTATCAGTTACTCTTGTTATCTGCAAGAGTAAACTCAAGAGAGAAGTGGCCAAAATACACAAGATTTTATGTTACCTAAGATGGTCAGAGATCAGCAATCCAGAGCTTTTATAAATTTCACAGTTATTAGAAACCTTTCTCACTCTAACATTTAGTTCCACTATTCCTGCCATGATCATTTTCTGCAATGTTCAAAATACCTGCTGGAGCTCCAACCACTATATCCTCACGGAATTTATATGAAACTTACACAATATTTCTGCTTCACCAGAAATAAGTCTTGTGATCAAAATCTATCGAAGGGCTGGTGGGAATTCAAGTTGCCACATACTTGACTAATATTAGAGGATTTGAGAGTGATGAAGGTAGCAAAATCTGCCCTGCTATCTAAACTATTTTAGATGACAGATATGGACAGGAAGCATCTCAAGGTCAGAATATGATTTCAGCAGAGAGATATAAAGTCTTCTTTGAGGAAAAAAAAATCTATAGTAAAACTAGTAAAACTGTAGATCTGCCAGCATAAAAGCTGCTCACCCTATCACTTCATTAAGATTTATCCTTGAATTATAAAGATAAGGATTAGTCAAATTTGAGCAAGTAATTGTAGCAACTTGATATCAGTGATTACATTGTGTATGTTTTATTTTTCATGAATTCTCTTTTGCCAATCTTAAATTTGTATCCGTAATTTAGATTCAAAATTCACAGGAATATACTTTCTAAACATGAGATATATTTTCTCACATATGCATGTTATCTCCCTTGCATCTAGAAGCCCTGGAACTGAACTACTCCATTACTATAAATGTCAATCCACCCCATAAAGAACTAAGTATACAATGACAGAGACATAGGTAAGAAGGCATGCAGAATGAGAAATAGCTTAATTTTGATTTAATAAGGAAACCAAGACCCCCTTCTACCTTTTATGGAAGGTAGATCTCCACAGTATTGCCGTATGGCCTTATATACTACTTGCACACAAAAGTATCTGATGGCACAAAAGTACCTTGTAACCTTTGCCAGTTTCCCTATACCCATTTCCAGCATGGCTACATCAGAAATGCCATAATGATTTTGAAAAGTTTCTTGGATCTCAAGGTAGACCTACTAAATTTGAATAGGGGTAGGGTGGGGAAGGACCAAATGATTCTACTTTTGCAATCTAAAAATACTAGCAAACTAGATGTAAATCACAGAACAAATCTTTGATAAATAGTAAAAAAAATCTATAGATAGCTTACAGTTTAGAATTAAATATATAAATATAAATCATAATCTGAATAATGTGACATAATTAGTTCAGTGTTGCAGTATTGAGCAAAGTAGAAAAGTGGGCCAGGGTTCATTTATTGTTTGTAATGAGTGTTTCCTATCAAATGTCCCCTCCCTCTTTATTTTGTTATCATGGTAGATATATCCTTAAAAACTATAATACTTTCATTTTTGTCCACCAGCCAACATATTTCTTTAATCCCTTCTTATTTCTTAAGCAGACATTTTCTGTTGTCTAGTATGATATAGCATATTAATAGTACATTTACATTTGAGTCTAAGATAGCTTTAACAAATCATAAGAATATATTATAGTCATATTTCTATAACTTATGGAAATTTTCTCTATACCAGAAACCTGAAAATTTATGCAAACAGGACAAAGCGGTTTTTTTTGTTTCGTTTTGTTTTTTAAATCTGAGTAATTATTGTTTTTCTAAACAATAGGCAAATGTATTTGACCAGGATTTATCAAGTTAATACTTTATTACAAATTGAAAATTAAAAGAGTTTTTGAAAAAAGCTATTCACTATATCAAATCTATCTATCTCAATTCTGTTGCCACTTATTATGCTAGCAGTGTATGCTCCTGATCACAGAAGAGAGAGACAATGCTTTGGATGTATTATTTAGTAAACAAATTTTACTGGGTTTCTGTAATGAGCCAGAGATTGTACCATATTCTGAATATGCAAGATGGTAGGGCACAATTCAGTTGAATTAAAAAAAAAAAAAACACTAAATAATTATAAAACTGTTCTGGAGCCTACAATAAAGCAATAATTGAAGTGCTGTGTGGACAAGAACAGTAACAACAAAAAGAACAACTGTGATTGAGAGCACAACTGTGCTTCAGAGCACTAAAAGAACTAATCAGAGAATGTGGTTTAGAAATGAAGTTGGAGGCCGGGTGCGGTGGCTCACGCATGTAATGCCAGCACTTTGGGAAGACGAGGCGGGAGGATCACAAGGTCAGGAAATTGAGACCATCCTGGCTAACACAGTGAAACTACGTCTCCTGAAAATACAAAAAACAAAACAAAACATAGCTGGGCGTGGGGGCACAAAACCATAGTCCCAGCTACTACGAGACTGAGACAGGAGAATCGCTTGAACCTGGGAGGTGAAGGTTGCAGTGAGCTAGATCATTCCACTGCACTCCAGTCTGGACGACAGAGTGAGACTCCGTCTCAACAACAACAACAACAACAACAACAACAACAACAACAACAACAAAATGAAGTTGGAATTGATCAGGTAGAAAAGGGAGGAAGGACATACACAAAACAGTAGGAGGCACAAGAGGCACAAGTGTATACAAGAACATGGTGTACTTGATGGTGTACTTGAAAACAGGGGAAGGAGTTTCTTTTGACTAGATCTTAGGTTTTCAGGGAGACCTGGCTTCTGGACAAAATGGATTTACAGAGATAGCAATTATCTTCTAGCGTGATAAAACATAGAGAACAGACATAGCTGGATAAAACATACAGAACAAAGTATGTAAAGACAAATTTTTTTTTTTTTTTTTTTTTTTTGAGACAGAGTCTGGCTCTGTCACCCAGGCTGGAGTGCAGTGGTGCGATCTCAGCTCACTGCAACCTCCACCTCCCGGGTTCAAGCGATTCCCGTGCCTCAGCTTCCCGAGTAGCTGGGACTACAGGCGCCCGCCACCACGCCCACTTAATTTTTGTATTTTTAGTAGAGACGGGGTTTCACGATTTCCTGACCTCGTGATCCTCCCGCCTTGGCCTCCCAAAGTGCTGAGATTACAGACGTGAGCCACTGCGAGCCACTGCGCCCGACTGAAAAATAAATTTTTGGGGCACTAGAAATGAGGCAACAAACACGGATGGCTCAGAAACATAAAAAATGTGGTGAGCCCTGTGACGGCCCCAATTTGTAATATATAATGCCAGGCTGCACTGCAGGAAAGAGGAACCCAGGCAGTACACTTCTGACACTATGAATAGAAGGAATGGAGCTGAAAGTCAGGTGAGACCAAAGAGCTGAATGTTTAGAGAAATCCTGAAACCCATAGAGACCTTTTTAAGTATTTAGCATAGCGCTTATCACCATATGACTATGAGAAAATGGTCTGAGGCTGGGGAAAAAAAAATGCCTGAAAGGTTTAAAAGTCATAGTCTCTGGCACTCACACAGGACTGGGAATAGGGTCTGATCTCTCCAGGCAGAGTGGAAGCCTCATAATTCTTGGGGTGATAGGTAAAATAATCAGGATCACATACTTTAAGCTGTGGAGGAAATCAGTCATATACCAAAGCCTATTCTTCTTCTGATTGTCAAAGTTTAAAAGAAAGACTCTTAATCCTCAAACTGTTTCTAAGTAATTTGATCACATACCAGAAAAAGATATATACATATACTTTTGTATATGTGTGTGTGTATATATACAGATATATAATATCTATACATACAGAATAATATCAATATCCAGTGCACAATGAGGTAAAATCAAAATTACTTGCATCCAATAAAAATAGAAGGCATACAAAGAAGACAAATATTTATGAGTAGACAAAAATCAATCGATACTAATCCAGAATTGACATAGATGACAGGATTAGTAACAAGGGCATTAACTCATTTATTGCAACTATTTCACATTTTCTAGAAGCTAGCAGAAAGATTGAACATGCAATCACTTTTGTGATCACATGGCTGTCTGGGAGTTGTGGCTCGCTGACACTGCTCAGCATCACAGGAGAGTATGGTACTGCATATAGTTATCTGGGAAATGATCAAAATGCTAAGTTCAAAGTACAGTTTCTACTGAATGAGTATCATTCAATATCATTGTAAAGCTGAAAAATTGTAACTTGATAATGAAGACCCTCTTTACACGAAACATGTAGTTTGCTGGATGTTGTTTATATTTCAGTACACATGTGGGTGTTTCGGGTTTTGGTTGGTTTTTGTTGCTGTTGTTGTTTGAGACAGAGTTTCCCTTTGTCACCCAGGCTGGAGTGCATTGGCAGTATCCTACCTTACTGCTGCTCCGAATTCTTGGACTCAAGTCATCCTCTTACCTCAGCTTCTAGAGTAGCTGGGATTAGAGGCACATGCAACCATGCCTGGCTATTTTTCTTTTATTTTTGTAGACACAGAGTCTCCCAATTTTGATTCAAGCCCCAGACGGGTCTTGAACTTCTGAACTCAAGCTATCTCCTCACCTCAATCTCCCAAAGCGCTGGAATTATGGGTGTGAACCACCGAGCCCGGGCAACTGTTTAAAAAAAAAAAAAAAAACAACTATAAAGGAGAAGAGACTGGTGTGGGTGTGTGGACATAAACTTAAATGCATAGATTGCAGAAAGATTGAGCAAGCACCTTGAATGCTGTAGTGTTAACTTTATTCTTTAGGCCATTGTATTTTAAACTGGGAAGGCAAAAGGGCATAGCTATATAGGAATTCCATCCTTGCTTTAATTAGTTCAACACTGCCTGTACATGTAGTGAAAAGATTGTTTTCAATAAGAAATTATGCAGTTTAAAAAGCAGCTTTGAAAACTATTACCTTGATAATGAGGAGGAAAATAGCCAGCATGGCATAAATGCGAGAGTGGTAGCAATCTATGCATTTCCCCATTTCTCTCCTTCTTTCTTTGCTTGATCCAACATCCTTTACTAAACCAGGCAGAAAATGGAATCACATGTTCTCTGTGACCCTATAACACTATTTATTATTCTTTCCCATAGAATTGATACTTTATGCATTTGATTATGCCTAACACTTGTGGGGGGCTCACTTATTCCTAATTTTTTTTTAGCGTATCTTGGTGTCTATCAAAGTGTCTATACAAAATCTTTCACAAAAGAGATGTTTTAATAACTTAAACAAAGTTAAATTGTTTATGATCCCAGAAAAAGGATGATTATATTATTAAAAATTCATCCTGACCAATAAATTACTATATATTTATTCACCTTCCTTTAAGGGGCAGATGAAGCATCTTAGAAAGAGGTAAAAATAAAGGAAAAAATTGACTTATTTCCTTATGAAATTTGTCAAATGTTAACTTCATTGTAAAATATTTTCCATTTCATAGACTGTATGGGGGAAAGAGGAAAAGATACTAATATTTTGTACTGTATCTGTATGGGAGAAAGAGGAAAAGATACTAATATTTTGTACTGTATTCACTTCTCATTATATTAACAAATTTAACCCTCACAACAGTCTTTTAAGCTGCCCCTTATTAGCTTTCTTTTAGAGATAACTAACTTGAAATTTAAGCAGTTATGTATAATTTCCAAAGATCACAAAACCAGAAAAACAGATTTAGATTAAAATATAATAAACATTTTCTTCTTTATTTTAGATCAAGGTTTGCAAAACTTGGTTTCCTGAGTGATTACTAACTAAATAATTGCAATGAGTTTCATGCAATAAGGGCTATACTTTCAAATTAGTTTGGGGAAAAAAGGCCAAATAGTAAATTGGGTGTTTGCATATTAAAGGCATAGCTCAATCCGAAAAAAAAATAAATCTGCTTATACTTTTTTAAACTCAGCATTTCATAAACTTGTTTGATAACAGATGCCTTTATAAAACATTATTTAATATAGCATATAACATAGATTATTAGTTTGTGCAGCTCACAGTTTGAGGAACCTTGATATTGCAACTTTCCAGCATGCATTGTTTGCAAATTACCTACATATAAACAGTTCAATATTTTAATATTTTAATTGACAAGATAATTGGTGTTAATTATCTACAAGTGAAGCTCAGAATACACACATAGGCCTCACTCCTCACTTACTAAACTAGAAGAAAACAGACATCACAGACCCAGGTGAGATCACATTTCAGCTAAAGAGTATTACCTTTCGAAGGTCCCACACAGGTGCAGTGGGGATTAAGTTCCAACACGAGAACTTTGGGGGCTGTCAAACCAGAGCACGCAAGAAGTTCTCAAAGAGGGCTTCTTTTAAAGATGAAATAATTCAAGGATGGATATTAACAGAAAAAGTGTCAAGAAGAGGGAAGAAATTAAAAATGTAGAAAGCAAAATCAATAAATAATTGCAAGTTCTTTGTAAGGGCCAAGAATGCGTTGAATGTAAGTGGTAAGTAAACTCATTCCTAGTGAATATACATCAATCATATCTTTGGAGAGCTACTTGGCAGTATAAAACAAGAACCTCAATATTGATTATATCTCTGACCAATAACTCTATTTTTGTTAATAGAAACTAACCCAAAGAATAGAGATTTTTCTATTGACAAAGTTATAATCAAATAAACTGTAGTCAAATCACATTGTTATTTACAGCGATTTCCAAGTGTCTTTTTGCTACAAAGAGGAATACTCTTTTTTTAAAAAAAATTTGTTAATGGACAATTTGTTAATATTAAGTAATACTGAACAATCAACATTTTGGAACTTTAATCAATTTTACTTTCAACAGAAATGTAATAGTGTTCTAATTTAATACTGATTTCTGCATTTATGTGAAAATCAATTTTTAAAGGGGCTGTCACCCTGGATTTAAAGTAGGTCTTTTAACATTTTTATTCTTCTTCTAATTATCACTCTAATATTAATTATTATGGCTTTCCAAGCTTGTCCTAAAAATGCAATAATAATTTATTAATTTATCTTTATCCTAGGGATTCAATAATCTTATAGACTTTACAAACTGCCATATCATATCCATCTAGGTTGCAGGATCTAAGTTTTGACCAATTTACTTTTTATTAGGACAGTGCACTTTAATTACATTTACTCATGTAATACTCAAGCTGAGTTCCTTGGTCATTAGGTCAATATTTTTCCATCTTACATAGGATTTGCTGCCTTTTATATAAATCTTATTTTAATATTTTAACATCTGATGTTTTACTCCATTTGTTTTGAAGATTTACGTGGCTAAATGTACCTAATCCATTGTTTTGTCAACGTAATATATGGCCCTAATTTGTTGGTGTAATTGAAAACCTCTGTACGTCTAATCAGCATCTCATTATAATTAACAAGGTGAGCTGGAGGTTTTACATACGTGAGATGAAGGATATAATCTGCATCATTAGTGCTTTTCTATAAACCACATGGCTAATTCTTCATTTTGGAACATAGTCAACCATCCTCTCCCAGCATGGTTACTGAGTGCGAATACCAATGCCTCTCCCTCTCCTCCCAATGAAATTAAAAGTCTTTACCTCCCCACCACCATGATTTGTCTGCCTTAGAAAATATTTACAAATAATCTGTTAAACTAATTCCAATGCTAGCATTATTGTGTATCCTAGCCTACTGTTTTATTTATTTCACATATTATCTTTCATTTGAGGTAATGCTCAATCCCAGTGATACCATGGAAAAAAATGTTAGGTAGAAGAAGAAAATCTCATCGGGTAGAAAGGATTTTATACCTGAAAACCACCAACTGTATGTAGTAGATAATCAAAATGATGATTATTTATGGGTAAAAAATAAACAAAAATATTGTATTATACTTTTAGACTTTTTTCTCTATTTTCTTCATTTTGAATAAAGTGTCATCTCAGGCTTGGACATTGTTTTTGTCTTAATTGGTAAATGCTGTGACCATGATACTGTATTGTTGCCAAATGGCACGCCTATGCAAATTCTCCAAAAATATTTTTTCTAATGATTATTATAGTTTCTATGTACTAACTACCTGTTATATGCCAGCACTGTGAATAGACTATTTAATTATTTTTCTGACAACCCCATGAGAATGTATTACTATCCCTACATTGCAGATAAGAAAAATAAAGATAAAAGAAGTTAAGTAATTTGATAAAGGTCACTCAGCTAACAAGTGCCAGAGCCAGTATCTGAAGATAGGTATGCTTTTCCTAAAGTTGGTACAGTCTTCAATTATATTTTCTTATCTCTGTCTAGTGAAACTAATCCAGAGAGATAGGAAGAGGATATGAAGGAGAGGAACATTTTGGCTTTGGGGATACTTAGAGGATAAAGCTTAAGTATATATATTTATACATTTATATATAAAAAGTGTATGTATAAATACATATAAAAGGTGCATTTTAGATATTGAGAAGTTACACTGAAGCAATTGTTAAAATATTTACAGCTGAGTGTAGGTGTTTTCTTGATGATATACACTGTTTTGCTTGGACACAACTAGATATCTCACAATGCCACAAGGGTGCTTAATGTTTCAGTAGTCTAAAATAAACTGATATTTTTCAAGACAGTGTTGCAGAATTTTAGTACACTTTATGATCATAGATCTTTCTGAGATTCAGGAACCTTTTTCAGTTTTCTCACTTCCTTCTTCAATGTAACAAGCTTTCATAAAAAGCATACGCTTACAAAGTGTTGATTACATCAAGTTGGGTGAAATGGGTAACACCTTGGATGACAGTATCATGTTAGAATTCAAAATACTTCAAAAATTTGGAAAAGTAGCTGTAAACAAACAGGATAAAACAGTGTTTGCTGATGAAGAAATAAAAACAAGTGAAATAAACTGAAAATGGAATATGATTAGTTGCAAGTGCCATTATAGCAGAAAAACTCTTTCAAATTGCCACTAATATAATGAGGATGCTTTAAAATCGTGTGCAGACATTTTGCATATCAACAAGGGCATTGACCGGGTGCAGTGTAATCTCACGCCTATAATCCCAGCACTTTGGGAGGCTGAGGTGGGTGGGTCATGAGGTCAGGAGTTCAAGACCAGCCTGGCCAATATGGTGAAACCCTGTGTCTACTAAAAATATAAAAATTAGCTGGATGTGGTGGCGCATGCCTGTAGTCCCAGCTACTGGGGAGGCTGAGGCAGAAAAATTGCTTGAACCTGAGAGGTGGAGGTTGCAGTGAGCTGAGATCGTGCCACTGCACTCCAGCCTGGGCGACAGAGCGAGACTCCGTCTCAAAACAAACAAACAAACAACGAAACAAAACAAAAAAAACTAGGGCATTTGCAGTGGGAGAGTGAAGGTAATGCCTTTCAATCTCAGTCATTTTGTCAATCCTGACCTTTTGGCAGCCCCTACTAACTATACTGGCACCTGCAAAGGGCCCTTCACCATGCAAAATTCCATGGGAACAGAGTTCAGTAGAATAACTTCTCTCCATATTAGCACATGGGATTTAAAATTATTTTGTCATGATTTTAACCTTGGTGGCTGAAATAAAAGGTAGAAAACAACCTTTTATTTCTCTGTTGCCATTATGTAAATGATAGTAATGATATTCATAATGCAAACAGTAGCTAACATTTATTGATCGCTTAGTATATCCTGGTATTTTTTAATGCATTATCTTATTTATGCCTCATAACAATGCTTTATGTTGTCAATACCATTTCACAAAAGTGAACAGTGAGGTTTAGGGAGATTAAGTAATTTACTAATGTCACAGTCTGGTAGATGTGATACTCATAATTCAACACAGATGGGTTTGAGCTACAGAGCCTACATTTTAAACCTCTCCTGCTGCTACTGCCTTCTCTAGGGCAGAGGGATTTCGTTTATCTGGTTTCCTTCCGTTGAGATCGTTTTGACTTTGGAGATTTTTGTTATTTCCAAGTGATTATTCTCTAGTGCTTTATACCACCAACCCAGTTATTTGGGTATATTCTGCCCTCCATAAAGGCTTCCTCTGATTGGAACTCCTGTGTAAATTAGACTGAAAAGTTTGCCTTATCCTGTTAGATTGAGTGTTTTTACTCTCCCAGTAAGATTGAGGAGAGATGTCCCTTCTGCCCTGGAGTTTTCCCTTTCTCTTACTTGTGCTTCCTTATTCTGATGCTACCTCATCTTGATCATAAAAATTTGATTTCACCAGCCTCATTGTACTAATATATATTATGTTTCTTCCTGGAATGATTTATATTAACTGAGAAAAAGTGGAGGCTTAAGAAATCAAAGAACCTAAAGATTACATGGAAAAATAATTTTTCTTTAAAGGTTTAGGAAATGGTGATACTGGTATAAGTTAAATATAAGATGAAAAGGAAAAACTTCAGAGAACAAATAAATGAATATCTTAAGACACATGAATGGTAATGGCTACCTGATTCTATTTGTATTGAGAATATACAAGACATCACAAGCTAAAATTAATTAGTTTAATAAGTGTTTACCATGTGCCAGGCATTTGGCCAGATGCTAGGTTTACAAAGAAAAAAGCCCTTGCCTCACAGAGTTTTCTAGCATTCAACATCAATAAGGGCTAATTAGAACAAAGAGTAACTAATACTATGGCACTAGCTAGCAGAGGATAATAATGGTGCCTATGGGAAAGACACCTATTTGAGTTTGGGAATTGTAGAGAATTCCTTTTATAAATGGTGTATGAGTCCAATGTTTTAATAAACAACTTTGATATCCATATATCTAATCCTGCTAGCACAGTGCTTTCTTGTTTGACTTCTTCATCGCTAATGATAAAAATATAAAGTTTAAAACTCTTGAGTATGATGTGCAGGAGTTATAATAACATATAAATACAGGTATTCTCAATAATAATTACATAAAAAGTTTTCAAAGTTTCAACTTTAGCCCAACATTATCTTTCTCCATAACTCTATTGGTACAAACAACACTCAAATTCTGTCTGGATAAAGCAAACACATTTCATACTATCTATAAGGATAATTATCCTTTCATTGATAAAAGAGGTTGTGAAAGACTGGTAGAATTTTCCTCTTTCCTCTCCTCCATCTTATATACTACACTTCTTTCAAACAAATAAAAACTTTGATTTTATCATTATGGCAAGCTTCTTTCTCCTGAGGATAAGCTTATGGGCTCTAATTTCTATCAGTAGCTCAGGCATTTTTCTTTTTAGAGCTTTAGGCTAGTAACTCCATTTTCCTCTTCTACATGTCCAATGTATGTCTCCTACAAACTGAGAATGTTCAAAACTGAATTAATAGTTTCTCTGTCTCAAAATCGGTTTGATTTGTCCCTCTTCTCACTCACAACATCCAAGCAAAGATAGCTTTTTCAGCTTTGTGGGGACAGGGTCTTGCTGTGTTGCCTTGGCTAGTCTCAAACTCCTAGTCTCAAGGGATCCTCCAACCTCAGCCTCCAATGTAGCTAGGACTACAGATGTCTGCCACCATGCCTGGCTAAAAATAGCACTTGTTTATTTCCTAAAACAACTATTGATTCTGCCTAACTCACTCCTTCAATCCCAACACTTTTTTCTAGATCCTCAATTCTATCTAAAGTTTTAATAAGAAATATCTTGTGCCTGCATTGTTATTAATTCTCTATAATAGTTGGCTTATAGGTCTTATTTTACTAATAGTTAAATAAAACTTGTTTAAAAGATCAAACTTGATCAAGTAAGTTTTCCTGCTTAAACACTTTTAATGGCTTTTCATTGTTTTTAGGTTAAAATATTAGACATGTTTCATGGACAACTAATTTTGTGTGAGCTGATGCGTTGCTACATCTCTGGATTTATCTGGTGTCTGTGTTCCTCCTGCTTCCTTTGTTATGGCCTCATTGATCTTCTTTTAATTTATTGAACATATATTTGTTGTTATTTTCTTTTCCTAAGCCTTCAAACATGCTTCTTTATTGAAATTTTTTCCTGTGTGTCCCACTCCTTTCCACCGATGAATTCCTATTCAACCCTCAGGTCTCAATGTAGAGGTCACTTTTCCAAGCAACTCTTCACTGATACCCATTGTTGTTACTACTATTGCATTTCTGATCATTCATTTAAAATTATTTATCAACTGCCCTGCAGGTTCCAGGTGCTATTTATTTCTTAATAACTGTGATGAAGACAGCAACTAAAGTTGTTAGAAGAATACCCTTAATAAGTGCCAAAGTATTTGTAGAATGAACATTTGGGTTATCAACAAGTTAGCTGGGCAGAGAAGGAAAAAGAGAACAATTTAGAAAAAAGACAACAGTGGAAGTAAATCACAACACAAGTGTAATTAAGGAAGTGTGTGGTTCAGTATGGTAAGAGCTCTATTATTCCACTAAACATGAGTCATAGCTTTCTTTCACCACATCCTAATTTTGAACGTAAATATTTTCTGTAAGCTGGTTATGGGTTTTAAAGAAAAGGAAGTTTGTCTTAGTCACGGTTGGGAGATTTGCATGTACTATAAGATTGACACAGAAAGAAATATTATGTTGAACAATTTTATGGCAGACATGCCCAAGGCAATTCAGATGAGAGAATTAATAACAATGCAAGCACAAGAAATTTCTTATTAAAACTTTGTTAAATGGAAGTATAATTCATTAAGGATTATATCATTATAAAATTCATCATGCTAATGGGGACTTCCATGGCCTTGCTTAGTAAATTTTACATGACTTTTATGCTCTGAAATTGTGTAAGGTTAAACTTATTTGTGCCCTCAAATGTTAGATATTTTATGGAGCACCAAAATAACTAGCACAAAGTCTATAACCATTTTGAATTCCTCAGGCATTTTAACATTTCAGAGGAAGATAATAAAATCACATTGAAAGTTCTTTATAAAGTCTTTTTCTCTGATAACGAAACTAACATATTTGCATTAGAAATTCTGGAAAATAAATATAACTTCTTGATTTTAATTGTAATTTATCCTATATCTTAATATGCATATTTTTTCATAATTGGCATTTTACTAAATGTAGTGAATATAAATTTTACATTCATATGAGCTCAAGTGTGAAATAGTTGCAGCTTTCTTTGTTTCTTTATAATAGACTTTCACTTCTAACTCTAGCTTCTATTCTGCCTGATGACAGAAGATTTGATGTAGACATTTCAGCCTTACATTTAGACCTTTCAGGGTAAGCTGAGTCAATTTAAGGTTCTTTCTCTCTCAATAGCCTACTCTATAACTTTCCCTGACCCTCTACCTTGGCATTGGTGGGAACAGGTGAGTGGTTCATGACCTCTCTTGGCAATTAATAAGATTTAAATCCTTTCATCTCAGGTCTTGTTTCATGGCAAACACTCATTTAAGTTTGCAGTTTCTGAACAACTAGACTCATGCCATTTTAAATTTAATAGGAAAAACGACACATTGTTTCTCACTTCCAGTTGAAAGGACTCTCCATGAGATGGCCCCAGATACATACAAAGTGGTACCCCATTAAGCTCTGTCAACTGTTTTCCGCCTTATTTTGGTAATCTGGAGATGTTGCTAGAAATTGATGTCCTCTTTTAACTCCAGCTGGAGCATGCTACATATAGACAATATCCTCAGGTATTCTGCCACCTAGAGTTCTAGATTCAATAGCCAGCTATCTTCTACTTTTTTATCATAAAAGTTAAAAATTTGGCCTTTCCACTTTGATTAGATGTCTTTCTTGTGGAATCATGTTGATGATTCTAGCTACGTATCTTCTTTGCATAGTCTCCTGATGTATTAGTCCATTTTCACACCGCTATAAAGATATTACCTGAGACTGGGTAATTTATAAATGAAAGAGGTTTAATTGACTCACACTTCTGCATGGTTGGGGAGACCTCAGGAAAGATACAATCATGGCAGAAGGTGGAGGCGAAGGCAAAGCAGGCACCTTCTTCACAAGGTGGAAGGAGAGAGAGAGAAGAGAGCAAAGGGGGAAAAGCTTCTTATAAAACTGAGAGGTGACAAGTACTAGCAGCCCTTGCTTGTCTCAGCGCCTCCTCGCCCTCGGTGTCCACTCTGGCCGCACTTGAGGAGCCCCTCAGCTTGCAGCTGCACTGACTGAGGCTGGAGCAGGCTCCCGCTGCTTGCAGGGAGGTGTGGAGGGAGAGGTCTGGGCGGCAACTAGGGCTGCACGCAGTGCTCCTGGGCCAGCATGAGTTCCGAATGGGCTCCGGCTCAGCCGGCCCCACACTCGGAGCCATGGGCTGGCACCACAGTCCTGGGCACTGAGGGGCTTAGCACCCAGGCCAGCAGCTGTGGAGGGTGCGCGGGTCCCCCAGCACTGTAGGCCCGCCTGTGCAGCTCTCGAATTCTCACCAGGCCTCAGCTGCCTCCCCATGGGACGGGCTTGGGACCTGCAGCCCACCATGCCCGAGCCCCCCTCCCCGCCCCCACCATGAGCTCTGCACGTCCGGAGCCTCCAGCGGGCTCCGCCCCTGCTCCGTGGGGCCTGGTCCCACCAACTGCCTAAGGGCTGAGGAGTGCAGGCCTGTGGCCCGGGATTGGCGGGCAGCTCACCTGTGGCCCCGGCCCCTCTGGGATCCACTAGGCAAAGCCAGCTGGGCTCCTGAGTCCAGTGGGGACTTGGAGAATTTTTTTGTCTAGCTGGAGGATTCTATATGCACCAATCAGCACTCTGTATCTAGCTAATCTGGTGGGGACTTGGAGAACTTTTATGTCTAGCTAAAGGATTGTAAATGCACCAGTGTTTTGTGTCTAGCTCAAGGTTTGTAAACACACCAATCAGTACTCTGTATCTAGCTAATCTAGTGGGGACTTGGAGAACTTTTCTGTCTAGCACTCTGTCTAGCTAAAGGATTGTAAACATACCAATCAGCACTCTGTGTCTAGCTCAAGGTTTGTAAATGCACAGGTCAGCACTCTGTGTCTAGCTAATCTAGTGGGGACTTGGAGAACTTTTCTGTCTAGCACTCTGTGTCTAGCTAAAGGATTGTAAACACACCAATAAGCACTCTGTGTCTAGCTAAAGATTTGCAAAAGCACCAATCAGCAGGATGTGGGTGGGGTCAGATAACGGAATAAAAGCAGGCTGCGGAGCCAGCAGTGGCAACCTGCTGGGGTCGCTTTCCACACTGTGGAAGCTTTGTCCTTTTGCTCTTTACAATAAATCTTGCTGGTGCTCACTCTTTGGGTCTCCACTGCCTCTATGAGCTATAACACTCACCGTGAAGGTCTGCAGCTTTACTCCTGAAGTCAGCGAGACCACGAACCCACCAGAAGGAAGAAACTGCGGGCACATCTGAACATCTGAAGGAACACACTCTGGACACACCATCTTTAAGAACTGTAACTCTCACCAAGAGGTCTGCGGCTTCATTCTTGAAGTCAGCCAGACCAAGAACCCACGAATTCCAGACACAAAACCGTTAGACCTCATGGGAATTCACTTACTATTATGAGAAAAGCATGAGGGAAACTGTCGCCATGATCCAACCACCTCCCAACAGGTCCTACCCTTGACACATGGGGATCACAGTTAGAGATGAGATTTGGGTGGGGACACAGAACCGAACTATATCACAATTTCACTCCATCCTAGCAGTGGTTTTTCTTTTCATGCTCAAGAAGAGTTGATCAAGTTTGAGATGAGGAAGTAGAGTTCTTCTAACATTACTGATGATTTCATAAAATTTGCATTTGGTTTTTTCCAAGTTTTAGCTAGATTCAGTTTCAAAATATTTGCAATAGCAATTCAGTAAATCTCAGTTTTCAAAAGCTGATTGACCCTGCTATGTCTGTAAAAATTATTTTACATTACAGTTTAAGTCATAGAATGCTTCTAATTCAGTGATAGAATAAGGCTACAAAAGGTGTTGATAATGATGCCACAATTATGTAATTTTGGTGGAAATAAAAAGGTAGTTAATGTGTTCAATTAAGTATAACATGTATGTAAAATTCTATATGTGTTTTTACTCAGTTGGCATTATAATATATAAAATATCCCTCAAGTTGTCACCTTAAATTCACTTATGAGATAATATTGTTTTCAAAATGGTAACTGGGTCAAGCACCCCTTTTGCATCTCTTCTGCCTCCTCTGTCCACGTGTCGCATTTGTAAGGGCTCTGATGAACATACAAGAACAAACTGGTATTTCATCACATTATGCTCTCATTCTGTGTCTTCCATTATTAAGCTTGCTTATTACTTATAAGGAGAGACCCCACTTAGCACAAGACAAGAGTGGGTCCAGATTACCCACTAATCTGATGGCAATAAAGACTTACTTGCTGGTGGTCAGTGATGTTGTGCTAAGTCTAACTGCAATAGCATCATAATTACTATGCTTTTTGCCTGATCTTAATTATGATGAATTGTAGGTGGTAGGTGAAGCATTGTGAAAGGTAACTTTGACACATTCTTTTTTATTTTTATGCCTTTTGATATCTTCTAAAAAGTGTAAGGCTTTAATGTTTTATGGCAACTTCAAATTCTAATCCCTTCACTTAGAGATTTTCAGTAGTTGATGTCTCATGTTTTGTAACACACCTAGATTTAAAATATAAAATTTGTCTCTCAGTTCTGTACAGCTGCTGTTTATTCTGCTGATTTTTTAAATTATTTTTCTTATTAAAATTTTTTTAAACTGTCTTTTATTTTAAGGTTAGTTTCCTAAGGGTTGCCACAGATACTGCATGGCTTGGTGGTCGCCCCTTGACTTGCATAGACTATATACTCAAATACCTCAGGCCAGGTAGGCCTCCACTGTCTGCTGATCTCTTGTGTGGTTTAGGGGACACATTCAGAGTTCTGCCAGTTCTCATGTTGTACTGGTCCACTTTCACACTGCTGATAAAGACATACCCAAGACTAGGCAATTTACAAAAGAAAGAGATTTAATAAACTTACTGTTTCACGTGGCTGGGGAGGGCTCACAGTCATGGCAGAAGGTGAAAGGCATGTCTCACATGGTGGCAGACAAGAAAAGAAAGAGCTTCTGCAGGGGAACTCCTCTTTTCAAAATCATCAGATCCCGTGAGACTTACTCACTACCACAAGAACAGCATGGGAAAGACCTGCCCACATGATTAAATTACCTCCCCCTGGGTCCCTCCCACAACGTGTAGGAATTCAAGATGAAATGTGGGTGGGGACATAGCCCCAAACCACATCATTTGTCTATCTCAGCTTTGCTTTTTCTCTGTGCTTTTTCTGGTCTCCCCTCATATGTGCTTAGTTTTCCAGTGTGATAGGGATATGTGGAAGCTCACCCTGCTCTTCTATTGTTATCTCACATTGATGATCTCCCTATTCATTGTTCACATTGTCTACTGCTTGCCCCAACTGAGACCAAAATAATATGTTTTCTAAGCTGAGGGGTTCTGTTGTTCATTTGCTACCAAGTTCACTACTCATAATGGCAATGACAGCAGGTTTCTATCCTCTGCCCGAAATCAAGCCTGTCTTCTCTGACTGAAAAGTTTCTGGTTTTCCCAGTCAACCTTGAATGATAAAAATTGCTGTTCTCACAAATTCACCTGAAGAATTGCAGGGGTGGGGATAGGGGTGGGTGAGGGGTAGAGTTTCAGGAGATTCAGGAAAGAAATCCATAGACCACAGTTATCCTTACTTGAATTTTTTTAAATAAACCTTCCAAAATTTGTTTACTTTTGTTGAATTTCTAGAACTGCAAAATGATTATTTTAGATAATTTTGACCAGTTTTATTTTATTTATTTTTTGAGGAGGGGAGAGGAGACAATCTACTGCCCTTTGGACTCTGCCATTTCAATAAATTAAAACTCTTCATTGGACCGGGAGCAGTGGCTCACACCTGTAATTCCAGCACTTTGGGAGGCTGAGGCGGGTGAATCACCTGAGGCCAGGAGTTCAAGACCTGCCTGGCCAACATGGTGAAACCCTGTCTCTACTAAAAATATAAAAATTAGCTGAGCATGGTGGTGTGCACCTGTACTCCTAGATACATGGGAGGCTTAGGCAGGAGAATCACTTGAACCCTGGAGGCGGAGGTTGCAGTGAGCCAAGATCATGCCACTGTAATCCAGCCCGGGCAACAAAGTGAGACTCCATCCAAACAAGTAACAACAACAAAAAATCTTCATAGTATTTACTTTTTGCCATATTGAGAAGAGATCTTAACTGTTAAATGGAAGGAAATTAATTTATGCTTCAATTAAAACACAGGTTCTGAGATTCTTAAAAGTAATGTGAGTAGAAGAGATATAAAAATAAATACCACTTCACCTCACTGACAGCTTTATTTCATTTACATTATTCTAATTTTACTAATGCATTCATAACCAGCAGAAATTTGTTTATTAAATTTTTTCTAAAACAAATTACTGATTTTGAGTTCATCATGGAGTGTAGAAATGAGATTATTGGGGCAACAATATTCTTATGGTTCCAAATCACAGAAGAAGTGTCTGAAAACAAAAACATGTTGACATTGTCAAAGAAGAATACTTTAATAAATTGAATTTTAGACATTGAATTGACTTTTATTGGCAATTCACAGACCAGACAGCATCCAGTGTACAAAATAGAAGGAATTCCTATGGGTGTGACAGAATTGTGAGTTTTTGTAAGGTAGCTTAAGCAGTGACAAGAAAACAGAATAGTGCAAAGAGCAGATTGGCTAACATCAGGTTACTTCCTCATATGACTCAAAGCAGAGGGGACTTCTTTACCATGCTAGCTAATGTTGACTGGACTCCTTTAGACTGATTGCTGTAAATATCCTGTTTTTTGGAAAACTGGCCAGTTTTTATGTTCAGTTTGATTATGAAACATCTAGCACGAGTGACCTTATTCTAGTTTAGTCTGGTCTGTGGGAGTCTAGTCCAGGTGGTCTGAAACATGGACTCTTATAAATTTTATTTAACAAGATCTGTGGAATCAGGTCACTTCTGCTGGGTGTTCACAGGCATGAAGGGAGTGGTAAACTGAAAAAACAAATGTGCAGAAGTTTGATATAAAATAACAGAAGGGTAGGAAAGCATGGTGCATGAAAATCCAAGCAGAAGTGAATTGTTTAGATCTATAGGAAAACTTGCTTCTGTGAATGCTGTTTATTTAGAGGAGGTAAAGTACATTGCCACAATTTTGATTGACCTTACTCTTGTCGAACATTTGCAACCCCAGCCATAGAATACATTAAGCATAATTGTGGCACATTGGACCAAATATGCATTGCCCAGGAAAGCTAGCCAAGACACCAAAAGACAGCCACATTTATTTCTCAAAGATTTCTTTGCTATATGTCTGCTTCCCTTTAATGCATATGTACAACTGCAATTTAAGCCTCGCCACTTCAAGATTTTAGTAATACATATAAAATATGAAAATACAGGAACACAGAAGCCTTAACATTCTATTTATTTTTGCTCATAATGGGTATCTGAAGGTTAACCCACTTAAATTAAAATTGCCCAATTTAATACAGTGTAGCATATGTTATACTGAAATAAGTTATTTTCTGTAGTGTCAGGCTTTAGAAAAAGTACAAGCAGCAAGCATACTTTGCTCCAAACAGGGCATAGAACCATTCATATTTTATAAGGCAAATACCAGCAATATTCCTGATAAAATTTTAGATGTGAATTCTTATAATAGTCATGTAAGAAACTTCCACAGTTTTTATGAAGTTTTAGGATTGCCTCAGTAAAAACCTTGGTTGTCATTTATCCTGATTTCCAGGAGAGCATTACAGAACTTGACAAAATGAACCTCATTTTATCACTCTGAGTACACTCCATTTATGACCTCCCACTCTGATTTTTTTTTTTTTTTTTTTTGATTGATTGGCTTCAGACTCCAAGTGGCTAGGGTACAGTTAATCCCTTTTATGTTGTCAATCAACTACCAATTTGATGTCTTTTCATAAGTGTTAAATGCTTAAGAAAATCACTTAAAGGTCAAAAACAATACCATTCTGAAATGCAATTAAAAGTGTGTCCTTCCCATTACTTGTTTAAATGGCCTCTCTGGAAGACTTGTTTTCCACTGGGACTACAAAATCCTTCTATTTGAAAGATGACCTTCAGTTTCTATAGTACTCCTTTTTTTTTTGAAAGGTAAAGGTAATATCCAGAAAAGTTTTTTTGTTTTAGGATTTTTTTTTTAAATGAATAAAGCACCTATTTAATAAAGGTGGTACCAGATTGTCTCACATGACTACGGAGAAGCAGAGGGCATAATAAATATATGCACACTTGGCCTCCATCTTCATATTCCTCACTGCTTGCCTTTATTTAAAGAGACTAAATAAATAAATAAATAGAGTAATCACTGAGAGTCACTCATGACAAGGAATCTAGGAACACAGGAAAAAAGCATATGCATTCAATTGATGTTTTGGATTTTTTTCCTGTTTATGTCATTTTTTTGTGCCAATGTTTTGATAGTCCCTTCATTATTTTGACTAAGATGTCTCTACAAAATAAGAAAAACGAGACTTACTTTCCCAAATAGCAGGCTCTTTCTCCATTTTAGAATGCTCAAAACTTGCAAATAAAAACATACAGTATATACATTGCTTATATTTAAATCACTTGACCTCTGAGATTGTCCCAAAGTTCCCTCTGGAAGTGTAGTACAGTCTTTCCTCAGGGGAAAATTCTGTGCTAAATACCAATAGCTAAAATAGTTTGTTGGTAGTGGGCAGCAATTATGTCTACTGTGCATACTGCAAGGATCTGTCAACATAGTTTGCCTGTAGTAACTGCTCAGTGAATATTTGATTTCTTATATAGTTAATAATCCAATTAATATACATGGCCTTTTACCTCACAAAATACCACAAAATAAATTTAGAAGGATTTAAAAGATTTTAAACCTTCAATAATTAGAAAAATGAGAAATGAAAAAACATGATTTCAAGGTTCCTACAAAATATCAAAAGCTGGAGAAATAAATGGTTACATGATAACTAGCAGAGGGAAAAAATTTGAACCCTGAAGCTGAAGAGTGAGTGGGGACAGAAAATTCAATGCTAATTAGGTGCTTTGAGCTATAGAACTTTGGAGAGGTGGACTACCAAGTGAGACTAAAAGTTGAAAAATAATGTTTGGAAATTCATTTTAAAATTGCATATACGTTTATAATCTTACTATGCTTTAGACAGTTAGATGCAAGCACAGGTGATGTGTGTAGTCGCTGGATTATGTCCGAAAAGAGAAGGTGCATGCCCCTTACTTCTCTTTTTCCCCTTTGTGCTGGCAGGAATGTAGATACGGTGGTGAAATACCATGATTTACAAAGCCACCAGATGAATCCAGCATGAAAAGGAAAAAACATCTGTATTTTATATATTTCAAGTCTCTATCACTGCATGGAAAACTATAATAATTAATATACCCTTGAATAAAAACATTATAGAATTTATACAGTGCATTCAAAGATAGTGAAAATATTATTTTAGAGAAAAGATATTATTCATATTGGAGAGTAATAGAAAAGCAGGTTGTACAAATAGCTTGAGATCAGATCCATAAATATCTTAAAATCCAAATAAAAATGTGTGGATCTGATGTGGTCAAGAATCAGGAGCAGCCGAAACTTCTCAAATAGCAGAGCAAAATGATAGAAATTAAACACGAGGATGGGTAATTCTCCAGTGATATGTTATTCTTCGTATGTTTTCACATGAGAAGAAAGCTTAAATTAAGAAAGTTCAGAGGATCTCGAAATACAGAGACCTGAATAGTCGTACATTCAGTTCTTATAGAGATAATTATGTATCAATTGTATATAATTTGCTTATATTTAAATCACTTGCCCTCTGAGATTGTCCCAAGGTACCTTCTGGAAATGTGGTACAGTGTTTCCTCAGGGGAAAAATCTATGCTAAATACCGATAGCTAAAATGGCTAGTTTATGGGGGCAGCAATTATGTCTTCTGTGCATACTATAAGTATCCATCATCGTTTACCTGTAGTAACTGCACTAATTCTAGCACTTCTGGAACTAAATCGACATACTCAGAAAGAAAGGTGATGTGGAAGAAATCTTATCAATATTATTTAATATGTTTTGAGATAAATTTAGGAATTTGAAATATGTATATATTGTAAAAAGTTGAAAAAATAAAACTGAATTTTGAATAAGAACAAAAGTCAGACATGTTAAAGCAGATGTTAACTTCATGGTAGCAACAATTTGAGAAAAATTTTAGGGATGACAAGTAGAAGAAATTTTTTCAGAGGGGAGTGTGGAGGAATTAGTTCTCCATCCGTTCTGCCCCTCAACCCCTACCTTTCTGACACTACATCAAAAGGAAGTAAATGGCATCAAATGATCTCCCAGCATGCACCTAAATTAAATCTTGGCACACCTCTGCCTTGAGAATTTTGCTTCTGAAGAAGAGAGACAGATGGCAAGATTTAGCATGTTGATGAATATGAATGGTTAAGAACTATTTGAGTGTTATAGTTGTGTCTACTAGCCCACCATCACCTCAAATTCCAACATCAGAGTGGAAGCATATCAAAGTTTGAACAATTTAAGAACTTTTCTATTTTGTAAATGACTTTATAGGAAAAGTTTAGGTTTGGTTGGTTAGGAAAACAATATAGATAAAGTGAAAACAATATTGCTTATGATTACTATTTCTTGTATGGCTATTAAATAATAACATGCTGTATAGTAGAAATTTATCTTTAACAACAAAAATACTATTGAATTTAATTGCTTAGTTGATGGTGATAACTTTATAAAGAGCACTAATATATGTTACCTCCTCTTAGACGAACAAATACCAACAAGCATTTGCATAGAATACAAAATTTTCTTCAACATGTTATCTACTGAAAATGCTTTAGGCTCAACTCTAGATAACACTTGTGAATTTAAAGTATCCTTTTGTTAAAGTTAAAATACTTGCTTTATTTCACTATAGAGATTTAAAAATGTTTCCTTTTAGTTATTGTATGTAGTAAGATTTTATACATATTTTTTACCTACATAGTAATGATCAATACATGATAGACATACCATTTACATGCAATAAACATAGGGTACACATATAGTGTTATAAATATTAAGTATTTTCACATATTATATCATATAAAAGCCTTAGAATAATATGATTAGCTTTAGATTCACATGACAATTTCATGTAGAATGACTGCATGAGTAAAACAGCGATATTTAAAAAGAAAGTTTTATAATAATATTAGAAAGGCCAAAGGATTTTAGGCACAAAATCATCAACACATTTTATCTAATATGTATTCTTTATATAATAATCATATTTTACTTTGGAAATATTTCCTTCAGTAGCAATATACATATTTAAATAACTGATATTGTCAATAGCATAATAAACTGTAGACTCCTAAAAATGTTATATAAACAATTACCTATTTAAAACTTGCTCAGATTTTGAAAATGAAAATATTGCTACTGAAAAAATACTTCCAAAGGAAAAATATAATTATACATATTATATAAACAAATATAGATATAACAGGATAACTTTGGGTTTTATTTTAATATAAGGAGGATCTGCTGAAGAATTTTAACTGTGTAGTGATATGATAGGATTTAACGTTTTGAAATGGCATGTGGAATAGCTGGGGACAAGAATGGACTGAGGGAAAGCAGATAGCTGATCATGGTAGAAATTCAGAAGAGAGACAGTAATGTTTTGAGTGAGCCAGGCACTGATAAGAATAAAATTTAAGGTATATTTTGGAAGTAAATTTTGTAGGACAGCATGACATATTGGATGTGTAGTAGGAGGGGAAAAGCAGAATAAAAGTTGGTCTGATAAGAAAATGATGATGCCACTTACTGAAATATTCAAAGGTCACAGGAGATAGAAGATGGGAAGTGGTAGAGGGGAAATAAGTTATTACTTCTTTATGCATATTAAGTCTCCAATGCCTAGTTATCCAAAGGGAAGTGTTAAAATGATAGGCCTAAGAAGAACAATATAACTGGTTAATAAAAATGGAGCAAGAGATAGTAATTAATTAGGAGCAGTGATAGCTGATAGCTGCCCCAAACCTATTTAATTTTGCTCAGAAAGTATTATCAGTGAAGCTTTGACCTGAAAGTCCTGTGAGACTCTGAACATTTTACTTAGTTCTAAGCATGAAGAACAAAAAGCCTCAAGGCATTTCATATTTGTACTCTGCTTGTGAATGAAAATTGTACTCAACTCTAGATGTATTGAATGACCAACATAGCATTCCCAAAGTTGTGAAACACAATATGAGTGGTGTAACCAGATAATAAGGTTGTGAACCAGGCTCCAAGAAATTGAATAAGTCCCCTGCATCTTAGGGAAATGTTTAAATTACCAAAGGAACATATTACTATATCTATTATTTTTCTTTCTTTCTTTCTTTTGAGATGGGGTCTCACTCTCCTCATCCAGGCTGGAGTTAAGTGCCACGACCACATCTCACTGCAACTTCAACTTTGCAGACTCAGGTGATCCTCCCACTTCAGCCTCCCAAGGAGCTGAGACTACAAGTATGTACCACAATAACTGGCTAATGTTCTTGTATTTTTATTTTCAAACTCATAGACTCAAGCAATCCGCCTGCCGTGACTTTCCAAAGTACTGGGATTACAGGCGTGAGCCACTGAACTGTGCCTAGTATATTTGTTAATTGTTGTTATGGAAATCCTTGGTAAATCTTTAAAGCCATCTTTTAAAAAGTGTAGAGATGAGTAAAAGATTGGCAAAACTATTATAGTGATTTATACCTGTAACGAAATGTCAGACGCTATAATTCTACATTTGTAAAATGTGAATAATGACAGAAATATTTCAAAAATCAAATAGTAAACAATAACAAATACTCCCAATTCTCTCCCAATGCTTCCCAAAACTTTTAAGGACATAATCATAAAATTAATCATAGAAATAGAGTTGATATTTCCATAATCTTTTGAAATCTAATATGTAATTAAAATAATTTCAACATATTTAATTAATTATGTAATATAAAATAATTTTGACATATTTAATTCATGTTTAATAGAGAGGAAATTTTTAAAATTACTGCTACCTTAGTAAATGCAATTAAAGGATATTTTGAACTCTAAAACTGTAAGTAGTTCCAAGTCAGAGCACTCTCAAGTATTTCTGATGCTCACTTTTATATTCCTTTTGTTGGTTTTCATGAGATGTTTCTCTTAAATTTAAGACAGTCAAGTTATTTATTTATGGCTTTTCCAACTAAATATCAGCCTTCTACAGGATATGCTATTCTATGAAGTTTACTGTTTTTCAGCACAAGTAGATTGAAAATGCTTAATGAGTCCATTACCAACAGTAACAGAGAAGCAGACACAGTAAACAGTGTCTTAAGGTCAAAGTCAGATGATAGGATAAAAATTTCAGAGATTTCTCTGTTCATTTTGAAACTCTTATAATTTTTTTTTTGTATTTTTTAGTAGTCTTAATAAAGATGGTATGTGAGTTAACTATGTGAGTTACTGAAGTAAACTTTTTTATGATTTGATATGACAGTCTTTCTTATGGTATAGCTGTAGTTGCGTGTTTACCATTTTTATGCCATTGTGACTCCATATATCTTTTATTTCATCACTCCCTTGGTGCTGCAGTTTATTTTTCAAGTTAAATAAAAACACTAGCAAAGAAACAAAGAAGGTACTGCAATCTTCTGACCCTCGTGCTGACAGTACCATATATTTTGAAGTAAATAAAGATATGGAATCAAGATTATGAAACAAGCATACACTTCAGAGAGATGTTTTATAAATTTATTGCTTGACTGTGTAGTACAACTGCCATAGTTTTTGATAGACAAGGACATATATCTGGAAAATGAAACAACGATAGTGGCTCACTGTAATTCAAAGATAATAACTACCAGAAGATACAATTGTTCAGCAAATGTGAGATTATTGGTTTCCTAGGGATTTATTAATTTGATGTATTTTAATCCTTGCCTGCTGTAAAAGAAGACTATTGTCACTCAGATGATGGGGTCTCACTCATTTTGTGAAGCATTCTGATCATCTCTTTCATTTATATCCAAAATTCATCTGGCAGTTGGAAACAGGCCCCTGCTGCACAACAGTCACCTACAATGAATGTAAGAGCTCACGTCCAGGCTTCAAATGTCACCACATTGCCATCTTACTGCGAGTGACTGAAATTTACTTCACGTTGTTAGTGGTGCTGAAAATTGCCACGGGTTTCTACAGTTTGTAATGTATTGTCTAAACTGAAAACATTTCCCAGATTGAATTGACCTTTTAGAAAACAGCACTTTCATCCTCAAATGCAGGACTGTTGCAATATTTTATTTAAAAAGGTTATTTAGTTATAAAACTTGGAAAAAGGGTAAGGAATTAGAACTTAGTATATCTCTCTATATAATGCTTTGCTGTCAAAAAATACAAAACAAAGACCACTGATTACTTAACCACCCAAATGCCACATCGAAGAGTGTGCTGGAAAAAGCACATCTTGCTTGTTTCAATAGAAAAGAGCAATATAAAGACTGAATGCCTTTTTTACTCTGTATTTCTAATTAGTGTGCCATTTTGTTGTCAAAGGAAGAGTGGAACGTGTTCAAGTCTGTTGAGCCACTCTAAACAAAATACAAGTCTTAAAAAATTTACCCGCAGAGCAGAGCACTTTCTTATCGTTGAAGACACACGTGTGTGTGTGTGTGTACGTGTGTGTGTGTTTGCACAGTAAAAGGCATAAACAAAAACATTTAGGAAGAAATTTTAAGCATGTTTCCAAAATTATTTTACCAGGTGGAAAAATAAGTAAAGGAACAAAAGTTTTCCTAATAAAGTAATTTAAATGAACTTGACTATATGTAGTTGTAACACTAGTACGGTTCATGAGAATAGAAAACAATTACAGCAAATTATCCTGAAGCATAGAGCCAGCTTGGAAAATACAGTCAAATTGTTGTCTCTCATATTCTCTCTCATTTTTTTTTTTCTTTTTCTTTTTCCACTCTGTTCTCAACCTTGGTAAGAGAATAAATAGGATGATGTGAGTCAAATATTTTATATGACAACATTTCTGGATAAAACATTTAAATATTTCAAAGCACTAAATATTATAATTAAATTGTTTTCAAATGCTTTTTAATATTTAGAAGATATGTGAGACTTCTTAGTCCTTTAGGGTTATTGTCATAAACATAGTAACTGTAGAATCATCATGGTACTAAATTCTATTGCATTTCATTAAACCTTCCATTTTATTTTGTCTTAAAGAAGATACTCATTCTGTCTCAGCTTTTGTACTGTGGTTTGGTGCTGTGCCCTAGTATGTCATAGATGTATGTGGTCTCTGTCAGAATAGTGATTGTCGGCCCGGCGCAGTGGCTCACACTTGTAATCCCAGCACTTTGAGAGGCCAAGGCAGCCGGATCACGAGGTCAGGAGATGGAGACTATCCTGGCTTATACGGTGAAACCCCGTCTCTACAAAAAAAAAAAAAAAAAAAAGAAAAAAATTTAGCCGGGCGTGGTGGCGGGCGCCTGTAGTCCCAGCTACTCCGGAGGCTGAGGAAGGAGAATGGCTTGAACCCAAGAGGCTGAGCTTGCAGTGAGCCGAGATCACGCCAGTGCACTCCAGCCTGGGCGACAGAGAGACTGTCCGCCCTCAAACGAACAAAGGAAAAAACAAAGAATTGTGATTGTTATCACGTTAGAGGCAGAGGCAGCTACTATCCCTGTAGCTCCCCATCAGCTCTTCTTGCAGAAGCACAGGGAAAACATTAGACTTAAATAATGTCATAATGGTGTGCAATGTCAATAAATATTTTTAAAAGACCTTGTTAAAGATCAATACAATATTGATGGTTTAGGTAAATTAGAAAATAATAAATAGTATGATGGTTATAATTGCAATTTATAGTTTCATTTTCTTTGATTTTTATCGTTACTGTAGAGAGTTCTCTTCTCTTTTCGAGTTACCATCGTTTTTTCTTTACTGGCTTACCTTAAGATCTATTTTTTGTATTTTTTATGTAGTGTGTTTCTCTAGGATATCTCTACATGAAAACTTGTTTCAATAATCCTGCTTGCAGTAATTTGTTTTCTGAATCTGATTTTTTTTTGTCAGATCTGAAACATTGTCCTCACTTTGTATTTCTTCCTCCCAATTCACTCAGTAGCCTCTTTGTGATTCCTTTAGAAAAGACAGACATTGGTAGTTTTTAATTCAATAATCCATGTCCTTTAACCACTCTTTTGTATCTTTTGTTGTTGGTCCTTTGCTATATTCATGAAATTTCTTTTTTCTTTCTTTCTTTTTTTTTTTTGTTTTTTGAAATGGAGTCTCACTCTGTCGCCTAGGCAGGAGTGCAGTGGTGCAATCTCGGCTCACTGCAGAAGTCCTAGCAGGAGAGAGCCAGAACCCACCTCCCGGGTTCAAGCGATTCTCCTCCCTCAGCCTCCTGAGTAGCTGGGATTACAGGTGCACACCACCACGCCTGGCTAATTTTCGTATTTTTAGTAGACAGGGGCTTTCACCATGTCGGTCAGGCTGGTCTCAAACTCCTGACCTCGTGATCCACCCACCTCAACCTCCCAAAGTGCTGGGATTACATGTGTGAGCCACCGTGCCTGGCCAATTCATGCAATTTCTTAAGATCTAGCTTCCATTGCGATTTCTCTGTAGAGCTTTTAAAATTATTCACCGCACTTTAAGTTCAATAACTATATTTTAAAATGTAAATGTTAGTTAGGTTCAGTGGCTCATGCTTGTAATCCCAGCCCTTTGAGAGGCTGAGGTTGGAGGATCCTTTGAGGCCAGGAGTTGAAGACCAGCCTGGGCAATGTAGTGAGACCATAGTGGTGACATGTGCCTATAGTCCCAGCTACTTGGGAGGCTGAGGCAGGCAGTCCATGAGTGTGTGCTCAGAAGTTCCAGGCTGCAGTGAGCTATGATTGCACCACTGCACTCAGCCTGGGCAAGAGAGTGAGACTCTGTTTCTCATAATAATAATAATAATAATAAAATAGTAAAAGTCCTAGTCTGTTATTATTCAAATATTTCTGCCTAGTTGTTATTTCAACTTATTAATCATCTCATGTGAAAGTTATTATAAACACAAAGGTGTACATGGAACAAAATAAATTTTAATCCCTACTTCACACTACATACCAAACCAATTCCAAATAGATTGTCGATATAAATATGAAACAGAAAAGAATAAATCTTTTACAAGAAAACAAGAGGATGTCTAACAGTTTTGTGTTAGTCAAACATTTATTGAAGAGAACATAACAATTTTAATCTTGAAAGTTAAATTATTTGATGACATTAAAATTAGAACACATATTTATAAAACTCCACAGAACGAGAGATTCTATAATGAACTAATGAAAATCAATTAAAAAAAAGGATGGCAGCACAGTAGAAAAGACTTTAAGAAGCATTTCACTGAAGAAGATAACCAAATGATCTTTCAACATGTACTCAACATTGTCATTAATCAGGAAAATATGCATGTATATATTTTTAAAATAATTATTTCACTTCTAGGTATGACTGAGTACTTTATGGTAACCCAATGTTCTCACTGAAAATAGGTAGAAAAACAAAATAATTATAAAAGTCACATTTTGAAGACACCAGAAAGTTATATAAAAATAGATGATGGATTAAAATTCCAGTGAAGATTGAAACTTGCAGAATTGAGATGAAAATTTGCTCCTGGCTTTTCACAGAAGAAATCTGCCAATTTCTACAGGCTGGAGGCTAAAGGTCTGGGTGTGTCTCAGGTACAAGGCAAAACTGGAACAGAGAAAAACCAAGAGTCATTTAGATAGTTACTCAAATTGCCAGTCTGATCCACAAGACATTTGGAAATATTGGAGCTACTCTGGGCAAACGCTAAAGAGTTAAGCTTAAGAAAAGGCTTAAAGAAGGGTGGAAATGTTTAGAGTGCCTGGGCTAAGAAAATGCCAGTTCTCATTTGTAAACTATGAAAATCTGAGTCCTAGCAGGAGAGAGCCGGAAGTCAACTAAGTCTTGTCAAAACATAAATTCCTTCTTAAGCTACTTCCTGATTGAACTACTCATCCTGACTGGATTCAGGGGAACAGTCCCTCATTCTACCTAGTTAATAAAGAAAAATGTGGGTCTTCCCAAGGAAGGTAGTATCACTGGAGTCTTTATGATCGTTTTAATCACAGTATCTATCATTTATTTTAAAAAGTAATAGATATTTAATTTTATGGGGTCATGTAACCAATAACCAAGAGAAAGAAAAGTCAAAAATAGAAAAGATACACAGGTAAACTCAAAATATTACAAGTAGCAGAAAGAAACTCCAAAATATCTGTGATTAATATGTCCAAAAAATAAACAGATGCATAAAGAACATTAATAAAAAGACAGATCATTTCAACAAAGACATAAAATCTTTAAAAAATAAAACATATATGTACTGCACTCTAATTTAAGACATAGAATGTTACTAGCACATACAAATCTTATGTTTCTCTCTCAGCTTGCCTAACCCTCCTTTCACAGATATAATCATTCATCGGCCAGGTGCAGTGGCTCACATCTGTAATCCCAGTACTTTGGGAGGCCGAGATGGGCGGATAGCTAGGTCAGGAGATTGAGACCATCCTGGCTAACACGGTGAAACAGCGTCTCTACTTAAAAGAAAAGAAAAAAAAAAAAAAAAAAAAAAATTAGCCGGGCGTGGTGGTGGGCGCCTGTATTCCCAGCTACTCTGGAGGCTGAGGCAGGAGAATGGCGTGAACCCAGGAGTTGGAGCTTGTAGTGAGCCTAGATCACACCACTGCACTCCAGCCTGGGCGACAGAGCGAGACTATAGCTTCTTTTTGAGCTATACATAAAAAGAATTATACGTAATTTTTTTCTCTAAGGTGCTTCCATTATTAAAATTTTGATTTTAAATCAGCTTTGTTGAGGTACATTGCTGTCATTTATTAATTTCCTTTGCTGAATAGTATCCATTGAATTAAGACATCACAATTTAGGTATATATATTCTTTGTGATAACTATTTGGGTTATTTCCAATATTTATGTAAATTATGCTGCTATTAATGTTTTTGTATTTATCTCCTGGGGCATTTTACATGTTTCTCTAGGGTATATATTAAAAAAGCAGAGTTGTGGATCAATGCAACTATGCAACTTTTCTGATACATCCCAAAATGTCTTTCAAAGTGATTGTACTAGTTTATACTCTGCATAGCAGTGGATGAAAGTTCAGATTGCCTAACATGCTCACCAACTAAAAATTGCCTAACTTCTTTTATTTTTCTTGGTATGCTGAGTATAAAATAATATTTTATTGTGGCCTAATATTTATTTTATGATTACTAGTGAAGTGGGAAAGATTGCTTCAAAATCTGACATTTTGTATATTGATTTCTTCAACAAGATTCTAGTAAATATCTTTTACCTATCTTTTCCATTTGCTTTAATCTTTGAGCTTTGTAATATTCTTACAGCTTTTTGTGATGTTTTGCTGAAAAAATAGTTTTTTTAAAAAAAATTAATTAATTAATTGTTTTACAATTTTTAAACTTTTATCTACCCCGGTCCCAACATAATTTTTTTTTTTTTTTTTTTTTGAGACGGAGTCTCGCTCTGTCGCCCAGGCTGGAGTGCAGTGGCCTGATCTCAGCTCACTGCAAGCTCCGCCTCCCGGGTTTACGCTATTCTCCTGCCTCAGCCTCCCGAGTAGCTGGGACTACAGGCGCCCGCCACCTCGCCCGGCTAGTTTTTTTTGTTTTTTAGTAGAGATGGGGTTTCACCGTGTTAGCCCGGATGGTCTCGATCTCCTGACCTCATGATCCGCCCGTCTCGGCCTCCCAAAGTGCTGGGATTACAGGGTTGAGCCGTGGCGCCTGGCCCTCATCATCATTTTATCTCTTATAGACATGTGATATCCAAAGATTTGGGAACAAAATTTAAATATATATGTGGGTCAATTTCAGATTATTTGGTCCATTTGTTTATAATTTCACTAATACCAGCATATAATAATAACTTTACATTTATGTGAAATATTTATGTCTGGAAAGCCATATTCTTTTTTAGACGACTCATTTTTTAGCTCTAAAATGTACAAGTTTCAAAAATCCTTTTTGAATTAAAAAATACTATTATGTACATGGATATTTATCTCATAAAGATTTTGGTCTCAAAAGGCTAATTTTTCTGATTTTAATAAATCACAACAGATTTTCATTGTTACGTTTTATCCTTTAACTCCCTTTATATTTTTTATTTTTTATAAGCAAATAAAACTGAATTGACTCATTTATGATTTCTGCCATCCTAAAAAAAGCACAATGTATCCTAAGTTTCAATATATCTTTACGTTTATTCATAAGGTTTTACATTTCATTTGAAGTTATATTTCCTAACTAATTGTTGTGGATGTTTACAAATGCAATTCAATTGACTTTGGTATATGGCTTTTTAAAATCCAGTGGCCGTACTACTCCTTGTTATTAATTTATTTTATTTATATTTTGACCTTTTTAGGCATACTTTATGAATACAATCACATCATCTGCAAAAGTTGTATTTGAGTTGCTTCCCAATTATTTAGGCCACTTCGTAACTTTAAGGACTCTAATGCTAAAATAAGATGCAAAAATACTGAAGACCTCTAAATGTGATAAGTTGGTTATTCGGATGATTGATGAAAGAGCAAACAATAGATGGTACTTAACATTTCAGTTCATATAAATCAGAAAGACTTATATTCTCCTTTACCATAATGAACTAAACAAAACAATATTTATACAAGTTTTAGTAAATGATCATGTTTTAAGTAAAATATAATTGATGGTATTTATTTTTTCATCAAGATAAAGCTCAGAATCCTAGATTGTAGTATAATATTAGATTTCTGTAAGAAACATAGCATAGTAAACAATGTTTAAATACCAGATGTAAATCAAGGAAGATTCCTAACAGAAGTAAAAGATGTGTCTAATAATATAAAATACAGTTCCTAATAATCAATAAAAATAAGACAATAATCTAATATTGTTTAGATGAACGGAGGCAAGATGGCGAATTTCCGGGTTCTTCATCACCAACTTTTCCCGTGTGTCTGAAAATGCAGCTGGCGCCCGGGAAGGTCTAGAGTAATCAGGCATGCGCCAGGTGATGTCAATCCAAAGAGACCAAGATTTACCTGGTCGCACCTGTGGAGCCCCTCCCCTCCCCCACATGCCCGTGCCCTGCCTATTGCCCTTCCACTCCTAGAAAAGCCTCTCTCAGCGGGCGCACTGGGGAGGGCTTCCTCAGCCCCTATTTTTGTCGGGACTGTATCAGGAACTCCGCCCGAGACCCCTGCCGGGCAACTTTCTTGGTCTCCTTTGCCGGAGGCCGACAGATTTCACCCACACACCTTCTTCCCTGAAGCTAGCTGACCAAAGAATAAATTTGCAGTTTTGCTTTTAGCCTTGCCTACTCGCTGGTTCTTTTGTGCTGGCTCTGGTGGTCTTAGAAAAGCAAATCAGTTGGTGCGGAATCTGGGAGGAGACCCCTCCTCAGGCCTCTAAGGGTTGAGGAACCTCCTCCTGCTCCCACGCTGCAGACGGACCAGGACCTGAGACCTGCTTCCCTTACTCTCATGGCCTCTCTGGGGTAAGTGCCCTTGTCTCCTTTTTACCTCCCTCGGCCAAAAATCCTGCGCAGGTCCGAGACTTACTTTTGAGCCACCAAGTGGCAAGGGAGACCCGTTCAGGACGGAGACGTCTGTCGCCTGAAGGTAATCTCCACCTTGGCTCCAAGAGCCTCCAGTCTGGTGATTTCAAAGGACGCTTTGAAGCCAGGCAGAGATCTCCATTGTGTAAGTAAAGAGGAAACAAATGGGAAACCCCCAGTTCAAATTTCTAAAGAGCACTCCTTTAGGGTGCCTCCTAGCCAATTTAAAAACCTTACAGTGGTCAATTTTCCTTTCCACTGTGGCGTGGCCCCAATACAAACTAGATAATCAGTCTCAGTGGCCACCAAAGGGCACTTTAGACCGTAATTGTCCTCAGCAATTTCTGCCAGCGGCTAGGCAAGTGGTCCGAAATTAATTACATACAAGGCTTTTGGGCCTTACGCTCTTGTCCTGACTTGTGTAGCCGGAGTTCTTTGGTTCAGGTTACACTGGCCAAGGACGCCGGCTCACAGGAACCCGAAAAAGAGGAGTCTTTATTCCTTTCTGTTTAGCCGGAAAGGAACCTAGGGTTTCCTTCTGTCTCCGTACCCTCACCCCCGCCGTACACTCCTCCTTCATTTTTCAATCAGTTCAACTTTCCTACTCTACTACTGAAAATATGAAGTTAGAGTGTATGAAGGATTTCCTCCAATTACATGATTCTAAATTGTCATATATAGAACACTTTGTGGTAACATTCTTTAATGAAGATATAAATTCTTCAAGTAAAATACAAAGGAAACAAAAATAACAAGGAAAAAATTACATGGTTTTGATACTTCATGAGACATAATTAAATTGTTCTCAAAGTTTAGCTGAACAACTATACAGTACTATTTTCAAAACCCTGTTTTTTTAATACAAAAGAATACCCTAACACAGTAGAGTCTCATAATGCCCTGGCGAACACCAATTTGATGCTTTAAGATTTTAATGTATTAACACATTTTCAAACTCAGGCGAGTTTAGAAAAGTCTTCATATTGAATTCCTTCCACTCTGCGTCCTTTTAAAGGGCCAGTTTCAATGACGATAGTAGCTGAAAAAGTCTTCTCATTGATGGATTCAAGGGTACCTTCATTTCCTCTGTAGCCTCCATTTAAAACTAGAATTCTTTTTCCTGGTGCTGGAATTACTGTCTCTAAATGAGTCTGGTCAAGTTTCAGCTTGTCTCCAGAATCAATCATCTTCACAACAGCTGTGTATTTGTCAATTACTTCCTTAACGATACCCCTTTTCTTATGATATTTCTCTCCCAGTTTTTTGGTTATAATTTTCACAATAATTTCAGGCTGTAGCCAGTAGTCTGTTCAGGCAGTTCTTTTCTTTTCCTCTTCAATCTCCATGATTTCATCCAGTGCAGATTTCTTTTTCTTCTTTTCTTTGGACTGAGCTGAGCTCTGGGCAGATTCTTTTCGTTTCACTGATGCTGAACTTCCTACTGTCTTCAGTGCACTTGGTCCCAGAGTACTTGACTTGGAAGACGTTGCTCCGGATGAACTGCATGCCCCTTTACTCAAATTAAACGTGACTTTGTCTTCATCATTTTCTCTGCTTAATTCTGTAAAAGTAGGGGCCTCCTGCTCCTTCCCTTCCAGGCCTCTTCTTACTTGTTCTTCAATAAATTTGGCAGTTTTTTCTTCATCATCAAGGTCCTGCTTTTTCTTTTTCTCCAGTTCCAGTTGCCGGCGAGTGGTTTCTGGGTCCCTGTCTATGTACTGAATATACCAGCCTTTTGGTGTCTCACCCACTTTGCACAAGGCTTCTCTGCCCAGCCACTTAGTAAAATCGGTCAGCGTTTCCCACTGAGTTGCATTCATATGGATGTGCTCTCGGTGGCTGATGTATTCATTGTAGACAATGTTGTTGTGGACCCTTTTAGTACCAAAGCGTCTCCTGAGAAGTTCTAAAAAGTCATTTCGGAATTCCTCTGAAAAATAATCCATAAACTGCTGAGGATTTTCTGAAGCCAGCAATAGTTGTCTCTGATGAGATTCGGACATACAGTGACACTTAAAGCCATTCTCATCCCCGCACTGCTTCTGGCACATCTGGCAATACCAGCGTAGTTTCTGCAGGCCCTTGGACTTGATCCTGTTGGCGATAGCCTTGGGAGTAAGAAAATCCGACTTCCCCATGGCGACCATGGCAGCCGTCACTTTCTGGACTCTAGGGCCCAGCAAGCAGGAAACTGAACTTGGCTGGCGGTGGTGGGCGGGACAAATCCCAGCTGATCGGCGAAAAGAGGTGGGGCCTGGGAAGACTGGGTTGCAACGCTCGCGACACTCCCCTCCTCTTCTTCCTCTTGAAAATATTCCTCTTCATCCTCTTCCTCTTCCTCAAAGTCTTCTTCCTCTTCTTAATTATTTCATACTCCCTAGCCTTGCCAGGACTATCCTTACTATCCTTCTGGGTTTTGTCCATGTTCCAATGAATGCTTCCATTCCTCATTCCTATGCTAATACTGTGCCTTATTTTATGTTTTGCCCCCATTTTGATCAAGTTTCTCTGTGTCAAGATTCAAGAAATCACTCGCGTCACCTTCAACCAAATGTTTCTTCATACGTGTGTCCAAATACCAACCATAGGCCCCGACCTTAAGGAGGCCCCTTAACAGCAGGAAGTAGCCAGACAGATCATGGCGCCCCCTTTATCACTATTACCAATAAAAGGTTGGACTGTTTGGAAGAATGGAGGCAAGATGGCGCATTTCTGGGTTCTTCATCACCAACTTTTCCCCTGTGCCTGAAAATGCAGCTGGCCCCCGGGAAGGTCTAGAGTAATCAGGCATGCGCCAGGTGATGTCAATCCGAAGAGACCAAGATTTACCTGGTCGCACCTGTGGAGCCCCTCCCCTCCCCCACATGCCCGTGCCCTGCCTATTCCCCTTCCACTTCTAGAAAAGCCGCTCTCAGCGGGCGCACTGGGGAGGGCTTCCTTAGCCCCTATTTTTGTCAGGACTGTATCAGGAACTCCGCCCAAGACCCCTGCCAGGCGACTTTCTTGGTCTCCTTTGCCAGAGGACAGATTTCACCCACACACCTTCTTCCCTGAAGCTAGCTGACCAAAGAATAAATTTGCAGTTTTGCTTTTAGCCTTGCCTACTCGCTGGTTCTTTTGTGCTCACTCTGGTGGTCTTAGAAAACAAATCAAATATGACAAAATTGAGAAAAAAGATATGAACATAATATTTTAAAAATAATTGTACAAGTGCCATGTATAGTATAAAGTCATACAAATTCACTAGTGAATACATAATTAGAATTTTAAATAAAATATCAGATTCGCAAATATTAAAATTATAATAAAATTTTAATATCGCAAATATTAAAATCATATTTTAAACAAAATTTATCAGATTCGCAAATATAAAATTAGATAAAACTAATTTTAGAGGAGATGTAGGAAATATGATATCATATAAAATTGGCTACAGTGTACACTTGCAATTTTTGAGGTCATAGTACAATATCTACCTACATTTAATTGGACATATCATTTGAGGCAGCTTTTCCACTTCTTGAATCTCTCCTACAGAAATAGCCACATGCACAAAAAATCACATGTGCAAATGGGTTTGTTGCAGCACTAAATGATTAAATAGTATTGGCATGCTATTTAATACCATGTAACCATTATAAAATCAGGTAGATTTATGATATTTACATAATATCCCTACAGTATTCTACCAAAATATGTATCAAGACATATTTTATATTCATACAGTGAAATGCTACTACACAATAAAGAGGAATGAATTATTGATGTTCTCCACAACATGAATGAATTTTAAAATCAGTAGCTGAGTGAAAGAAGCCAGACAAAAAAGAGCACATACTACATGACTCATTTATATAAATGTCCAGAAATGTTAATCTGTAATGAAAGAAGGCACATCAATTATTCTCTGGGGAAGGTATTGGAGGGAGAGGAGATTTATGAAGGCAAAGGAAATTTTTGCAACTGATGGAAATGTTCACTATCTTGATTGTGGTATGTATATATGTTAAGACTGATCTAATTGTACTCTCATTGTGTGAGATTGGCACTCTTTATACTTCAATAAGATTAATCAAAAAAACTTTAAGAAGCAAAACACTTTAGGATGTTTAGATTTAGTTATTTTTCCTTGCCTAAATTCCAAGAGAGGAATCTTTGTCACTTAGAAACCATCTACTAAGGTATGTACTCTATTTAGAAAACAATATCATGGATCATCTGCAGCCTACAGTTAACTAAAATTACAGTTGATGATGGAAATAGCCAACATGATCTGATGAAATGCGTATCATTAGATCTTGGTGGTAGTGATATTTATTCACATACATAACTTAGCCACATAGAAAGGTTATTATATTTCATTGTAGGGGAGAATGAATGGGGTCTTAACTGATCACAACTATTAGCTGGAAGAGGTGATGATAGCAGTCCTGTTATCAGATTGGGTAAGGATGGTAAAACTTTCAAACAGCTCTGTAAATCCCTTCAAATAAATAGTTGAAGTTAACTATTACTTGACAAGGCTTCTAAATGTTCTAGATTAACTTACTGTAGATCAAGCCTTTCCAAGATTATTATTCAAACTCTTGTGGCTTCCAAACTTTTTTAAAGCAATAGAACCTTTTAATCAAGCAAAATCTTACTCAAAACACCAACCTCAATCATCACACTTGTAGATGAAAGCAAAATCTGTTAACCATATATTTATTGTATAAGATTATATTTTTAATCCTTGAAATGAGTAAGAATAATATGACTAGAGAAAAATAACCACAAGGTTTGCAATATAGGGTTTGCGGATGATTGTTGCTGATACATCAGCCTCAGCATCTATTTCTGTATCTTGTTTGGATGGCAGAGTTTTTAGAAATTCAAGTTTCATACAGATAAGCAGTTTCAAATAGTATTTTTATTAGTTCCCATTGAAAGCAGGGTATACTCTCCAATTAAACTGATCAAGAAGCTTCAGATGCTGCTGACAAAGATGCCTCTAAGATGAAGCACTATTGTCCAACAACTGAATTCACTGCTTACCAAAAACTTAGGCAAGAAGCACCAAATATTTAAAATACATGTTGAAATTATCTGGTATGAAATTATCACAACTCAATGTGTTATGAATTTACTTTCAATTGAACACGTTTCAATTGAAACCACCCATAAACCACACATAAAGCACACATAACTGAGACTAACCTGATATTTCACAATGGTAGATATGCATAAAACAAAATCAAAATAAGAAAAAAAAAGTCATACAGAGTGACAAACTCAAGTAACCAGTGAAACAATATAAGAAGTTTAGGTATACTAATCCAGATAGCAGAAAAGCTGTGGTAGGCAGAATTCTAAGATGACTTCCAATGATCCATGTCATTGTATAATCCCCTCTCCTTTGAGTATGGGAAGAACTTTTAAATTACTTTTGATGAATGGAATATGGCAAAGGTGATGAGCTATAACTGTCATGATTAGGTTAAATTGTGTGGCAAAGGTAAAGGTATTTTGCAGATGTAATTAAGGCTCTTGATTAGTTGACTTTAATCAAAAGAAAGACTATCCTTGGTGTGCCTAACTTAATCAGGTGAAACCATTAAAAGAATGTCCAAGAATTAGAGAAAGAAATCACACAATATCCTGAAGGTCTTTCAAAATAAGCCGCTACGAGTTCCACAGCTGCAAGGAATGAATTCTGCTAACAACCATGAGGGCTTTTAAGGACCCTAAGTATCAGATAAGACCGGAACCACCATCAGCACCAAGGATCAAAGGACCAAGATGAAAACAGCTAAGATGTGTATAGGCTTCTTGACCCACAGACCTTGTGTGATAATAGATATGTATTATTTTAAGCCACTAAATTTGTGGTAAGTTGTTATCTAACAATAGAAAAAAATTAAAATTAAAATTCAAGATATAGGCTAATTTCAAAAAGTATTTTTGTAAAACAAGTAGTATATGTTTATGTATATCCATATAAATATAATAATCTCCTAATAAATATTGATAGCAGTGAAGAACAAAAGCTCAAATTTATAGAATGAGGGATTATGCTATTAGAAGTTATCTTATTTATTTTGTAATAATGACACGAGTAAGACTTTTTTGGGAAATGGTAGCCAGTGACAATTATGCTATACTTAATTCACAATATTGAAGATTGTGTCTTAAAACAGAGTTTCAATACACATAATATTTGATTATGGCTTACTGTGTCAGCATTCCTGTAAATTCTCTCCCTTTCTCTCTCTCTCTCTCTCTCTCTCTCTCTCTCTCTCTCTCTCTCTCTCTCACACACACACACACACATTTAATCCTCATACAAGAAATTGTAAGATAGTTATTATCATCACCATCTTCATTTTTAAATCGCAAAGTTGAGTCACAGATACTTAGGAAAACTGCCTAAGCTCATAGAATATAGTATAGCATAGCATAGCTAGGATTTAAAGACAAGCAGTCTGGCTCCAAAGTAAAATGAATCCTCATGATTAATAAAACACTACTTTACCTTCCGAACAAATATTTAAATTTTGAAGAAATTGAAAATTAATTGGATTCCAACACGTTTGTTAACAAGGTGGTAAAAGTGAGTAAAATTATTTTAGTTTAACATTACATGTAACTCTAAGGAGATTGACTTTGTTAACTCCCTTTTAAATTCACACTAAATGCAAAAGACAATTGGTGTTCTTGCCCAGTGTTGCGTCTCTGGTTCTAGGCATGTGAAACAAAATTAAAGACTTGACTGCAAAGGAAAAAGAACACATTACAGATCTATTGTTGTTGTAACACTTGTTCTATCCCTAATTTTAGAGGTGAAATATAATAACATTGTTTAAAAGGTGGTATGTCTTTCAAAATATTTGTTTTCCAAAGAGTAGCTCTCTTCATAAGTGTTTTTCAACAGAATTTGCTTTTCACTGAAAGCTGCAAAGGAAAGCATTAAAACCACATATGATGCTCCAATAAAATGCTATTTTTTTAACCCGTTGTCTACATTTAGAGGTTGTTTGAAACTGAACCACATGATAAATCAAATCTTATAGTACTGAATACAGAAAGAGAGATTAATATAATATCTTCTGTTTATTCTATTCCAGTGCTTATATTCTGTCTGGCCATATTTGTGAATACAATTGAAGGACATTCTGTATACAATTTTCACATGATTAGGTTTAAAAATATTTCATGATGTGATAGGTTTTGAAAAGTCTTCTTTCTTGATTGTCTACATTATTCCTTCTAGGCTTATTCATGCCTTTTTTTGTATTATTATTTTGCCTCTAATATGTATCTGCTTAAAAAAATTTAAAGCGTGAGTCTTCTCAAATTGTTTCTTAAATGAATGAAATCACACAGTGGGAAATACAGTCAGTTGTCAAATAACAATGTTTTGGTAGACAATGGAAGATTTTGGTCTACAACAGACCACATATACAAAGTGAGGTTGTTAAGATCATAACACTATACTTTTACTGTATCTTCTATGTTTAGATTTGTTTAGCTATACAAATACCATGTATTATAATAGCCTACAGTACTCAGTACAGTAACATGCTCAAAGGTTTACAGTCTAGGAGCAATAAGCTATACCACGTAGTCTACACCATGTCTATACCATACACCTAGCTATACGTTCTAGGTATATAGAAGGCTATACTATCTTGGCTTATTTAAGTACACACTATGATGTTTTCACAATGAAATTGCCTAACAACACATTTCTCAGAACGTATTCCTGTTGTTAATCTATGCATGACTGTAATTAAAGAAAAAACAACACTTTAGGAAAAACAAGGTACATCAGAGAATACAATTAATTAACTCTTTCATGCCATTGGCTACCTTGACATTGTTGAAGTGTTTCAAATAAGATAGTCACCTACTCATTTTTGCTTTAGGAACTAGAAAACCAGACAAGCCTTAGTAATTGAAAGGAAAACAAATAGAGGAAAATGAAGTATATTAGTAAAAAATAATGGAGTGTGTTAAAAATTAGAAAACTTTTTAAATACACCCTCCATCACACACACACACAAGTTTAAAGAGGCAGTTTAGAATTACATTTGGATCAGGCGCGGTGGCTCACACCTGTAATCGCAGGACTTTGGGAGGCTGAGGCAGGCAGGTGGATCACTTGAGGTCAGGAGTTCAAGACCACCCTGGTCAACTTGGCAAAACTCTGTCTCTACTAAAAATACAAAAATTAACCGGGCATGGTGGAGCATGCCTGTAATCCCAGCTACTCGGGAGGCTGAGGCAGGAGAATTGCTTGAACCCGGGAGGCGGAGGTTGCAGTGAGCTGAGACCATGCTACTGCACTCCAGTTTGGGTAACAGAGCCAGACTCCATCTTTAAAAAAAAAAGGGGGGGGGGGCATTACATTTGACGTTCCTTTTATTTCAGAAGATGCTGTTATATGCTATATTGTTTAGTTGTCTATATGCAAAAATCTGTTTATATGCTTTTTTTTTTTGGACAGAGTTTCACTCTTGTTGCCCACTCTGGAGTGCAATGGTGCAATCTTGGCTCACTGCAACCTCCGCCTTCCAGGTTCAAGCAATTCTCCTGCCTCAGCCTCCAGAGTAGCTGAGATTACAGGCATGTGCCACCATGCCCGGCTAATTTTCCTTTTTTTTTTTTTTTTTTTTTTTCTGTATTTTTAGTAGAGACGGGGTTTCTCCATGTTGGTCAGGCTGGCCTCGAACTCCAGACCTCAAGGCATTAGCCCACCTCAGCCTCCCAAAGTGATGGGATTACAGGTGTGAGTCACCGCACCCGGCTAGATGCCTTTTAAATACATGTTTGCTATGCCCACTGTTTTGAATTTTGATGCTTTATAAATATAGGCAATGTCTCCCTCAACACTTTTAAAGCTTTCTGAGGGAAGGGAGACTATTCTGTGCCTCTACAATTGTTCCCAGTACACTACCCTATGCTTTGCATAATGAGAAACTTAAATCTTTGAGTGAGGAGCAGTTGTTTATTTACTTGCTTAACCTTATCCACTGCATTTATTTGACCTTTTATAGACTCAAAATCTTGTAATTGGCCTAGCCCTTTTATGTTTTATTAAATTTCAATTATTAATACACAGTTTCATAAATGGAGGGTTAAAAAACCTTCATGTTAAACTAGCATAATGCATGAACACTTCCGTCCTCCCATTACATGCTCTCAGGCATCTAGAGAAACACTTCTCATCTAAGCTTCTCTAGCAATGCTTAAGTCCAAAACTAGGAAGATATACTTATCCAGACTGTAACATTCTTTAACCCTCCATGAATTTATTCCAAGACAGTAGAAATTTTACTGCTGTGGACAAAAAGACACCCATCTTAGTTTAAAATAATTTCTCATTTAGCTTTCTTAAAAGAAAACCTTTAGACAAATTAAACTCAGCAGAGTATATTTGAGCAAAGAACAATTCATGAATCAAGCAGCATCCTGACCCAGGACAGCTCCACCCAGCAAGAGTGGGCAGATAGTATTAATAGGGAGAAATAGGAAATGACATACAGAAGCAATATGATTGATTACAGCTCAGCGTTTGCCTTTTATGAGCGTAGTCTGATCAACTGGCAACCTATGATTGGCTGAACTCTGACTCCTGTGATTAGCTGTAACTTCACTGTTTACAAACAAACTTTTAGTTAGGTTTCAGTTTTTTTATATACAAAGTTAGGTTGAAGTATGCTACGTAGTAGTTCAAAGAATAAAGGCAGCAGTAGGCTGCATTTGATTAAATTTAGTAGTGTGAAGAATATGTTTATGTTACTAATTGGCAAAATAATATTTATCAAAACTTACATCATTTTACTTTTAAAACTTTCAGTTGATACATTGTATATATTTAAAATAAAAAAATTGTTACATTTTTTATTTTCCGAAGTTTTAATGTTTAATTTTATGGGGATACAGTAGAAGTTTATATTTATGAGGCACATGAGATATTTTGACACAGGCACACAATGTGCAATAATCACATCAGGATAATTAGGGTATTCAACACCTCAAATATTTATCTTTCCTTTGTATTACAAACAATCCAGTTATACTCTTTTAGTTATTTAAAAATGGACAATAAATTATTGTTCAATGTAGTCACTCTGTTTTGCTATCAAGAACTAGATCTTATTCTTTTTTACAGTCTATTTTTGTACACATTAACCAATTCCATCTCTGTCCTCCATCCTCCTACTCCCGTGGGCCACCATTCCCAGGCTCTGGTAGCCATTATTCTACTCTCCGTCTCAATGAGTTTAAATGTTTCAAATTTTAGCTCCCACAAATAAGTGAGAAAAGGCAAAATTTGTCTTTCTGTGACTGACTTATTTCACTTAACATAATGACTTCCGTCTCCATCCATGCTGTTGCAAATGACAGGATCTCATTCTTTTATTTATGGCTAAATAGTGCTTTACTGTGCATATGCACCACATTTTCTTTATCCATTCATCTGTTGATGGGCACAGGTTGTTCCAAGTCTTAATTATTGTGAATAGTGCTGCAATAAACATGGGAGCGTATATGTATTTTCAATATACTGATTTTCCTTCCTGTGAGTACATATCTAGCAGTGGGATTGCTGGATCATATGGTTGCTCTATTTTTCGTTTTTTAAGGCACCTCCAAACTGTTCCCCGTAGTGGTTGTACTAATTTACACTCCCACCAATAGTTTCTGAGGGTTCTCCACATCTTCACTAACATTCCTTATTGCCTGTGTTTGCGGGATATTACTCAAGAAACCTTTGCTTAGTTCAGTGTACCGGAGATTTTCCCCAATATTTTCTTTCAGTAGTTTTATAATTTGAGGTCCTCCATTTAAGTCTTTTATCCATTTTGATTTGATTTTTGTATATGGCAAGAGATAGGAGTCTAGTTTCATTTTTCTGCATATGGATATCCAGTTATCGCAGCACCATCAATTGAAGACACTATGTTTTCCCTATGTATGTTCTTGACACTTTTGTCAAAAAATGTGTTCACTGTAGATGTATGGAGTTAGTTTCTGGTTCCTCTGTTCTGTTCTATTGGTCAGTGTGTCTATTTTCTATGCCAGTATGATGCTGTTTTGGTTATTATAGCTGTGTAGTATAATTTGAAGTCAAGTAATGTGATTCTCCCAGTTTTGTTCTTTATGCTAATTATAGCTTTGACTATTGTGGGTCTATTGTGGTTTAATATAAATTTTACTGTTTTTTTCTATTACTCTGAATAATGTCATTGGTATGTTGATACAAATTGCGTTGGATCTGTAGATTGTATGGGCATTTTAACAATATTGGTTCTTCTAAACAATGAACATGAAATATCTTTCAAATTTTGCGTCCTCTTCAACTTTTAAATCAATGTTTTATAGTTTTATTGTAGATATCTTTCACTTATTTGAATAAACTAATCCCTAGGTATTTTATTTTATATTCAGCTATTTAAAGGGGATTACTTTCTTGATTTCTTTTTCAGATTATTTGCTGTTGGCATGTAGAAATGCTACTGACCTTTGAATGTTGATTTTGTATGCTGCAACTTTACTGAACTTGTTTATCAGTTTTAATAGCATTTTGGTGAAGTCTTTAGGTTTGTCCAAACGTAAGAGTGCTTCATCTATAAACAAGGATAATTTTACATCTTCCTTTCCTTGGATGCCTGTTATTTCTTTCTCTCTTCTGATTGATCTAGCTAGGATTTCTGGTACTATATTGAATAACAGTGGTGAAAGTGGGTATCCTTGATAAATTTCAGATATTAAAGGAAAGACTTTCAGTTTTTTATTCTTTCAGTATGACACTAACTGTGAGTCTTTCATATATTGCTTTTATTGTATTGAGATATGTTCCTTCTGTACCCAGCTAGCTATTTGAGGATTTCTATCATGAAGAGATGTTGAATTTTTTCAAATGCTTTTTAAGCATCAATTGAAATGTTTATATGGCTTTTATCCTGCATTCTGTTCATATGGTGTACCACACTGATGGGTTTGTATATGCTGAACCATCCTTGCATCCCGAGATAAATACCACTTGGTCATGATGAATGATCTTTTTTTTTTTTTTTTTTTTTTTTTTTGAATCTTGCTCAGTCGCCCAGGCTGGAGTGCAGTGGCTGGATCTCAGCTCACTGCAAGCTCCGCCTCCAGGGTTCACGCCATTCTCCTGCCTCAGCCTCCCAAGTAGCTGGGACTACAGGCGCCCCCCACTACGCCTGGCTATTTTTTTTGTATTTTTAGTAGAGACGGGTTTCACCATGTTAGCCAGGATGGTCTCGATCTCCTGACCTCGTGATCTGCCCGTCTCGGCCTCCCAAAGTGCTAGGATTACAGGCGTAAGCCACCGCGCCCGGCCAATGAATGATCTTTTTAATGTGATATTGAATTCAGTTTGCTAATATTTTGTTGAGGATTTTTCATTCATATTCATCAGGGATATTGGCCTGTAGTTTTTTTTTTTTTTTTTTTTTTTTTGATGTGTCTTTGTATAGTTTTGGCATCAGGGTAATACTACCCTTGTAGAATGAGTTTGGAAGTATTCTCTCCTCCTCTATTTTTCAGAATAGTTTGAGTAAGATTGGTATTAGTTCTTTAAATCTTAGGTAAAATTCTGCAGTAAAGCCATTGTATCCCAAACTTTTCTTTGCTGCGAGGCTTTTTATTCCAACTTCAATCTTGTTACTTGTTATTGGTCTGTTCAGGTTTTCGATTTCTTCAAGGCTTAATCTGGGTAGGTTGTGTCTATAAATTTATTCATTTCGCTCAGTTTTTCCAATTTATTGGCATAGAGTTGCTCCTAGCTCCTAGTAGCCTCTAATGATCCTTTGAATTTCTGTGGTATCAGTTGTAATGTCTCTTTTTTAATCTCAGATTTTTAAAATTTTGAGTCTTCTCCCTTTTTTCTTTTAGTCTGGCTAAAGGTTTGTTGATTTTATCTTTTCAAAAAACAAACTTTTCATTTTAATAATTTTTTGTAATTTTTCTTTATTTCAATTCCATTTATTTCTTCTCTGATCTTTATTATTTCTTTTCTTCTAATAATTTTGGATTTGATTTGCTCTTGCATTTCTAATTCTGGAAGATGCTTCTTTAGGTTGTTTATTTGTATGAAGTTTTTCCTCTTTTTTGATGTACATCCTTATAGCTATGAACTGTTGTCTTAGTATTGCTTTTGCTCTATCCCATAGGTTTTGGCATGTTGTGTTTCTGTTATCATTTATTTCAAAAATAATCCAATTTCATTCTTAATTTATTCATTGATTCACTGGTAATTCTGTAGCATATTGTTTAATTTCTATGTATTCATATAGTTTCCAAAATCCCTCTTCTAATTGATTTCTAGTTTTATTCCATTGTAGTCAGAGAAGATACTTGATATAACTTCAATATTTTTAATTTTTTTTTTTTTATTTTTGAGAAGGAGTCTCGCTCTATCGCCCAGGCTGGAGTGCAGTGGCAGGATCTCAGCTCACTGCAAGCTTCGCCTCCCGGCTTTAAGCCATTCTCCTGCCTCAGCCTCCCGAGTAGCTGGGACTACAGGCACCCGCCACCTCACCCGGCTAGTTTTTTGTATTTTTTAGTAGAGACGGGGTTTCACCGTGTCTGCCAGGATGGTCTCGATCTCCTGACCTCGTGATCCGCCCGTCTCGGCCTCCCAAAGTGCTGGGATTACAGGCTTGAGCCACCGCGCCCGGCCAATATTTTTAATTTTTAAAGACTTGTTTTGTGGTCTAACATATATGGTTTATCCTTGGAAATGATCCATGTGCTAAGGAGATGAATGTGTATTCTGTGCCCATCGGATGAAATGTTCTGTAAATATCTATTAGGTCCATTTGATCTATAGTGTGGATTAAGTCTGATTTTTCTTTGTTGGTATTCTGTCTGACTGCCCAATGCTGAAAGTAGGGTGTTGAAGTCTCCGGCTAAACTTATTTTTCTCTTATTCTCTAATAATGTTTGCTTTCTATATCTGGGTACCTGTTTTTTTGGTGCATATATTTTTACAATTGTTACATCCTCCTGCTGATTTGACCTCTTTATCATTATATAATGGCATTTTTTACTCTTTTTCTTGTTTTTCTTTTAAAATATGTTGTTTCTGAAATAAGCATAGCAATTCCTGCACTTTTTTCCCTTTATTTTCAGTCCATGTGTTTGTTTACAGATGAAGTGTGTTTCTTGTAGGGAACAGATTTTTTTTTTTTTTTTTTTTTTTTTTGGTAAGGTAAACCATTCAGCCACTCTGTTTTTTGATTGAAGAGTTCTGTCCATTTACATTCAATGTTATTACTGATAAAAAACAGCTTCCTCCTGTCATTTTATGGCTTTCCACTTATTTTGTGGTCTTTTCTTCCTTTTTTCTTTTTTTTCTATCTTACTTTTGGTTAAGGTGATTTATTCTGATGGCATGATTTATTTCCTTGCTTTTTATTTTAGGTATATCT
>NW_016806642.1:13623361-13627999 GCF_001698545.2 Rhinopithecus bieti | reverse complement strand
TTTGGGCTGAGATGATGAGGTTTTCTAAATATAAAATAATGTCATCTGCAAACAGAGACAATTTTACTCCCTCTCTTCCTGTTTGAATACCCTTTATTTTTTTCTTTTTCCTGATTACCCTGACCAGAACTTCCAATATTATGTTGAAGAGGAGTGGTGAAAGAGGGCATCCTTATCTTGTGCCAGTTTTAAAAGGGAATGCTTCCAGCTTTTGCCCATTCAGTATGATTTGGCTATGGGTTTTTCATGAATAGCTCTTATTATTTTGAGATATGTTCCACCAGTACCTAGTTTATTGAGTGTTTTTAGCATGAAGCGGTGTTGAATTTTATCAAAGGCCTTTTCTGCATCTCTTGAGATAATAATGTGTTTTTTGTCATTGGTTCTGTGTATGTGATGGATTACATTTATTGATTTGTGTATGTTGAACCAACCTTGCATCCCAGCGATGAAGTCAGCTTGATTGTTGTGGATAAGCCTTTTGATGTGCTGCTGGATTCGGCTTGCCAGTATTTTATTGAGGATTTTTACATCGATGTTGATTAAGGATATTGGCCTGAAATTTTCTTTTTTGATTGTGTCTCTGGAAGGTTTTGGTATCAGCATGATGCTGGCCTCATAATATGGAATAAGGAGGAGTCCCTCTTTTTCTATTGTTTTGAATAGTTTTAGAAGGAATGGTACCAGCTCCTCTTTGTGCCTCTGGTAGAATTCGGCTGTGAATCCATCTGGTGTGGGCTTTTTTTGCTTGGTAGGCTATTAATTATTACCTCAATTTCAGAAGTTGTTATTGGTCTATTCAGGGATTCAACTTCTTCCTGGTTTAGTCTTGGGAGAGTTTATGTGTCCAGGAAATTATCCATTTCTTCCAGATTTTATAGTTTGTTTGCATAGAGGTGTTTATAGTATTCTCTGATGGTAGTTTGTATTACTGTGGGACCAGTGGTGATACCTCCTTTATCATTTATCATTGTGTCCGTTTGATTCTTCTCTCTTTCCTTCTTTATTAGTCTGGCTAGCAGTCTATCTATTTTGTTAATCTTTTCAAAATATCAGTTCCTGGAGTCAGTGATTTTGTGAAGGGTTCTTCATGTCGCTATCTCCTTCACTTCTGCTCTGATCTTAGTTATTTCTTGTCTTCTGTTAGCTTTTGATTTTGTTTGCTCTTGCTTCTCTAGTTCTCTTAATTGTGATGTTAGTGTGCCTATTTTAGATCTTTTCCGCTTTCTTATGTGGGCACTTAGTGCTATAAATTTCCCTCTAAACACTGCTTTAGCTGTGTCATAGAGATTCTGGTACATTGTGTCTTTGTTCTCATTAGTTTCAAACAACTTTGTTATTTCTGCCTTAATTTCATTATTTACCCCATAGTCATTTAGGAGCAGGTTGTTCAGTTTCCATGTACTTGTGTGGTTTTGAGTGAGATTCTTAATCTTGAGTTCTAATTTGATTGTACTGTAGTCTGAGAGACTGTTTGTTATGGTTTCTGTTCTCTTGTATTTGCTGAAGAGTGTTTACTTCCAATTATGTGGTTGATTTTAGAATACGTGCTATGTGGTGCTCAGAAGAATGTATATTCTGTTGATTTTGGATGGAGAGTTCTGTAGATGTCTATTAGGTCTGCTCTTCACAAAGTTCTCATGCTGTGTTTTTAGCTCCATCAGGTCATTTATGTTCTTCTCTAAGCTGGTTATTCTAGTTAGCAGTAACTGTTAAACAAAATTCTTAGCTTCCTTGCATTGGGTTGGAACATTCTCCTTTAGCTCAGAGGAGTTTGTTATTGCCTATCTTCTGAAGCCTACTTCTGTCAATTTGTCAAAGTCATTCTCTGTCCAGTTTCATTTCCTTTCTAGCAAGGAGTTGTGATTTTTTGGAGGAGAAGAGGCATTCTGGTTTTTGGAATTTTCAGCATTTTCTGCTGGTTTTTCCTCATCTTCATGGATTTATCTACCTGTGATCTTTGATGCTGATGAGCTTCGGATGGGGTTTTTGCGACGGTGTCCTTTTTGTTGATGTTGATGTTAATGCTTTCTATTTGTTACTTTTCCTTTGAACAGTCAGGGCCCTCTTCTCCAGGTCTGCTGGAGTTTGTGGGAGATCCACTCCAGATCCTTTTTTCCTGAGTATCACCAGTGGAGGCTGCAGATCCACAAAGATTGCTGCCTGCTCCTTCCTCTGGAAGCTTTGTCCCAGAGGGGCATCCACCAACCAGAGCTCTCCTGTATGAGGTGTCTGTCGACCCCTGCTGGGAGGTGTCTCCCAGTCAGGAGGCATGGGGATCAGGGACCCACTTGAGAAGGCAGTTTATCCCTTAGCAGAGCTCGAGCGCTGTGCTGGGAGATCTGCTGCTCTCTTCAGAGCCAGCAGGCAGGAACATTTAAGTCTGCTGAAACTGCGCCCACAGCTGCCCCTTTCTCCAAGTGCTCTGTCCTAGGGAGATGGAAGTTTTATCTATAAGCTCCTGACTGGGGTTGCTGCCTTTCTTTCATAGATGCACTGCTCAGAGAGGAGGAATCTAGAGAGACAGTCTGGCTACAGTGGCTTTGCTGCAGCTATGGTGGTTCCACTCAGTCTAAATTTCCTGGTAGCTTTGTTTACACTGTGAGGGTAAATCCGACTACCCAAGCCTCAGTAATGGGTGACCCCTCCCTCCCCACACCAAGCTTGAGAGTCCCAGGTTGACTTCAGACTGCTGTGCTAGCAGCAAGAATTTCAAGTTCTGCTTCCGCTCACCCCTTGTGGGCTGCACCCACTGTCTAACCAGTCTCAGTGAGATGAACTGAGTACCTCAGTTGGAAATGCAGAAATCATCGGCCTTCGGCATTGGTCTTGCTGGGAGCTGCACAACAGAGCTGTTCCTATTCAGTCATCTTGCCAGATCCACCACAAATAATCATATAACCCATTACTTTGATGACAACTTAAGACTAATTGCATAAACAAACTAACAAGCAAAAAGAAAACTAATAAAAGCTTACACTTTAACTTTGTTCCCGTTTTTAAACTTTTTGTTGTTTGCATTTATATCTTCTTATACTGTTTATGTCCTGAAAAGTTGTTGTTGTTATTATTTTGATCAGTTTATCTTTTGCCTTTCCTCTTAATATATGAGTAGTTTATACACCACAATTACAATGTTATAATAATCTGTGTTTTTCTGTGTCCTTAGTATTATCAGTGAGTTTTATATTTTGGGATGATTTCTTATTGCTCATTAATGTGATTTTTCTTTCAGATTGAGGAATTAACACCCTTACATACTTCTTGTAGGAGAGGTCTGATGTTGATGAAGTCTCTCAGTTTTGTTTGTCTGGGAAATTCTTTATTTCTTCTTCATGTTTGACGGATATTTTTGCCAGATATACCATTCTACAGTGTATTAGCCCATTTTCATGCTTCTGTTAAAGACATACATGAGACTGGGCAATTTACAAAAGAACGAGATATAATGGACTTACAGTTCCACGTGGCTGGGGAAGCCTCACAATCGTGGTGGAAGATCCCCTTGATTCTTTTTAAATATTTTAATCTCTTTACTAAATTTACCTGATAAGATTTTGAATTCCTTCTCTCTGTCATGTTAAATTTTGTTGAATTTCCACAAAATAACTATTTTAAATTTTCTGTCTGAAAAGTCACATATATCTGTCTCTCTAGGATTAGTCTGTAATGACTTATTTAGTTTTTTTTTTGTGTGTGTGTGTGTGTGATGTTTTGTTTTCCTGGATGGTGTTGATGCTTATGAATGTTTGTCAATGTCTGGGTATTGAAATGTTAGGTATCTATTATAATCCTTGCATTCTTAGGTTGTTTGTACCCATCCTTTTTGGGAAACCTTTCCAGCTATTCAAAGGAACTTGGGTGTTGTCAACTAAGTTTTTGGTCACTGCCCCTCTGTCTGCATTAGGGGTACCCCAAACCCTGTAACACTGGCTTTTGCAAATTCATTGAGGTACTAGCTTGGCAGTCTTGGGTAAGATCCAGAAGAATTCTCTCCATTATCAGACTCTTGTTCTCTTCCCTTTCTTTCTCCCAAACAAATGGAGTCTCACTCTCTGTGTTCAGCTTCCTGGAGCTGGCAGAAGGGTGACACAAGTACCTCTGTAGCCACCGCTATAGGACTATGCTGAGTCAGACATGACACCAGCATGGTACTGGGTCTTGCCCAAGGCCAACGGTAAGCACTGCCCTCCTACCACCTCTGTTTTCTCATGGTTCTAGGGCTCTACAATGAGCAAATAGCAAAGCCACCTAGCAAGTTCCCGCTGTCACTGAGTGGGTTCAGACATGCTGTCCAGTAGCCTGCACCTAATGTCAGAAACTTTAAGAATCTACCTGTGCTCTATTCTGTGGCTAAGTTGGCACCCAAACCGTAAGACAAAGTCTTGCCCACTGTTTCCTCCTCTTTCCGCAGGTAGAATCTCTCTCTGAGGCCACACTACCTTAGGCCCTGGCTATGGTTAATATTCATTCAAGGCCCAAGGAGCTTTTAAATCAGCTTGTGGTGGCCAGTTGCGGTGGCTCAAGCCTGTAATCCCAGCACTTTGGGAGGCCGAGAAGGGAGGATCACGAGGTCAGGAGATCGAGACCATCCTGGCTAACATGGTGAAACCCTGTTTCTACTAAAACTACAAAAAA
>NW_016806642.1:13612107-13622113 GCF_001698545.2 Rhinopithecus bieti | reverse complement strand
TTTGTTTCCTTTTAAATTAGGAGTATAAACCTTAATGAGAGGAGGGCAGATGGATATTATCCTATCTTTCTAGAAGCAGATACAAAATTCTGAACCATAATATTTAAAAGAAAAGCTATATTATTAAAAGTTTCCGTTGGACATACCAAAGTATCATTTAGTATCCTAAATTACAATGCTAAATGTGAGAAATTTCCATTTCATTCAAGATACAAGCAAAGATGGGCACTCAGTTACCGTTTATTCTTCCAATTTTATCCCAAGACACACTGGTACTTTATTTATATATTTATTTAGCTTGCTTTTTTCCAAAAATGAAAGGCATCAGTATGAATAAGAATAAAAACAGCAATGAGTTTTATTATGAGAGAAGAATTATTCCTATTTTCTACAGTTTTCAAAAAGTTAGTTAATATTTACAAAGCAATAGTTTAATGAATTACAAATAGCAAGATATCAGAAAACTAAATTAAAAGGACTTTATCTGATTAGCATAAATAAGTTCAAGATGAAGCATCATCACAGATCAGATAAACAAGCCCAGCGTTCATTATTAAAGGAGATTTACAAGCTAGCCTTCATCTCTTAGAAAGAAAAAGAAAAAGAAAAAGACAAAAAAAAAAAAAAAAGGTGTTTTAAGATTCCATTTACTTTCTGGCTTATGTCCCAGCCAATCACTTCCCAGTGTAACACCAGCAAAATTACTTCTTGCTAATCTTACTTCTATCAAATTAAATACCTTCTCTCTTTTCTTCGTGATTCACAGATCATTAAGACATTCGCATTATATTTTTAAATAACTGAGTTATGGTTCTTACATTGCACAAAACTCTCGCTTTTGTCTTCCTGGACTTGTAAGCTCAAGTGATTTTAAGGGAAAACATCACTACTAATATTTTCACAGACTAACACTATTAAAATATGTTATTATTTTACTACTTGAACAAAAATTTCATCCTCCCCTTGTTCTGTATGGCTTTGAATAAGTTTCTTATTTTATCTGTGCTCTTATACCTGTGCTCTAGAGTGAAACTTGAATTTCTCATTTTCTCCTTAATTTATGTCTGTTAGTCTCTTGTTGTAGATTTTTACTCCTTCCAAGCTGCAGGAAGCCTGAGAGTGAATTATTTAGTGTTTATTTGGCTGAATCTCAAACAAGTCTTAGGGTTTTATGCAGCAGAGAAAGTATTAAAGTGCCAAGCGTAGATGTATAGCAATTGATGAGCAAATAGTAAGATTATAAAAATATATAATTTAAAAAGCAAAATAATACTTAAACTTAAAATGATTTGTCCTTAGTCTGTCTAAACCATGCATTGGCATTTTCCATGTCATTTGTCTAATATTTATTAGCTACTTGGCAGAATCTTCATTATTGAAATGTAGGATATTTTTAAAATTATTAGATGTAGAGTTTTATGAAAACATATTACTTTGATTTTAGAATTCTATCTAGCTTATTTGGTACACAGTATTAATTTGTATAAGTAACACTTAAAAATATCAAAGCTAAAATATGTTTATATGCTATAATTATTTGTTTTTTTCAATTCACTTATATTTTCATAATTGGTTACCAGGATATTACACCTTCATACTTCAGACAATCTCCTAAGACTAAATGAAATGGAGATTATATTTCATCTCTTCCTCTTACTTCAAAATCCTCTACAAGCCTATTTCCCACCTGTGGAATAAGCAAGATAAGATGACAGTTCCCTCTGGAGTGTATCAAAACATGCCAGAGCAATAAAAACTGTGATAGCAGAGATTAAAGTTTCTGACTCCAATTGCAGACTCTCAGCTTTTTAGAGAGCCACTGGAGAATGGCCTTGAGCCTGGCCTCACTATCTCTCTTTCTGTAGTCAGTGCACATGACATTTCACAAACACTATGAAACTAAGAAGTCTTTTTTTTCAGAATTGAGCTCTAGGGATGATTTAAATCTTTTAACCCAATGGCAAATTTCTCCAACCTGTAGGGTTAATCAACCATTCTGTCAATAAACTTTTGAAGACCTGAAGGAAAATGTTACAGAAGTCTACCTGAGACACATTGGGGGTCATATTAAAGAGATAAAAATGTTTGTTACTTAAAAGATGTTATAACTGAATCATGGAAATAAATGATACATGTAATCAGAATAGATATGACCAAATTAAGAATAAACTGTTGACATAGCCCTTTATTTTCTACTGTGTTTAAGACACTATGTTAGACATAAAGATAAATTAGGCACAGATAATTCCCACACAGTTCCTTGCACTAGAAATAAGAAATGGTTAATGCATACATACAGTAGAACAGAATATAGTATATAAGTGCTGTAAGAAAGATATGAATCAACATCAATAGAAGATCACAAGAGAAAGTGGTTCTTTTCATAAAGTAAAATCAAGAAAGACTTCCGAGAGAGTAGGATTTGAATAAGTCTTGAATAACCGATATAATTTAGTTATGGAAACTGCAGTTTAAAAAAAGACCATTCACAAAGAGAAAAAAATGTGACATGAGTAAATGTTTAAAATGTGACTTGTACACTAGAGAATTTTATATTAATTCTGTAGAATATAATTTTCAAAACTATTTTCTGGAACATCAATATCTGTTGAGAGGTAAATGGTTATTCCATTAGAAATAAAGATTCTTTAGAAGAATAAAATTTGTGAAAGAATGAGTATTCTATAAATCGAGAGATCCATACGGTTAGTACTCATGAAGAGACTGTTATTACAATGATGAATACTACTACTACAACTACTACCACCACCACCGTTGCTACTTCTAAATAGAAACTAAAGCCTTTGGGATGTGAGGATGAGCCGCTATGGGCTTACAAGGGAGCAAATAGTCAGATTGATGCTCTGCCTTGTAAACATCATCAGCTGTGTTTTGAATGAGAACAGAAGAGACAGGGTGACTTTGCTAAAACAGAGGCCAAATCATGTCACTTTTCTAATTATTACTTTGTACTAGTTTCTTGTCTCACTTAGAGAAAAAGCCATAATTCTCATTCTGGTCTTTAAGGCCTTCTGTCTAGTCTCTACTATCTCTCCATCATTATCACCTGTCTCTCTAAAATACTGCTTTAGTCACACTGCTCTATTACTACCAAACTTTAGTATAACTACACAACCCATTATAACTATTTTATAACTTTCAATCCCCTTAACCTGTTAAATTCCTATTTATCAAACTTATCACCCTCTCATGTCCAAATATTTGTCCCTATCTGTCACTGATAGTCAAATGACTCCTCTATTATAAGACGGCAGGAACAAATTAATTTATGTATTTCCAGTGCCTATGACAGTGCCAGACATTTAATAGTTACTCAAATAGGTACAGAAAGAACTGAATGAAGAGAAAATTAAAGGTGTGGAATCATTTAAAAGTGTTTTGCTATAGCAAATGTAAAAGGAAATAGGACTTTAACTTAGGTGAGAATAGAGAAGACATTAAAGAGCAATATTTCAACAAAATCATTATTTTAGGCATGCATTATAACGGAAAGGGGTGGGCTGTGAAGGCAGATGGTCTCTGTTCAAATCCTAGACTCCCAGCACAGTTGTGTGGCCTTATGCACAACGCTTTATCGCTCTGAACTTCAATTTGCTCCCCTGTAGAGTGGAGGAAATGGTCCCTTTTCAGATTGCTACAGTTAATAGAGAAAAATCAATGTATAAGATATGGCCTAGGTGCAAGTAGGACCATTACGACGTCGCTTATTGGCACATACTTTTATTGGGGTTGGATGTTTTATTTATGTTGTCTTTACAGTAGATTTTAAGTGTAAAATAATGCACAAAGTTGATGACTTTTATATTTTCCATAGTTCTTAGTAGGTCCCATTATTATTATTACTAACAATACTGAAAACAAAATAATAATAAAGCTCCCCCCTTTTCTTGAATATATGTGACCTCATAGTAATATTAGCTATGAAATATACTGGATATGTTTTATATATTAGAAAGCAAGCTCATAGTATTAACCTAAGTTGTACATAGTAACACCTCATATAAATGAAAGTCCTGGGATTAAAATTGAAATCTTTTTGGAATTTAGGTATTATCTCATGCTTTTTTCATACACCTGCTATGATATTTATAGCTCTTTAATTGATAGATTTTTTTTTTGCTAGTTGAGGGTCATCGTTGTCTCTGTCTTTTAAGTTTTCAAAGGTTCAGCTTCCCTTTGCTTATCACATTTTACAAACATATTTAAATTGGTGATTCAAGTTACCTCTTTCTTCACAGACTTCCAGTCACTTCTTAGTACATGCTAATCCAAAAATAAATGTTAGATTGTGACCTTTAAATGTTTACTCCAAATTGTCATTTCTACCTATTATTTATCATCTAAGTTTATGACCCTTTGAGCATGGCTCCACAAATACATATGCAATGCAGAAACCGTGGCTCCAGAAGTGTGGAACAGTCTTAAATAAATGAGTGTACATGAACATAATTTGGATTATTTTTTCAAATTCCCACCTCATTAGCTTAACAGACTTTTATAAGCAAGGCACTCCAAGCATAAGAATTTTAAAGCTCAAAATAAAATTAAAAAATTTTAATAGACTTTCTTAAGGCTCCTTCAGCTATCTGTATATATTCCTCACTTTATACCTCATGTTTGGAGGTGTAAAAAAGTAAAGTTTTTCAAAATATTCTACTCTGTACCCTCAGTGCCTAGCTTAAGGCCTATGTGGCAGCAGCATGATTATAAATCCTATCCTTTTATGCTTGGTAAGGGAAAAAGACATGCAGAAAGAGAATCCACAAAGCACTCATCTCTGAGAGTTAAAAGCTAAAAAATGAGATAGAGTCTAGAAAATATATTGTATATGCATCTTCAAAAAGAAGTAGCAATTGTTTACTAGGTAGATATTGGAAAGAAACAGCAAGAGGGAAATGAGTATAAGATTGAGCTGGCTGTTTCATAGAGGACAGAAAATAAGTTAATGTGAGTGGAGAGTAATAACACATCTAGATTTGATTAATTTAAATATTTCACTTGGTGATAGGTATAACTTTTCTGCTATTCTTTTTCTTAGTTCGAATGTAGCATTATGGGATTTGAGGCTCAATGAGTCCCCATTTTAAGTATTTTCAAGCTTATGGATTTTAAGTAAATGTACTAGTACAATGTATTAATTCCTATCACAATGAAAGGTACAGCTATCTACTAACTACCCTGATGCACAAATGTGCTCTAATCTTACTGGCCTTTATACTTTTGTACATGTTTTGTTAGTCTGGATGGCCCTCATTTCCTGGCCTCTTACTACAAAATGTAGTGAAGGCTGCAAATCTTTAGTAAACTTCCCCCGACCTTTACCAACCTTGTGTTAAAAATATATCCCTTATGCACTCATAGCATCATAGTATCTATTCCCACCACTCCAATCATACTTTTTAATCACAGTCACATCACAATCACCAGTTTACTTACTTGTCTTAGTCATTTTTCTTCAAGATAACTTACTTAAGGCAAAGACATTATTTATTATTAAGTTCTAATCACTTATTGAACTGCTGGATAAATATTAATTTCAATTGCAGATAACAGTTTTGGGAAGGAGAATTCAGTATTCCTAATTGAAAAGCAAACTTTTGCTATAAGTTAAAGGCAACAGGAACCTTGCAAAAGGCAAATTGGAGGAAATTGGTCCCACTAAGTTTAATGGAAATGTGAGATAGGCAATTAACACCTTCTCTCTGATGTTGCCATCTTCTCTGAAAAATGAGTATGAAATATATATAGATGGTGTCGGCACACAAGGGAATCTCCTGGTCTGTGGATTGCAAAAACCATGGGAGAAGCATAGTATCTGGACTGGATAGCACAGTCCCTCATGATATCCCTTGGCTGGGGGAGGGAGGTCCCTGGAATGGTACTGGTACCAAAACAGATATGTAGACCAACAGAACAGAGGCCTCAGAAATAATACCACACATCTACAACCATCTGATATTCCACAAGCCTGACAAAAACAAGCAATGGGAAAAGGATTCCATATTTAATCAATGGTGCTGGAAAAACTGGCTGGCCATGTGCAGAAAACAGAAACGGGACCCCTTCCTTATACCTTATACAAAATTAACTCAAGATGGATTAAAGACTTAAACATAAAACCTAAAACCATAAAAACTGTAGAAGAAAACCTAGGCAATAACATTCAGGACATAGGCATGGACAAAGACTTCATGACTAAAACACCAAAAGCAATTGCAACAAAGACTAAAATTGACAGATGGGATCGAATTAAACTAAAGAGCTTCTGCTCAGCAAAATAAACTATCATCAGAGTGAACAGGCAACCTACAGAATAGGAGAAAAGTTTTGCAATCTCTCCATCTGACAAAGGTCTAATATCCAGAATCTACAAGGAACTTAAACAAATTTGCAAGAAAAAAGCAAACAACCCTATCAAAAAGCAGGCAAAGGATATGAACAGACACTTCTCAAAAGAAGACATTTATGTGGCCAACAAACTTGAAAAAAAGCTCATCATCACTGTCATTAGAGAAATGCAAATCAAAACCACAACGAGATACTATCTCATGCCAGTTAGAACGGCGATCATTAAAAAGTCTGGAAACAAAAGATGCTGGCAAGGATGTGAAGAAATAGGAACATTTTTACACTGTTGGTGGGAGTGTAAATTCATTCAACCATTGTGGAAGACAGAGTGGCAATTCCTCCAGGATCTAGAACCAGAAATACCATTTGACCCAGGAATCCCATTACTGGGTATATACCCAAAGGATTATAAATAATTCTACTATAAAGACACAGGCACATGTATGTTTATTACAGCATTTTTCACAATAGCAAAGACTTGGAATCAACCCAAATGCCCATCAGTGATAGGCTGGATAAAAAAAATGTGGCATATATACACCATGGAATACTACACAGCTATAAAAAAAGAATGAGTTCATGTCCTTTGCAAGGACATGGATGAAGCTGGAAACCATCATCTTCAGTCAACTAACACAGGAACAGAAAACCAAGTACTGCATGTTCTCACTCGTAAGTGGGAGTTAAACAATGAGAACACATAGACACAGGGAGGGGAACATCACACACTGGGGCCTGTCGTGGGGTTGGGGGCAAAGGGAGGGAGAGCATTAAGACAAATAATGCTCACAAGGCTTAAAATCTAGATGACGGGTTAATGAGTGCAGCAAACCACCATGGCACATGTATACCTATGTAACAAACCTGCATCTTCAGTACATGTATCCTAGAACTTAAAGTGAGAAAAAAGAAAAGAAGTCTTTTTCTAGTTTTATAAGAAATAAAATGCTCAAACAACAATAATGTTGTAATTTGAATTTCTTGATTTACACCTAAGTTTATTTAACACTTTTCAGGTAGGTATATATGCTTCTTTGCTTATAACAAAAAGTATATATTTGTTTTAATTTATTCAATGTTTATTGGGAAAATATTATATGGATTGATTCTGAGAACATTTGTCTTCAGGTGAATGACTCTTCTATATTACAAAATGAGCCAGATCTTCTTGATTAAAAACTCTATGAAAATAAGATATTCAGATTATTTGAGATATGTACAAGGTATTGTTGTCATTACTTAGTGTCTATTTCTTAATGTTTCCTCTCTGATCAGCTTTAGTTCCCTCTTTAGTGGAATTGTCATAGCATGTTACAATGTATGGATGTTGAATTAACTTTGTCTCTTTATGGCATTTAATTTTATATCCATAATTTAGATAAGCTTTTATTTATCTTATAGGTTTATCAAAGACAAAAAGCTATAATAAAGAGCCTCCCTGTTGCCAAGATCACCTTCAAGGAAATATCGTGGATTATTACTGCCTTGGTTACAGTCAATTACAGCAGCAGCAGTGTTATATGCAAGAAAGTGCCAAGCTCTAATAAAGGCAGTTTCTAAGTATGATAATTATAAAATTATATGAAAACATTTATTGGGTTCACAGCAAATCCTTTATGAAATTGAAGATGCTGGAGCTGAAATACAGCCAGATTTGATAACAGCACGCAAACAACCTTCAGAGTAAAAAATCATTCAAAATTGTCTAATCCCATAACTGTATCAAAGCTGGCAGGTGCTCACTACACAGAACATTAATTTGGGAGATTTAGAGGGGATTTTAAAGATAACCTTCTGTGACCAGTATGCTAAGAACAGAATGTCTCAGGATAAAAATACTCAATATTTTATAATCAATAGCAAAGATGAAGATACAAAATTGAACAAGAGAGTATTTTTAACCCCACGTTATTATACAGTTCCATTACTTGTCTGTGTTTATATGGATAGAGTGGAATCTGGGCAAGAACATGAAAATAAGACCAGACTTGCTTCCATTCTTATACAATAAGAATTGCAATAATCAGAATGATGGGCCATAGTCTGAAGGTGTTTGATGTATAACAGAAGGAGCATGGTCCTGAGGAATACTTATGATCACCTAGATAAGGACTTTGAAGGGCAATATTGGTGAAATCCTTTGTTCTTGCTTCCCAAGTTTGCCAGCAGTGCAATGACCTGCATTCTCTTTTAACAAACTTTGCAGTGTTATGCAAGCCAACTTAACAATTTTTTTGTAACACTTACCTGTGTCTTCCAGTGAGTTCTGAATCACTATATTAATAAACTAAAATTCAGCAAGGGAAGGGCTTTAGAAAAAAAAGCAGAAAGTATATTGGATCAGAATAAATGACCAAAATGTGATGCATATATTTGATCTCACTAAGAAATATCAACAGTGACATTCATCTGATTTAAACTTATAAGACTTTGTGGATCAAAGGGGTAAATGATTTTCTAAAAAAAAAAAATTATCCCTTAATGTTTATCCTTAGTTACATGAGCTTGAAAACACCATATTAAAAATGTCACATAAGAAACCTGCGAAAGAAAGACCTCGGGAAACAATATCGCATTAATTAGTGATCCAAGGGAAAAGAAGCTAAGAGTTTAGAAACCATCTCTTGATGCTTTTTCTAAATGTGGACAAAATACTCTTCTATCAGAATGACTTTAGAAAGAGCATGATAAGAACATCACACAAATAGACAGGAAAGTTGCATCTGTGTCTTTAGTACTTCCTAATCTTCTAGTGCTTCCTTGAAGTAGATAAAGATGGGTAAGTGCATGCAAAAAGTTTGTGTTTTATTTCATCAGGCTAAATTGATTTCGCTCCTGTGATATACAATCAACTATATGTAAGGTCTTCTTTCTACCTAAGTTTCGCTCTCTTCCTCTTGAGCCTACAAAGCTTCTCAATTTTTTCAACTAAGTCTTTACAAAAATTTTCAATTCAATTATCTACTTATTTGAACCCAGCTAGCAAATCCCAAGCTAGAGCAACCCAACTGACTGATGTCTTTGTTCTTAAACCTAGGCAGTTGAATCTGACTGGAGAAAAATCACAAAACCCTCAGAAAATTGCCTCCACCACGTAATGTTCTCTGACCACAATGGAGTCATTTATACTGCTCATCAATTCTTCTCAGTTCTGATAAGATTTTTCTCAGTTTTCCATAATACCTAATCAAACCATTTCTTATCTCAGCCATCCTACTCTATTACCTTCCCACTCATTCTTAGCTGAAAATCTTGTCTCCTACCTCACAGAAAAATAAAAGTACTCAGATAAGAACTTCTTTAAATTCCTGACATCCCATCTACAAAAGTGACAGTGTATTATAACCAATTTATTTCTCTCATTATGATAACAAATACATCATTCTGATTGGAGCTAACTCCTCTACCTGTTCTCTGAATCCTATAAATGCTACTTCAGGAATTTCATTTCAATTATTAGACCATATTTTATTTGTTCTAGTCTTTCTCTCTTTTTCTACTTGAACTTTTGAAAAATCCTCAGGCCTCTCCCATTTGTTCTTTAACTTCAAGCCTCTCCAGTTTTCTATCTCTATTCCCTGGTATTACTGAGCTTGCCAAAAAAAAAAAAAAAAAAAAAAAAAAAAAAAAAAAAAAC
>NW_016806642.1:13598696-13611892 GCF_001698545.2 Rhinopithecus bieti | reverse complement strand
TTCCATTTACTGCTTAGATCACTGCATTACAAATTCTATTCCTTATTCATCCACTGAGCGAGCTCTTAGCAAAAATTTTACTAATTTTTTTTTTATTTTTGCTATGTCAAAAGAATATTTCTATTCTTCAGGGAGTATTTGATGTTATAAACTATAACCTCCTTCTTGAAATAAAAATTTCCTTAACTTCCTCAATGTTAGGCTGTTTTGACTTGTCTCTTTTGTCTCTCTTTGGATGTTTCTTCTCAGCCTCCTTACAAATTTACATTGGTGAACTGATCCATTTATAGGACATCATAATCTTTGTGCTAATGACTCCATTGACTGATTTTGCAGAGCCTATCACTAACTCAGGTCACTTGACTCAACACTTTGTAGCATGGCATTCTGTATATTAAGCTGTGAAAAAATGAAAGTAAAATATCTATATTCACTTCCAATCAGAAATCTTCAATTTTACCTCCCACAAATCAAATTAATAGGGAACCCTTGAAATCCTAAGGTTTCTCTGTTGGGTAAGAATAATAAGATATTTTGTAGTGTCTATCCTGCCTTTGTGAGTTTCCAGCAATAAGCAAAGATTAAATTTTAAAGGCAGAAGTTTAAAATACAAGGAAATGACTTTATGATCTTTTATTAGGGAAGAGAATAAAAAGATGAGTTTCAGACTAAGAACATGTATTTGAAACACTTGTAACTGATAAAATATTAGTATCCAGAATTTATAAATAATTTTTTGAATAAATAAGCAAAGTATGTACAATAGGCAAAATCCATAAACAGATATTTCAAAGGAAATAAAAACTGCAGAAGCAAGAAGCATGCAGTGTACCATATCATTATATAAAAATAAGTATAAATTAAAATCCCAGTGCAGATTAATATCCAGTACATTTCAGAAGTTAAGATGTCTGACAAAACCAAATGTTGGAAAGGATGCTAAGCAATGCCATATTTCCATTGACCAATTCTAATACTAGACATCTTCTCTGAGGAATATTTACTCATGAATACCAACAGATGTTCATAAGCTTGATGTGATATTGTAGATCATAACAAGGGAATTAAAAAAAACAAAAACAAATGCTCATCAATATTAGAAAAGATAAATAAATTACAATGTATTCCTACAAAAATATTATGCTACCATTAAATAAAATACAGCTATGTTGTATCAATACAGATGAATGTTGAAAATCATATTACTCAAAAACAAATTTATATAAGCTCAAAGATAGGAAAAAACAAATAAAATATATCTTTTATATATTTGTGTGTGTGTGTATCCTAGAAAAAATAAAAATAATGTTTATATTGATAAATTTGGCATGCTAATTGCTTCTAGGTGTGAGTAACAAAGCAAAATTGGACTAGTTAGGACTACACAGTAAGCTTTAAAATTTGGCATGCTAATTGCTTCGAGGTGTGAGTAACAAAGCAAAATTGGATTAGTTAGGACTACACAGTAAGCTTTAAATATACTTATAATGTGTTTCTTAATCAGAATGATAGGTGTTTTCATTTTGTTATAATTCTTTAAATTATATGTGCCGGTTATTGACGTATTTTTAATTTACGAAGTTCATTAGTGGAGAGAGCTAACTTATTAACCAGAAGAGAGTATAAGGTCTATTTTGAAAGACGGATGTCTCTTGAGCTAGGCAGAATTATCTTTCAACAATGCCCATGTCTTAATTCCCAAAACCCGTGAATATGTCACAAAGCAAACTCAATTTTCAGATGTGACTAAGTTACAGATCCTGAGATCAGAAGATTCTCCTGGATCATTGAGGGTGGCCTCAATGAAATCACAAGAGCCCTTAAAAGTGGTAGAGGTAAGCAGAAGGGAATGTCAGAGGAAGATGTGACTATAAAGTAAAGCACATAGAGTTACAAGTCTGTTGGCTTTGAAGTTGGAGGAAGGCAACAGGAGCCAGGGAACGTAGGCAGCCTTGAGAAGCTGGAAAAGGCAAAGAAGCAGATTCCCTGCGTAGGCATCCTAAAAGGAACACAATCCTGGCAACACCTTGATTTGAGTCCAGTCAGATTCATTTTGGACTGCTAACACCCAGAGGTCTAAGATGCTAAAGTGCTGTGGTTTTAAGCCACTAAGTTTGTGGTGATTTTTTAGAGCAGCAATAAGAAAAATATTTCAGAACATTCAGCATACTTATTTTACTGTAGGCCTCCTTCATGTCTAAATGACACTTGGGAATAGCTGAAAAGACAGAACAAATTAAACAAAAGCTACTCCGGCCACCACCCTCATGACTACTGCCATTTGGTTTGTGATTAGTATGTGTAAGGAATTTTGCATAAATTGACTACATATATCATGTATTAGCTTGGTGCAAAAGTAACTGTGGTTTTTGACATTACTTTTAAGGACAAAATCTGCAATTTATTTCGCACCAATCTAATATTTAAACATAATCATAAACCCATACAGTCAGAATCATTATTCCCTTTTGATAAATAAGAGAAATAAGGCTCTATTGAGTTCAGAGAATTACCAGCTGTTAAAACTCACACTCCTGGTAACCACCACACTATGATTACCATATTGCATGTGGTTAATATTATTAAAAATTAAACAAAATTTTATCTGTGAAATCACAAGAGATAAAATCATGTGTGTGATTGACAACTCATTTATTTAAAATGAACACATTATTATGCATACATGATGTTATGATTAATATATCTACAATATAATTGCATACATCAATATATAATTTTATTGAAAGATTCCTATATGATGTGTCAACATTTACAAAAGTATCAATCAGGTGAAAATTCCTCCAAATGTCAGCATGAATCCTAAGAAAAATTAACAATTAATGCTACAGTACTAGCCCTCAAACTCAAACCACTGTGATAGAAAGAAATGTTTATTAATAGTTCTTAGTCAATCTACCTCATGCATGTATTGAATTTTAATGAATATTCGTTTACTCATTTGCTCTAAATTTAACTGGAACACTACCAAGAGGAGATTAATCTCGGTAATAAGTATGTTTCTCATTTTTCCATAAGACTCAATCATGATGACATTTTTACTTTGTTCCCCATAGAAGTCAAATTTTACTGAAGTGATGGAGTGAGAACAAGAGTGACTAAGATAGAGAAGGAAACAGAGAGAGAGAGATTGGAAGAGAGAGATAGAAAGTGAGAGATGTTACGAACAAGTGTGAGTTTGGATTATTGAAGGGGGTACAACATGCAACATTGAAGAAAAAGAAGTTTCTGGCAATTATTTCTCTATTGTAGCAGTTTTTTTAGGTTTTATGAAAGTGTCACATCAAGCACCAAGGAAAATGGTTTACAAATGCAGAACTCTAAAAAAATAAAAAAGAAATCAAAGACAGCATAAAAAACGTTATGTTTAAAAAGATGGATTGAAATCAACTTTCCATTTCAGTGTTATTTGTAGTCAATTCAAAGGCCACTTTCAACCTTACACAGAAACACGAATTGATTTTAATGGGATCTATGAAAAAAAACTTTGCCTCAAACACTCTAACGAAAAGATTCCAATGAAGTTGTTATGCCTATAATGTTGTTATCATCACTCTATGCCTCAAAGCTGGACTTGTATATTAAAGGATAGAAAATATTTGAAGAAAGAAAAATCAGGCTAGGACTTAGAACTCTGGTGCAAAAATCCTATATCATCAAGCCCTAACTTTCAGCCAGTCAGCTGTCAGCTTAAAAAGCATATATTTGTGTCATGTTTCTATAGATCACATGTTTAGAGACAAAACTTATAAGTTCACCTGAAAGATACAGGTGTAGAGTTTAATAAATATGGAAAACAAATGTTTACTTATATTTGTTTTAACGACACTGACAAATAGTTATAAACTTTTACAAAAATAGAATTGATCCGGATTCAACCTATATCTGAAGCTTTATAAAAGTTTATATTCGCTGTTTTATTCACTGATTCTAAATTTGTTTTCCTTGTGCATACTTGATCAAATTCTTACGAATTTCAAACTGTTCATATCAAATAAACATTGAAAAGTAAATAAAGGCATTTCTAGGACTAAAAAGGTAATATGATGGATTTGCACACCAGCAGAGATCCACGAAGAAAATGTATTCTCACCAGACAAAACCCTCTCGCCATTCCACCTTCCATGAGAAACTTACATTCTAATATTGAAGGCTGCAACCTTCCTTTTGTTGATTTTATGGTGTGTATAACAGAAGCTAGCCTAGCTATTCATAGTCCTAGATATTAATATACTGAAATACATTTAAATATAGTACATGACATTCGGATGTGGCCACTTTGGCACAGACACAGTTGATGTTGGGATCCTTTTGTTCCGACCTTGAAAAATTAAGTTTTTACTTTTTTAAAATTGTCGTGTCCTATACTTAAGAAACATCCTCACTCCATTCCTGAGCTACAAATTCATCACATCCCTGGCTCCAGCAGCACTGGGCTCAACGGTGTGGAGAGAATCTTTAAGTATAGTGTGGAGAAATGCTGGCCAAGGGTTAGAGAGGGAAGCAAGGGGACAGAAATAGGACATGATTTGGAGACATTATGAAGTTCAGAGATGTGTAGTGCTCATGTGATGTAATTCATAAGAACAGCTTCTTGAATGTTTTTAAATTATTTAGCAAACAATTTTGTTACAGCTGCATCAGAACAGCTGTATCTGTTAGAGATGATCAGAAAACAGATGGTACTCTCAAAAGGTTATTAAAGAAAGTTAAAGGAAGAGGCTTTTCCACATATGTAGGCAGGGTTAAGAGAAGTGACATGGGATGCTGAAACATTCAGGAAGTAGCAGCCATGCAAATCTGTTACCACTCCAGCTCTGAACCCAGAGAATGTGGCTATTGCTGAGCTCTGAACCCATTCAGTGACTAAAAGCTAAGGAAACTGATTTGAAGCTTTAAATAGAGGATGACTTTTAGGAGGAAAGAAGTAGTGGGAAACACTGGGGACTGGATCTGAGATACAAAATAAAAATATCTAGCACAGCTCATCCCTCTTGTTTCTCACTGTTCTTCCTGTCCATCAGTTATCAAATTATAATTAGCTGCTGTCAGTGTAATTATAGTCCTACCTAAAACCTACACTGAAGCACTAGCCAACATTGTTATTTTATAAGATAAAAGGGAAAACACACAAACAGGCAGGATGAAGGGAAATAGAAATACTTTATAGAAAACATAGATTATCCTTTAGCGGGAACATGTTGGTGCTCTCTTAGTCTGTTTTTTGTTTGTTTGCTTATTTGTTTGTTGTTAGATTTGCAGTATCAGATAATGCCAGACTCATGATGGGAGGTTTGGATCTCACAGTCCCTTAATGCTCATGGTCAAGCATTCGGTTTTTGTTAGGGCCCAACAGCAAGCATGGAGATGTTTTTCAAACATAGAGTAGTTATCTCCTGAAAAACACATGCCTTATTCCAAAGCCCTAGGGGTCCACACTATGATTACCATATTGAGATTTGTCAGAGGTTTTCAGAATATCCATATCTCCCAGAAACTTCCAGTACCATAAAACTCAATAGCAAGCCAGTTTGCCTGCAGCTTGGACTTGCTATAAAAAGATCTTATACAGATACGTTCTATGCTCTCTCAACAACAGTATAAAAAGTGTATTCTCTTGGCAACTGCAACAGCTTCCATATTCAAGGAAATACATTATCATCAGAAAGAATGTTCTGATTTTTGAAGGAGATTTTCTTGAGCAAGCCCCAAATATGGCTTTTTTCTTTGCTTCCACCCCTATTCCTCTCTGCCCCAACCCTCACTTACCCTTTTCTTATTATTTTCCTAGCTCCTTCCCACAAGGAAGCACTTAGCTCATTTTTGTGCAAAACGTAGGCAAGCTAAGGTCACCAATATCACTCCTGAAATAGAAATCTGCTCACTCATTCAAGATAATTACTTCTTTTCCTCTCCTTTTTCAAAGAAAGATGATACATCAAATGAGGCTGAAAGCCTACTTCTCCAGGAAGTGACTTTATTTTAGTATTTTATTTTATATTGTGAAGTTCTATACCACAGAATCTTCATAAAATACTTTGAGAAACTCTTTGTAGAGTGACAGTTTCAGCTGAGGTTCAATTCACATTAGATTTTCCTATATTAATTAGAGTAATGTGATTGGCAGGGCTAGGATAATACAATGTGTATTTTACGTACTGCAGCTTGGACAAAAATGGTTGGATATGCAATAAGGAGAAGTAGGGGTTATGTTGTGAAAATTTACTTTACCAATTTGAATATTTATCTTATTGTAGGACTCCTGGGAGATTCCAAGTTTAACTCAACATATGGTCTGTAAATTTAAAATTAAATTTATTTGTATAAATTTGACACAATAGGAGTTAAGCTCAAATGAAGGAAATAAGCATATGGTGGATTGACCACTAATTGAGAGCCTAACACTATAAGAGACAAGAAGAAGGGTTTGGCAGTTTTAGTTTTCTATTCATGACCATATATATTTGGGCATATTGCTTATGTTTATTGCTGGTTGTTATTGTAAAACATTGGTGAATTTTATTTTTTACTACAGTGCATTCACAGAAGTAACTTCCATCTTAATATTTTAAATTGATTCATAATACATATGTTTTTTCATATATAATTATATGTATAAATGTATTTATTTACATACATACACATACATATTACTGCCAACAGATATGTCCTTTTTTCGCTGATAATTTAACCTCACACTTCTGTCTGGTAGGAACCTCTACTCTCAGGGAAGCTATGCCTCTTCTGTTTTTTTGGGGCAGTTGTCCATAACTCATTCTTTTCTGCCAGCGACTTCTCCACATTAAGTTGCATGACATCACTCAAACCAATGAAATGTCAAGGAAGAATGATGGGGCTTTTTAAAAAAATTCCATTAGAAACATAAATACCTGTGAGCAGAAAGCATTATTTTTTTTCTCCTTCTTTTCTTAAACTTGAACATGATGCTTGGTTGCTTACATTCATCATATGTAGATGAATGAATGTTCAATATTTATTAGAAAATAAAGGAGGATTTGATCGACTCTGTTTTAGATGTTGCATTCTTCACTTCACCTGGTTATGTGTGCACCTGAAGAGGGTTTAAGCATTGGAAGCAGCTCTGCTTCCACAGTGCAAGACGAAAGAAGGCATCTCACTTATTAAAAGCCAATCCTCCCTATAAATAGTATCCCTTTATGCCTTCTCAATAATTGTATACAATTGGTTACATGTTTTGTGTCTGTATTATCAACAAGACCCTCTCAAACCAATACATGATTATTCACAATCAAGCCTAACCTATTACAATATAAAACCTATTCATTAAACAGATGTCACCCTCTTGCTTCAATGTCATATATTTCAGTGCAATAATTTATACTCTTTCTTTTTCCACCTTGGCTTAGTTTTCTATTGCTGTTGTAACAAATTACCACAATATAATTAATGGCTTAAAACTACACAAGTTTATTACTTACAGTTCTGGTGGTCAGACTTTCTTTCTTTCTTTTTTTTTTTTTTTTTCCGAGTCTGATCTTATTTGTTACTCAAAAAATCTTATTTCTGACTAGATTCAGACTTAGAAGTAGAAGCTCACAGAGAGGAAAGTCTGCGTCTCTTTGCAATTTGTTCCTGGCCTTTCTCCTTAGCCTCCTTCATTCTTTTGGCCAAAAGTTTAGCATATTCTGCAGCCTCTTCCTTATTTTTCTTAGTACGCTGCTTCTTCAGAGCAATACACCACCATTTGTGCTGCAGGACACGTGGAGTAACAAGAGGCTGAATCTTGGGTGCTTTGGTCCTAGGTTTCTTACCTTCTTTGTTTAAGGGCTTTCTTACAACATACTGGCGGATGTCATCTTCTTTAGAGAGATTGAAAAGTTTGCGGATTCTGCTAGCTCTTTTGGGGCCCAGGCGGCGAGGCACTGTAGTATCAGTCAGTCCAGGAATATCCTCTCCTTTTTTTACAATAACCAAGTTGAGAACGCTCAGATTGGCATCCACAATGCAACCACGAACTGATTTTCTCTTTCTTTCTCCCATTCTCCTTTGTCTGTAACAGGAATGCCCCTTACTCAGTAGCAGGCGGACACGGCCATGGGTCAAGACACCCAGCTTCATGGGGAAACCTTGTTTGTCGTTCCCGCCACTGATTTGGACCACATAACCCTTCCATTCTTCACCCAGAGCGTCAGCAGCAACTTCTGTGGCCATACGCTTCTCATAAAAAGTATGAAGTTTGCGTTCGTCGTCCACTTCAATGAGTTTCTGGCAGCCAGTGGCTGGGAAGGAGATGTTCAGCTTCATCTTGAAGCAGCTGAACGCCTCTGAGGCGCCATGGAAAAGAGCTAGAATTTCAAAATGGGTTTCACTGGGCTATGACTGAGGTCTTGGCAGGATTGCACACTTTCTGAACATTCCAGGGGAGAGTCTGTTTCTCTGTCTTCTTCAACTTCTAGAGGGTGCCCACATTCTTTGTCTTCTGTTCCCTTCAGGATCTTCAAAATCAGGAACAAAGTATCTTTATTACATCTCCTTGCTTGCTTCATTACATCTCCTTCTCTGACTCTGACCCCTATAAACCTTACTTTTATAAAATCCATATGATTACATTGGGCCAACACACCAGGATCATCCAGGATAATCCTACCATCTCACGATCACCAACTCAATCACATCTTCTAAGTATTTGCATTGTGTAAAAAACCACATTCACCGATTCCTGAGATTAGGGCTTGGACATCTTTGGTGAGAGATATTATTGAGGACACTACATACCCCCACCAGCTCTTTAGCCTTCTTAGTTTTTGCCACCATCATTTCACTAAAATCACCCTGAATAAATTCACTGTGGGTCTAAATCTCTTAAGTCCAAAAGATAAAAAAAGTTTAGTTCTCATATTCTTCCCAGCATTTCAATGCGTTGATGCTTATTTTAAAAAGAGTTTACTCTTGAAACACTTCTTTTTTAAGTTTTCTTGACAATATACTCTCATGAGTTTACTGGTCCCACTTCCCTTAGCTTATCTGTACTTACTCATATTTAAACAAAGAACGCACTTTAGATATGGGATTTTAACTCCTAAATATGGTGAGTGCATTTTCTGCTGTTCTTCGCTCTTCCTACCTGTTTGCTCTCAGAAATATAGACACAGACTTTAAGCTACATGATTCAATTGTTGTAAATTAATCATTGAGTAGAATCACTTAGGACTGTGAGCTTTCCAAACTGGGGGGAAAATGTATCTTTTTTTTTTTTCTGCTAGATGAAGTGAAAGAGCCAGGAGACAGATATTCTACCATCTTTTGTGCTTACCTCTTCAATTATGACTATGCTCAGGCTTCTTCCTGATTTTATTCTCTAAGACAACAAGGTTCCACTACATCCGGACAACCTCTGCCAGCTTCACATACAATGTAGTCACCATGCAAAGCCTAGTCTCCAAAATAGCTCTTCTTGCATACTAGGATTCTGGGAGATCTATTTCCATCCCATCATTTCCCTGGGTTTTACCTTCCAAATCAGGAATGTGTAGAATTCTACTAAGATAAGTGATAATAGTAGAGTTATACAAAAATTTACTCTTTTCTTTGCTCATTTCCCATGATTCCTCAGTGACACTTGGGAAGGAAGATGTGAGCCCTCTCTCAGCGCGTTCTTTTAACCTGCTATCATTTCCATTTCTACTCTACAAATTTAAGGATATGAGGTGACACTTTTCTTCTATTTCTATGGCAAATGGGAATGTTCTTGCTTGCTGTGGAAATTGCTTTTGATATTTCAGTGACGATCTAGAAACAGAGAACTGGATATCTCTGTTTAAGCTGCTACTATTTTAGAAATAACATCACACATTAGGATGTTTTTGTATATATGACTTTTGCCACTTAAACGAAATCCCCATATAGAAGGAAATGAGGGGAGTCTGTACAATCAAAAAATGTGTCTCTTTATCTTCAATTTTTAAATGTGACTTACATGTTCTCTTATACTCTGGTGTAAGCTGTGATTAAACATTTCCCCTCAAATGTTTCATAAAATGGAATCCAGAGGAGAAGGAAATCTTAGATCTCACAAATAAATTTATAATATTTATGTGGGAAGCTAAATATAAGTATGCAATTTGAAAACAAAAGGGAAAGAATAAAATATATATTCAAAAAGAGATTCAAGATAAATATACATATATACACATATATATGAAAAGAAAGTCGTAGTATTTTTATAGCAATCTTAGATTTTAGAATGAGTGAAGTGAAATTATTTTACAGAGTTGCTTATTTCCCTCACTTCTGTTTGACCTGGAAGTTACAGAAAAATATGATTTGATTACTTATGTCTTCTATTCCTTTTCCTCAATGCACACTGTGGCTTTGAAGCTTATTACACAGAAGGATAATGGATATCAAAGAAAAAGAAGAAATAGCACACCTTTGCTATTTAAAATAAAGTTGCTTTGTGCTGGAAACTGGAATTTCCATTCTAAGAAAGTTTAATCCAACTATGAATAGCTCAGTATGTGAAATAATGAGTCCAAGAGTCAATAGACACTTTTCTCCTATAGCAAAGGTCACAAGCCTCCGGTTGTCCACACTGGAGCTGTTTTGGCTTTCAGGGTACATGCACCTCATTTGAAAAGCCTTTCTGTGATTGCTGCTGTGTCTCCATCTGTTAGAGCACAGCATATTTCAAAGGAGAGGGTGGCACATTCAAATGCTGAATTTGGACAAGAATCTTAAGAAACATTATTTTATAGACAAGTACAAAATGGCATTTGGTCATTTCAAGTAACATCTCAGTAGGATTCCACTTCAGGGGCATTGTCATTTTAAACATTGGTTGAATGCAATTTATTTTTTCCAAAAATACCAGATGATTAATTAAATTATACATTTAAATGGCCATTAAACTAGGCAAGAATATTATATTTTTAAGGCTAGCCAAATAGCACAAATAGATGAAAACATTAAATATCACTATGGTGCAGCATAAGGTGAACTAAATAGGGCCTCCTGCTTACAGTTTTGCCCCTGCCAACCCTCTGCCTCCATCACTACTATTGCCTTGCACATTATCTTAAATTTAACAATTTGAGATCTGTCTCTTTGGGTCTACAGGTTCATCTCTAATACAACTGTTAAAATATAAATGTAGCAGATAGGTGATGTATTCTCTTATTATTTATCATCCAGGGAGTTGTTAGAAAAAGCAGCAATCTCAGAGCTACTTAGGGTTTTGGGAACAGAGGGATATGATAAAAATGCTGAGTGTTTAGAGGAGAAACACTGTTTCTATATCGATTTTACTGGATAACTGATTGTACTTGTTATAACCTTTCAGGAGTAGGCTCACAAAATGGTGAAGATTGTGAGTTCTAGAACCAAACTCAAATCTAGATACCAAGGTTTGAATCTGGGCTACAGCCATTACAAGTTATGTGAGTTTGGTTGTGCTGTTTTACTGCTTTCTGCCATGGTTTACTCTGTTGTAAATAAGGTGATGATAATACATACCCTATAGGTAAGTATTATATTAATAAGAAAAAATCAGTTAGGACAATCATGGCCTATTTTAAGTGATGAATAAATGTTAGCAAATGTCAAAAATGTGAATGTTTCATAATACACAGATAGCTTTCAAACTACATGTTCCTTAGACTGAAATTGCCAACAACGTAAAGCGTTCTCTTAATATTAATAGTTTTATTGTAAACACATCTGTAGTAATATTCTCTCTAGTTAGTTTTACCTGTGTTTATAGATGAATTTGAAACTCCTATGTACATTTTAAAAAAATCAACGAATACTTACCAAGTTGTTTAAGTGTGTGCCATTTTAAGGTCTAAGCATATGAATTCCACTGACTAGCATAAATGTGGGCATCTGTTCCTGTCTTCTTATAACATATTAAGCATTTTTAATTTAAATCTAGCAGTTTGCAATTAATTTAACTCTTATATTTTCATGAAGCTTTTATCTATTTAGAGTTAAAACATGTACTCTACACATGGCTACATATTTTCAAATTCTAAAAACCACATTTTAAAACACCATAAAATGTACTGTTTATTTTGTTTACTTAATTATATTGTTCTATGTAACTGGAAAAAAATGGTAAGAATAAACTAATTTTATCACTTCCCAATGATTAAATCATAGACTCTTTAATTTTCCTCATTCTTCATTTAAATGTCATATAATAATTTTGTTTATTTTGAAAAAAATTATAAAAGAGTGAAAATAATTTGAGGGCATTTCTAAAATTCATGGCAGTATTTAGAATGCAATGTTACTAATTATTAATGTTTTCATTCAGTGTTGGTTTTTGAGGTTTATGGATACTTCTGTGTTTATGATAAATGTTTTATTCAATAAAACATGATATGATAAATAATTGTAATGGATACTGTTTAACATTCATTTAATATTGGTTTACTAAAATTACTGTGCTGTACTTTATGCTTTCATACCAATTTTTAAGTTTTGTATTTATATGTGCATTCCATATTTACCCTGGTTACTTACGTTACTGAACAGAATGTGCATACAGTTTAATCTCAGAAATAGAAAGTACTTATTATTATTATTATTTAGCATCTCTATATCTAATATGCAAGCCTATGTTAACCACGATATTAGCCTAAGTTTTAAAATTTAGTTAGTGAGCAGAGCCATGTAGGAGTAAAAACCAAATGACTTGGGGCCCAGTGACCCATTTAATCCTCACAAGTAAGCTAGGCAGAAAACAAGCCATGCATTCATTTAACTATTTAGGATTTGGGAAAACTGAGGCACAGAGAAGTTTAGTGAATTTTAATTTTTAACCCAGTAGATAAAGTTCAATTGAACAGTAAGAGATAATTTTTTTAAAAAAGTTTTAAGATGGCCGAATAGGAACAGCTCCAGTCTCCAACTCCCAGCGCGAGCGACACAGAAGACCGGTGATTTCTGCATTTTCAACTGAGGTACTGGGGTCATCTCACTAGGGAGTGCCGGACAATCGGTGCTGGTCAGCTCCTGCAGCCCGACCAGCGAAAGCTGAAGCAGGACGAGGCATCCCTCACCTGGGAAGCGCAAGGGGGAAGGGAATCCCTTTTCCTAGCCAGGGGAACTGAGACACACAACACCTGGAAAATCGGGTTCCTCCCACCTCAATTCTGCTCTTTAAGCAACCGGGCACACCAGGAGATTATATCCCA
>NW_016806642.1:13565815-13594921 GCF_001698545.2 Rhinopithecus bieti | reverse complement strand
GCACTATTCACAATAGCAAAGACTTGGAATCAACCCAAATGTCCATCTGTGACAGACTGGATTAAGAAAATGTGGCACATATACACCATGGAATACTATGCAGCCATAAAAAAGGATGAGTTTGCGTCCTTTGTAGGGACATGGATGCAGCTGGAAACCATCATTCTTAGCAAACTATCACAAGAACAGAAAACCAAACACCGCATGTTCTCACTCATAGGTGGGAACTGAACAATGAGATCACTTGGACTCGGGAAGGGGAACATCACACACCGGGGCCTATCATGGGGAGGGGGGAGGGGGGCAGGATTGTATTGGGAGTTATACATGATATAAATGATGAATTGATGGGTGCTGACGAGTTGATGGGTGCAGCACACCAACATGGCACAAGTATACATATGTAACAAGCCTGCACGTTATGCACATGTACCCTAGAACTTAAAGTATAATTAAAAAAAAAAAAAAAGTTTTAAGCAGAAAATATCCAGCAAGAAAGCAAAACTTAATACTAGCAAAAGAGTAATTACAATATAAGTCCATGAGGTGTATTAGTTTCTTAGGACTGCCATAACAAATTGCCACAACCTTAGCAAAACAACAGAAATTTATTCCCTCACAATTCTGGAAGCTCAAAGTCTGAAATCAAGGTGTCAACAGGGTGGTGCTCCCTCTAAAGGGTGTAGGAGAGAATTCCTTTCTTTCTTTTCCTAGATTCCTGTGGATTAGGGCATTCCTTGACTCATGGCCACATCACTCCAATTGGTATCTCCAGGCTTTCACTGGTTCTTTTATATATGTCTTCTTGTCTATGTATCTGTCTCTGGAGTTCCTGAGGCTTTCTCTTTTAAGGGTACATATGGTTGCATTTGGGGCCCACCCGGGTAATTCAATATAAGCTCCTCCTTTCAAGAGCTTTAGTTTAATCACATCTTTGTCCACACAAAGTAATATTCAGTCTTTTGCCATGTAAGGTACACAGGTTCTGGGGATTAGGAAAACAGCATGTCTTTTTGGGAGCCAGTCTTTACAATATGGAGTAATTGCATCAATCAGAAAAGACAAGAATCCAAAAATAATACAAGCATATCTTAATAATCCAAGAATATCTTGTGTGTAAGAAATTCACTGAACTAAAAAGCATATAAAACTCTGAAACTAAATTGTTAAAGCCAGTTATTACAGGAGATATAAACCTGAAAATAATTCAATGTAAAATTTTAATGTAAAATAAAATATTATGTAAGCTGAAATTATCATGAGTAGTAATAATTTAAATACTTAGAAAATAGATAAAAAAGTTATAAAAATTTAAACTCCTCAATTTTATATAGCACTTAATTTTATAAAGAAGAACTAAAAAATAAGAGAGGGAAAGAGAGCAAATAAACTATTGTAGTTGGACATTTTAAATGTACCTCTCCCAAAGACATGCCAAACACACATGTGTGTGTATATATATATAATTAGAATAATGTGATTAATATGCTTAAAACCAAAAAATAATAAAGGAAAGAAATTTTCTTATTTTGACCTACTTGTACATTAAAAATTAATACCTAACATGATTCTCAGTGGAAAACTGTTAGAAATACTTTCTTTAGAATATGAAACATGATAAGCATCTTCACTATTGTAATTACTGATAAGCACACGATAGAAATTCATAGCCAACAAGATTATTAAAAGACAAGATATATTAGTTATGAGGACTGGTAGGGAAAAAGCAAAGTGCTGTTATTTGAAGATGATATGATTATCTGCATAAAGAAACAATAAATCAAGAGATATTTACAGAATTATGGAAAAATTTAGTAGATTTATTGTATGCAAGATTAACCTACAAAGCCATCTGTGTTTTCTATACTATCAATGGTCACTAAAAAGTATAATAGAAAATGAAATATTATTATTCATAGCAGCACAAAAACAGATAGTAAAGATGAGTGGTTTTTCTTACCAAATACTAAAGCAAACTGCAATGCCATGCTTCAAACAGAACAGAGTGATGTTGAGTAGTGCAGAATCTTATGAGTTTAGTGGACTGAATGGTGACCCGCCCCCAAATATATGTCATGTCCAAATCCCTGGACCTGTAAATATTACCTCATAGGGTAAAATAGTTAATATCATCTTACATGGCAAAAGACATGTTTTAGATGCTAGATTATCAAGGTAGGCGCTCCATGCCATCACAAGTGAGAGCAAGGCAGAGGGAAATTTTATGCACAGACTCACAGAGGACAAAACAATACGAAGAATGAGGAGCAAGACATGTGGCCAAGAGTGAAGGAAATCAGCAACAGGAAGCTATAAAAGGAGAGAAATGTAGAATCTCCTAGAGCTTCCAGAGGGAGAGTTCCTCTGCCAGCACCTTGGTTTCAGATCTTTGACCCTCCAGAACTGTGAGCTAATAAATGTCTCTTAAGTGACCTTTTTTGTGTTCATTTGTTACAGCTGCTACAGGAAAAGAGTAAATATTTCAACACCAAACATTGTTCTAGAGGAATACAATATTAAAGATAAGTTTTCTTATTTTGTACTGGGTTTTCTGGAATTTGGTTTTAAAACTGATTAAATGTAGAGGCACGAATGTCCCTATTTCCAGTGATAAAGAGGACACTAGTAGCCCATGGTGAGATATTACAATAGAAATATACAGAATATCACCATTAAATTATTCTAACCAAATACATATATATATATATATATATATGTATTTGTATTTGTGATTAGCTGGTTGCTCTAGGGGAGAAATTGGGGGTAAAAAAGACAGCACATTAGAATCTCAGCACAAGCTCTGAATAAATGACCTAAAAACTTCTGTATCTTCCCTGAAAGAAACCCTCTTTCCTGTAACTGCAGAATGGAGATTCTGAAATATAAACACAGAGTCTCATCCTGAGAGTGGATGGATCACAAAACAAATTGAATTCTCAACCATCTCAACAGGATGTCTTCTGTTAAACTGAGGCCACTGATAGGAAAGGAATGGGAGGCTGAAAATTGCACTGAGGAAATATAGTCAGATTCTGGTAAAGCTGGAGGCATCAACTCCCTTCCATCACTCCTGCCTGAAGAGGTTAACCCTGCTTTGCCTGGAGAAATTGTAGTAGCCTCCCTTGAGGTTGTTGCCTTTCAAGGCACTGCTGATTATTCTCAGCATTTCTCTTTGGGTGAAGCAAAAAGTGAGCATACTGTACACTAAAAAAACTGCATGATTTTATTTTTCCAGTGTATAGAGACAGAAATCTGGGGAATATGTGTGAGAATACAAATTAAGAGTGAAGGATAATGGTGGAACATAAAGTTGGATCAAGATGAATTTACTGCTATGGGTCAGCTGAGCAAGAGGATTCTGTTTTGTAGATTGAAGGGTTAAAAAAGCTCTAACAATTTGAATGGTTGGCTGAAACATGGAACACATGGTGTTAAGTCTGCAGGCACCCAAAATACAAGAGTGGTGAAGGCTTAGGGGCTTTTACCTAGATTTCAGAGGATGGATGGGAAAGCCTGGGTACCCAGGCAGAAGCCTGCCTCAGGGGAAGAGCTCTTGCAGAAAGAAAGTCTACTAAGGCAACGCCGAGCAGAAATGTGGAGTTGGAGCCCCTACATAGGATCCCTACTGGGGCACTGCCCGGTGGAACTGTGGAAACTGGGCCAAAGCCCTCCCGACCCTAGAATTATAGAGTCATCAGCAGCTTGAAACCTGGACGAGCTACAGGCATTGGACTTCAACCCATGAGATAAGTAAAGACATGGGAATGGGACTGCCTGAGGCCCTGAGAGTCCACCCCTTGCACCAGTGTCCCCAGGAGGCAGAATATGGAGTCAGTGATCATTTTGGAGCTTTAAGATTTAATGTCTGCCCTGCTGGGTTTCAGATTTGTGTGGGGCCTGCTACCCCTTTCGTTTGGCAAATTTCTTCCTTTTGGAGTGGGAATGTTTACCCAATGCCTGTACCACCATTGTATCTTGGAAATAAATAACTGGTTTTGCATTTTACAGGCTTATAGCTGGAGGGAACTTGCCGGGAGTCTCAGGTGAAACATTTAATTTCAAAGTAGTAAATTGGTGCCTGAACAAGTTAAGACTCTTAGGAACTATTAAGATAGAATCATTGTATTTTGTATGTGAGAAGGACATGAGATTTGGGTGATGGAGGTGGCTGGGGCAGGATGCTGTAGTTTGTTTTGTTTGGCCCCTCTCAATCTCATGTTGAAATTTGATCCCTAATGCTGGAGGAGGGACCTAGTGGGAGGTGTTTGTGGTCAGGAGCAGATTCCTCGTGAATGACTTGATACCATCCTTGGGGTAATAAGTGAGTTCTCATTATATTAGTTTCTGCAAGGCCTGATTGTTAAAAAGAACCAGGCACCTCCCTCCACTCTATTTCTTCTTCTCATCATGTGATCACTACATGTTGCTCCACTTCATCTTCTGCTATAAGTGGAAGTAGCTGGAAGTCCTCACCAGAAACAGATGTTTATGTTATGCTTCTTTTACAGTCTGCAGAAACATAAGCCATATAAACCTATTTTTGTTATAAATTATCCAGTCTCAGGTATTCCTTTATAGTAAAATAAATGGACTAAGACTTTGGACATTGACATTAATTTCAGAAGATCCAAATGACACTGTGGTCCATTATTCAGAAAACAGGCTTATGCAGGTCAGATGATTACTGGAGTTTAAGCTCACATCCATCCCATAGTGGTCTAGTGGATCCCCAAACCCGCTATACGGTTATTTTTCCAGTTCTAGAATGTATAGTTGGAATATGTATACTCAGCAACTGGCAGTCTCCATATATTGGTTCTGTGGAGTGAGGGTATTATGGTAGGAAAAGTCATGAAGCAAGAGATATACTCATAACTACTGTTGGAAATTTAAAAACTTGATAGCATATTTAAATATTTAGAAATTAAACATTTTAAATTATCCAACAGTATATTTAGAGCTATTTATTATAAGAAAACAAGGGTGTAGTCAAAGCTTGTGTTACATGACGTTCATTAATACACTATTCAAAAAACTGTAACGGTTAAAAATAAAACTAAACCAATATGGGACTGGTTAAACATGGGAGTAGTTAAATAATATATGAGAGCTATTGAAAGAAAAGCTTATAATTATTTGTAGAGATACTAACAAGAAAAGCCTATATATTTCATTTTATTCTATAAAATAGATTATAAACTATAATATATAGAGTATATACATATGTGTAACATACATTGAAAATTATTGAATGTATAGAGTAAAATTCTGATAGTTGTTTTCTCATACATACATTTAATAAGAACCTGTTTTCTTTTGTAATAGGGGCACAGTTGAAAGAACTGGTTATTTTCCCAGGGCTTTGACTGGAATAGTCTTGTGAGAGGTTCAACAAGTCCAATTTAGGAGAGCTTTTGTGGACAATGATTCTTCCTGCACTTTATGTGAGTAATCAGGCAAAGTATATGGGACTGATGCTTATTTTGCAGATAATTTGATGATAGTGTGATTTGTCTTTGGTGGAAATGGGAGACCATAGGGAGAAATGCTGTGTTTCAGAAGAAAACTTTATATTAGATTAACCTTTGATTCTTCAGTGGCCATATGATCATTCATGGTACGGAGCTGCTAACAACACCCCTCCTCAGTGTGAAGCAGCCAGAAAGAGCCACAATTGGATTCCTAATGACTGAGGAACTGATAAATGGAAAGGAGGGACTGAAATTGGCACAATAATCCCATAGGCTGTTCTTTTTTATAAAAATATAAAATGACCCTTCTGCTGTTAAAGCTTGAAACTTGCATTTGTTTTATCTGTGTTCCTTCCTCAGGAAAGGACCTTCAGGCCTCTCAAAAAAAGTGTCAAGGAACTGAAACTCACCAGGTCACAGCACGAGATGCCTCTTTGCCCCTCCCTAGTTGTTGTTTTCTTAAACATGGTTACATTATTTCCCTGCTGTATAAACTCCTAGTTTTAGTCAGTTAGGGAGACGGATTTGAGACTGAGTGGCCGTCTCCTCAGCTGTAGCACCTGATTAAAGAAAGTCTTCTTCCTTGTCAATGCGTGTCATCTCAGTGATTGGCTTTCTGTGTGGTGAGCAGCAGGACTTACACCAAACCCCTGGTGTTTTGTTAACATGTTCTTGCCAAAAAAAATAAGGCCAAGAGAAGGTACAGTTTACACTTATAAATAATTCATATCTCCATGAACAATGTCTAAAAAAAGAAGAAAAATTGTATTACTTTGAGCTTAAAGATTTTGTAATAATTTATTCATGGATACATGGATTTGTCACAGGAAATGTGGGAAAAGAGAATTTGTAAAAGAAAGGGAAGCAAATTAAAGGGTAAAAATACAACAAGAAGGTAAGGAAGAATGCCAAGTGAAAAACAATGGAAACAGCAAATTAGTATAGAATTTAAAAGATACTCTATTGAAATAGAAGAGAGTGGAAAAAAAAAAAAGCTCTAGTTATTTACATAAAGTATAGAACATGGACAAATAAAGATGCTAGTTTTTGAATACGTTACAATAAAATAGCTTTGATTAGTATGTTGGTTTGGAGAATAGTTGTCAGCAGTTGCTCAGTAATCTCAGTAATTTCTAAATTCTAGTGGGTGAATGTTTCGCAATCCAGTAAATCCCCTGATATCAATGGGGTCTTCCAATCATAAGTTGATGAGATAGCAGGTTATAGTAAATGAAGATAACTGGCAATCTGTTTTGAATTATAATTAATCCTTATGCTGACTGAAGAGGCTGTGAGCAAACCAGGAACTGGAGATGTTTAGCATCATAATAACAACTTCAACCAAATCTCTGGCATAAATTCAAGTTAAGGGAAACAAATAATATTCACGCTTGAGGTAACTAAGCTTATGCCAAAGTGCCAATATCTCTTCAGCAAAAGCAAAGTGAGAATGTAAATAAATAGTTAACAATAAAATTTTAATTATAGAAATTGACTTATTTGGGGTCAAGTTAGAAAGAGCTTATGAATTCACCCAGTATAGAAAGATGGACCAATGTAATTTATTTTGCCATTAATACAAGAGACCTTTAATCAGAAAATGTGTGTTTCCTTAAAAGCATCTCCTTGAAAATAGAACAATTACAAATATAAGCTTAATAGAAAAATAAAAAATTTTCAGAGTTGTGCTATTTCTACAGTGTTCTATCTGATTTTAAATGAAGAATAAAATAAGAACTAACATGTATTTCCAAGAAGAAAATCCAAAATACATCTACTAAAAGTTGTTAATTTGATCCAGGGGAAATCAGTATTATATATTTTTAAAATATGTTTATATGTCTTAATATTATATGAGGAATTTCTATGGACTAGAAAAGAAGCCCTGGGCCAACATTAATGATGATTAAGCTTGATAGCATAGTAAAGAAAGCCCATGATTTGTGTTAAGACAGAGCTGATTACAATTACTCACTAATAAAGTTTGCAAAGTTACCTCCTTTCTTCAAAACATGGTTTCCTGTTTCTAAAATGTTGATAAGATGCCTAACCATGAGGGTGTTTTGAAGACTGCATTAAATTATATAGTAACTATAACAATCTAGTTGTTGGGCAGTCCACTATGCACTCAGTTGTCAATTCCAGGGAAAGACTCTTGGTATCAGAAGACACTACATGATTAATCACTGGTTGGATCAAGGCTTTACTTACATACAGAGGCATAACAACATCTGCTCCAATAGTCTGCACTGGTCCATTAGGGCTAGTGGGTTCCCTGGGAGCCCAGGCAGGGTGATCTGCTTACATGTACCCCTCTAGTGCTGCAGTGGAAGAAACCTCTCCTACTCTGTGGAATATAAAATACTGAAAGCTGGGGGTAAGTCAGAAGCCATGAGGTACATGCTTAAGCAGAACAAGGGAGTGCACATTGAGCTTGAAACAGGAAAAGATATTCCTGATCAAGGTGGTAAGTTCATCACAGACTATGTATCAGTTGGTAATGGAGCGTACCAGGACCAAGACCCATTCTTCTATGACCTTTTCTTTGGGGATGAAAAGATACATAAGACTGCCTTTCCCTACATGGAGTTCTGCCTATATGGAGTAATTATTCAAAATGCAAATTCTAATCATTATCATTTTCTGAAAGCAAAATACCAACTTCACTCCAATATAATCATAAATCTTCTTCAGTCCCTCTTCTATATATCCCAAAAAGGAGCAATTTTTTTTTCCTAATGAGCTCAATTTCCATGCCTGCAGCCAAGCCCCACCAAAATCCCTTGATATCTGTTTTATGAAGTCTATCTTTAGTTTTAGACAAACTTCTTATTGCAACTTTTTGCAACTTTTCTTTCAAAGTTTAAAAACCTATATTTTGTCTGTCTCTTCACTCTGGTTTTATCACTTAACTTTTCTGAAATACTGTTGTTTAATATGAGGAAACCTATACAACAAGAAGTCTGTCAAACAAAAATTGGGAGGATAGAAATAAAAATTCTCATCCAGGAGTCATCTTAGTCACTCTTCTGTTATTATCTTTTTGAAGTAGTTGGCTCTTCCTAGCCATGTTATGGTTTATTTCATGAAAATCTTAGTTGCTCAATACTTTTATGTGTGTTTGAAAATCTGAATTGAAAAATTCAACGTTTATACTGAACTACTTTACAAGTTATAGATTAGCAGAAGAAAGGGTGAAGGGTTCACGATGGAGTTATAAAATTTGAGTGAAATGAATGCAAATGTTTTCGACAAACTGGGCTTCCATGTACATGATTTGCTTTATAATGTGTCTATATAAGAATGTGGCTAGGCACGGTGGCTCATGCCTGTAATCCCAGCACTTTTGGAGGCTGAGGCTGGTGGATCACCTGAGCTCAGGAGTTTGAGACCAGCCTGGGAAACATGGGAAAACCTTGACTATATCAAAAAGTACTAAAAATTAGCCAGGCATGGTGGTGCATGCCTGTGGTCTCAGCTTCTCAGGAGGCTGAGATGGGAGGATTTCTTCAGCTTGGGAGGCAGAGGTTACAGTGAGCCAAGCTCATGCCTGCACTCCAAACTGGGTGACAGAGTAAGATCCCGTCTAACCACAACAACAACAGCAAAAGAATGTGTACTCTCTTATGCTGTTCTGTTCTGGTGCATTCCATTCGGTTTTACATTGTTTAACCATGTGGGAAAGACTGTGTCTTATGGAAGCATATGATTCAGCATACTTGTACTAGAGGTCCTGGTGAAATTGTGGAAGTAGACATGTTAAAATGAGAATAACTGAAGTATCAACATTTTGAGACATCAGTTAGTTTGTGGTGCCTTTTCAATGATGCCACCCAGCAATATCAGAATCCAACTTGTAGCACAGGCAATATGAATTACATTCCAAAGACAGTTACATTATGAAAGGGAAAAGTCTTTCAGAATTATTAAGCACACTAATTCTACAAGAGTACCCCTGGAAAGGGTGAGAAGTATTTATTATTGTAAAATTTCTGCTTTTAAAATTATTTTCTAATTCCCAAATAGGCAGTTATCTTGCTCTTTCCTTTTCAGAAGCATTCCTATGTGTACAATGCCATTAGTTGTTAATAATATACTTTCTTGTGTTAGCACTTTATTCTTGTCTCATGGTGTTAATTAGCTTTAGAAGTCACTTTTCTTAAGGCAGGAGCAGTGAATAATACCAATTCATTCAGTAAATACTTTTGATGAAGGAATGAATACATGGGTGGTGAATACGCAAATAATGCTGAGAGGTAAATACACAAAAATAGAAAAGTAACAAAAAGACCAAAGTCCGATTAATACTGTTTTTCCAACATTTGCCTTATTGAGGTATTATATTAAAGGACATGAGGTGCAGGGAACAGCGGAAAACGCATGAATAATGAAGGTTACCATACCTCACTCCAAACACTGACTCTGACACTTGCTGATTTTGTGATATTAGGGTAGTTATTAATTCTTTGGTGTTGTAAATTATCTCATTGGTATGATGTGCGGACTAGCATAGAACTCATTTTTCTCCAACAGGAGTTTGATAACATTAAGGTACTTTAAATTTCTCTCTCGAAAACTATTGATTATGTATGAGCATATAGTAGATGTTAAATAAGGTAAGTCTTTTTACTACTAATTTATCAATTGATCTATAACTCCTCATTATGGGGATGGCATGATAGATGGACATGATGGTTATACAGAGCTTTAGGATCTACTAAAAATATAAGTTTCTTTATTAATTTGTTCAATTACAAAATAGACTATTAACTAAATCTATTTACTATATTCATCTTAATTCATATTTTCCTTATCAAGAATATGTTTAATGATACTTTAAGTGATACAATATTTTTGAATTGTTTATTGTCAGAAACATTTCTACTTTCTACATTTTTAAATCAACTATTATTATTTTTTCAACTTTTTTTATAGAGATGGCATCTCACTACATTGGCCAGGGTGATCTTAAATTCCTGGCCTCAAGCAGTCCTCCCAATGTGCTGTGATTGCACCACACCTCGCCATATTATTTTTAAGAGAAATGACATTTTCATGAAGTTATGAAGCTGCATATGACAGTTTAGAGAATGAAGTGATTTTGACAAGCTAAATTCATTAAAATTGTTAATTTGTAGTTTCACAACCTGTGGACATTGTAGATTATTTACTGTTGCTTACATTGTAGATTTATGCTTAATGACTGAAGCACCATCACCTAGAAACACACTAAGAAAATTGTGACCACCAGAAATTGTTCTTGACATCCTATCATGATTCATTCAAAGTTGTTCTTCCAATAATCAGATTAAGAGATTAAACAGATTAAACTATGAATCATTGAGAATTTTATTAACCAGATAAACTTATTCTTCAATTGCTGCTGGCAATACATAAGAGATAGAAAATTGATTTAATTTTAAGCTTGAAAATGGGAAACAATAGAAAGTATCCTTATTTTACCAAATTTTCTAATTATGCATTATGAAAATGACAGTTATGATAGTTCTCATTTTTTCTGTCCTCAGTGCTACAATTCTATTAGGTGCCTCCAAAATATTTAGCCTAGATTACATCATTACCTTCTAACATCTCTTATCTTTGTTAATGACTTTTTCCACCTGACCCCAGTGCACTTCAGCTTAGAGGAATGCCCCATTTCCCATAATAACTATTAAAGCACCTTCACATTAATTTTAAGGCACTGAGTGTCTGACCTCTGCCTACCTCTCTTCGTGCTTCTCACCTAACATTATAACTGAATCCCATTTCCCATAAGCCATATACTAAACACTTTATTTCTTTGTATGCACTGTGCTCTCTCTCTCCCTCAAGTCTTCCCATGCTTATGCTGTGACATTCTTCCCTTGTCAAATTAACCTGGCTAACTCCTATTCATCATTCAATGTCATCTTAGACATCATTTTTCTGCACTAGGTGCTAACCCTTGCTTGACCCCGTAATTCTGAAACAGATGTTGTTCTTACAAGCTCCCATAAAGCACTGTTTACACTAGTGTATAACTGTCTGTTTAATTATCTGCACCTCCTACCACACAGTAAAGACTTTATTCACCCTTGAGTCTCAAGTCAACAACATAATGCCTGGCACATTAGTAAAAAAGTAGACATTGAATGAATGAACTTATGAAGGGGTTTTTGGTTTACTTATTTTGGAGGGACAAGAAAACTCTTAAATGGAATGTAATTGTTATTTTTATTTTAGTTCTACAAAACAATGTAAGAGCAGGTAAATATTGATAGCAATAGGAGGCAGATAAATTCCTAGGCAGACAACGATGGGTCCCCAGAAAAACTTGACCTTCAGGCCAAAGACAGTCTGAAGTCTGAACACCAAACTATCAGTTCTGGATGGAGTCTGCAAACCAGAGTGAGAACTTCCATTCCCATTCGGTGTGCTCAGCCCCTGATTGGTCCTGGGCAAATGTCCTGGGTCAAAACTTCACTTCAGCCCTTGATTGGTTCTTTACACTGTTATACCTCTTTCTGAATGGTGTTTGTTCCCCAAACCTACCCATCAGCACACAATTCCCCATTCTAATTTCATAAAACCTTGGACGCAGCCTTGCAGCCAGAAACCTCTTTTGAGTACGCTCTTGATGCTATGAGCTTTCTTTATGTTGCTCAGTACAATTCAGTTCTGACTTGCTCACCCTCCAGTGTCTGTGTACTTCATTTCTCTTGGTCATGAGAAAAGAACTCGGAACTCAGCAAACTGCAAGAGTGGTGATGCTCTCTCCCACTTGCCAAATACAGGAGTGAAGAAGCCACAAAAATAACACTTTACTGATTATACTTAAAAAAAAAAATAACTCAACTGTCCTTGTTGATATTAAATAGTTCCTGGGCGGCAAAATCATTTACAAGTAATAAAGCAAGTCAGAAACAATATAATAGCATAATGCTCAAATTCAACAAACCTGGAGCATATTTGTAACCTTGATGGAAATGAAGAACAAAAGTGGATAAATGAAGCTGCCCACGATCACACAAAGAATGTAATTTTTTCACAGTACAAAAATTAAGAAAATCTCAGAAATTAGAGATAAAACTTCTGTGGAATACACGGTTGTGATGGAGAGAGGTTCCGAAAAGAAAGGGATTGTTTCTGAATGACTTTTAATGTATTACAACTGGGGCCAGATCCCCAACAACACGTGTCCCCTCACCACCAACTTTCCTAGACAACTGTGTTTAAGAAGATGAACCTTGGAGGTTTCAAAGAGGAGTAGAGATAAAGGATGAGACAATATATAATACGAATGAATAAAACTCAACAGAATACATTATGTGGCAACAGTCAGTTTCCCTCACTAAATACCCCCAAGGTGACTGAGATTATTTCCTGCTGTTCTTACTCCCAATTTTTTCCACTCTTTGTGCCTTCTCACAACAGAAGAGGGGATTTCCTGTTGTGGAAATAGAATGGATTTAGAGAATAACTGCCAGAAACTATCAATTTGTGAAGAAGAGCACCAAACACAAAACGGAAAGTACAAATTATCTTGCCACTTGACAAACCAGGTCCATCCACCCTTAAGAAATGTTTCTCTTTTTTAAAAATATGTTTAGTAATTTTAAAAAATTATATTATTATTGTCTTTTACACTTTTATTTTAGGTTCAGGGAAACATGTGCAGTTTGTTATATAGATAAATTTATGTCACAGTTTGTTGTACAGATTATTTCATCACCCACGTACTAATCCCAATACCCAATAATTATTTTTTCTGATTCTCTCCCTTCTCACACTGTTCTCCCTCAAGTAGGCCCCAGTGTCTACCGTTTCCCTCTTTGTGTCCACGACTTCATCATTTAGCTCCCAGTTGTAGGTGAGAATATATGACATTTGATTTGCTGTTTCTGCATTAGTTTCCTAAGTTTGATGGCGTCCATCCATGTTCTTGCAAAGAACAAGATCTCATTCTTTTTTATGGCTGCATAGCATTCCATGGTGTGTATGTAACATGTTTTCTTTATCCAATCTGACTTTGATGGGCATTTAGGTTGATTCCATGTCTTTGCTATTGTGAATAATGTTGCAATGAACATTTGCCTGCTTGTCTTTGTGGTAAAACAATTTATATTCCTTTGGGTATATACTAATTAATGGGATTACTGGGTGAAATAGTAGTTCTGTTTTTAGCTCTTTGAGAAATCATTGCACTACTTTCCACAATGGTTGAAATACTTTATACTTGCACCAACAGAGTATAAATATTCTCTTTTCTCCACTTCCTTGCTTTGCTAGGATTAGTTATTATTTGACTTTTAATTTAATTTAATTTAATTTTATTTATTTATTTATTTATTTATTTATTTATTTATTTATTTATTTTGAGATGGAGTCTTGTTCTGTCACCCAGGCTGGAGTGCAGTGGCACGATCATAGCTCACTGCAAGCTCTGCCTCCCGGGTTCACACCATTCTCTTGCCTCAGCCTCCTGAGGGGTGGGAGCTGGGACTACAGGTGCCTGCCACCATGCCTGGCTAATTTTTTTTTTTTTTTTTTGTATTTTTAGTAGAGACATGGTTTCACCATGTTAGCCATGATGGTCTCGATCTCCTGACCTCAAGATCTACCAGCCTCAGCCTCCCAAAGTGCTGGGATTACAAGCTGGAGCCACCACACTCTACCCTTATTTGATTCTTTAATAATAGCCATTCTGACTGGTGAGAGATGGTGTCTCACTGTGGTTTTGATTTGCATTTCTCTAATGATTAGTGATGTTGAACTTTTTTCCATATGCTTGCTGGTTGCATGTATGTCTTCTTTTGAAAAGTATTCATATCCTTTGCCCAATTGTAATGAGGTAATTTTTTTTCTTATAAATGTGTTAATTTCTATAGATGCTGGATATTAGACTTTTTGTCAGATGCATAGTTTGCAAATATTTTCTCCCATTCTGTGTGGTTGTCTGTTTACTCTGTTGAACTTTCTTTTGCTGTGCAGTATCTCTTTAGTTTAATTAGATCCCATTAGTCAGTACTGCTTTTCTTATGATTAATTTTGGCATCTTCATTATGTAATCTTTTCCAGTTCCTATGTCCAGAATAGTATTGCTTAGGTTGTTTTTCAGCATATTTATAGTTTTGGGTTTTACATTTGAGTCTTTAATTCATCTTGAGTTGGTTTTTGTATATGGTATAAGGAAGGGGTCCATTTTCAATCTTCTGCCTATGGCTAGCCAGCTACTTCAGCACTTATTGAATAGGTAGTTCTTTCTGTATTGTTCATTTTTGTCAACTTTGTCAAAAATCAGATGGTTGTAGGTGTGCAGCCCTATTTCTGGGCTCTCTATTCTGTTCCCTTGGTTTATCTGTCTGGTTATGTACCAGTGCCATGCTATTTTGGTTGCTGTAGCCCTGTAGTATAGTTTAAAGTTGGGTAACATGCTGCCTCCAGCTTTGTTCTTTTTGCTTAAGATTTCCTTCAATATTCGGATTCTTTTTTTGTTCCCTACACATTTTAAAATAGACATTTTTTTTTTTAGTTCTGTGAAGAATGTCATGGGTAGTTTGATAGGAATGACATTGAATCTGTAAACCATTTTGGGCCGTATCAACATTTTAATGACACTGATTCTTCTAATCTATGAACATGGAATGTTTTTCCATTTGTTTATGTCATCTCTGATTTCTTAGAGCAATGTTTTGTAATTATTGTAGAGATAGTTTACCTCCCTGGTTAGCTGTATTCCTAGGTATTTTATTCTTTTTGCAGCAATTGTGAATGGAATTGTGCTCCTGATTTGGCCCTTGGCTTAACAGTTGTTGGTGTATAGGAAGCTGGTGATTTTTTTTTTTTTACATTGATTTTGTATCCTGAAATTGTTTATTAGTAACTCAAGTTGTTTATTAGCAGAAGGATATTTTGGGCTGAAACTATGGGGTCTTTTTGATATGGAATCATGTCATCTATCAACAGGGATAGTTTGACTTCCTCTTTTCCTATTTGGACTTTGAGGATTTCCAATAGTTGAATAGGAGTGATGAGTGAAGGCATTCTCATCTCATGCTAGTTTTTAAGGGGAATGCTTCTAGCTTTTGCTTATTCAGTATGATGTTGGCTGTGGGTTTGTCATAATAAGATGACTCTTATTATTTTTAGTCATATTTGTTCAATACCTAGTTTTTTTTTAGCGTTTTTGACATGAGGGGATGTTGAATATTATCAAAAGCCTTTTCAGCATCTATTGAAATAATCGTGGTTTTTGTCTTTATGTCTGTTTATGTGATAAATCATATTTATTGATTTGCATATGTTGAACCAACCTTGCATCCCAATTATCACGGTAGATAGCTTTTTGATGTGCTGCTGTATTCAGTTTGCCAGTATTTTGCTGAAGATTTTTTGCTTCAGTGTCCATCAAAGTGATTGGCCTGAAGTTTTCTTTTTCTGTTGTGTCTCTGCCAGATTTTGGTATACAAATGATTTTGTCCTCATAGAATGAGTTGGGGATGAATCCCTCCACCTGAATGTTTTGAAATGGTTTCAGTAGGAATGGCACCAGCTCTTCTTTGTACATCTGGTAGATTTCAGTTGTAAATCCTTCTGCTCCCAGGCTTTTTTTTTTTGGCTGGTAGGCTATTTTTTACTGATTCAATTTTGAAGCTCACTATTGGTCTGTTCAGGGAATCAATTTTTTCCTGGCTCAGTCTTGGGAAGGTACATGTGTCCAAGAATGTATTCATCTCTTCTAGGTTTTCTAATTTGTGTGCACAGAGGTATTTGTAGTAGTCTTTGATGATTATTTGTATTTCTGTAGGGTCAGTGGTAACATATCCTTTGTCATTTCTAATTTTTTATTTCAATCTTTTTTCTTCTTTATTAGTGTAACTAGTGGCCTATCTTATTTATTTTTTCAAAAATCCAACTCCTGGATTCCTTGATGTTTTGGATGGTTTTTTGAGTCTTTTTTTTTTTTTTTTTTTTTTTTTTTTTTTTTTTTTTAATTTTGGCTCTGATTTTGGTTATTTCTTGTCTTCTGCTGCCTTTGGGGCTGGTTTGCTCACCTTTGAGAAATTGTCATCTTTCTAGATATTTAATTTTAGAAAATCATCAGACTTTTTAAAATGAAAGACTCTAAATAAAGGGAGAAGATACTGCAAACTGTGAGAAACATTAAGCAGAGAAAATTTCAAAGAAAGTTTAATTATCTGAGGGATAATATAATGTATTGCATTGTGAAAAAGAATGAGCTTCTATAAAAAATAAATGTTAGAAAATAAGAAATAGCAGTTGGTACTTAAAATCATGAAAACTGAAATTTTATAAAATTAGAGACAGCTTGCAAGTTGAAGTTTATCTCCCAAAGAATATAATAAAGAGAAGAGTTGAGAAGATAGAAATTTTAGAAAATTAAGGAAGCATTCACAATGTTAGAGGAAATTTCCAATAAAATATTACAAAAACATTTACTGGAACTCAATGACATAAAACTCAAGATAGAAAAAGGATTCCAAGTTCGAATATTACAAAATAAAAACAAGTGCAGCATTTAATATAATTTTTAAAGTTTAGATGTCCAAGAATAAGCAGCCAGTTCTAGAATTTTCCAGATAAAGACAAGGTCATGATAAAAGATCAAGATACTGTTAAAATTCTCAACAAATTGGGAATCAAATTTGATTCCCTCCCTCTCCCTCCTTCTTTCCTTTCCCCTTCTCCTTCCCTCCTCCTTTTCCTTCCCTCCCTCCCTCCCTCTCGCCTCCCTCCCTCCCTCCCGCCCTCCCTCCCCCCTCCTTCTTCCTTCCTTCCTTCCTCTTCCTTCCCTTCCTTCCTTCCTTCCTTCTTCTCCTTCCTTCCCTCTTCCTTCTTCTTTCTCTCTCACTCTGAAACTTGCCTATGAAATCAGGCTATTGACGGAGCACTGCCTTCAAAAAGTCTGAGGAGAAATTATTTTAACCTTAAAACTTTAAAACTACATGACCACTAAACTTAGGAAAAGAGATAAATAAAGCTTAATTTCAGAAAAATGAATTATCAAAAATTTGTTCCCCAGTCCTTCTGAAAACTCTTAAAGATGATTGACAAGAAGTAAGGATAACATGAATAGAATAAATCTAGGGGTTCTCGAAATAATATGTGGAAGTATACAACTGTAATAACAACAATTCAACAGATAATATCACAAGTAATATTAATGAATAACGTATGGGGACATTGAAATATAAATGAAAAGAAAAGCCATCCCATCTACTGAACAATTTTTTAAAAAGGGTGAAAGCAGAAGGACTGAAAGAGCAGAATACAATTTTCTTGTGTGAAGAGGGGAATGAAAGGAAATAATGCTCCATCTATAAACCTTTTTTTTGAGCGGAGTCTCGCTCTGTCACCCAGGCTGGAGTGCAGTGCCGGATCTCAGCTCACTGCAAGCCCGCCTCCCTGGTTTACACCATTCTCCTGCCCTCACCCTCCCGAGATAGCTGGGACTACGGCGCCCCCACCTCGCCCGGCTAGTTTTTTGTACTTTTCAGTAGAGCGGGTTCACCGTGTTAGCCAGGTGTGTCTCGATCTCCTGACCTCGGATCCGCCCGTCTCGGCCTCCCAAAGTGCTGGATTACAGGCTTGAGGCCACCGGTCCTTGACTATTATAAACTTAACCTTTAAATAAAAGTTTGCATTTAAAATGTGTATGTGTTCATATAAAACATAAAAATTAATTACAAATAAAATAATCCTTGTCATTTTTCATTTAGTATTCAAAGGAGTCAGAAATAATATAAAGACAGAATTCTTTCTAAAGAAAACCTCAAAATCTATGCAAGTAATCACAGCCCCGGTACTCTATATCTTTAAAATGCAGCAAGTAGCCAGGCACAGTGGCTCATGCTTGTAGTCCCAGCACTTTGGAAGGTCGAGGCAGGAATATTGCTTGATTCCAGGAGTTCAAGACTAGTCTGGCCAAATAGAGCAAGACCCCATCTCTTAAAAAAAAGAAAAAAATGCAGCATGTTAACAAATAGTAAAAATTAAAATTTCCAGAATATTGTTTTCTGTGATGTAGTTGTTGATTAATAAAGCTTACATGACTTATTTTGTTGAATATATTAATAAAATTCTTTGACTCAGGTATTTTACTTTTGATATAAGAATTCCATTAACTCCTGAGAAAACTGTAAATTCAATTAGTATTTAACACTACATATTGAATGGATTTTGAATATAGCAAAAGTAATCTTGAATTTTACCTGTTAATTGAGCATAAAAACCTAACATTTTCAACATTAACATCAATGACTTTGATGCAGCAGTGGACTGTCTGGAGCTGCTGCTGCAAAGATGCCAGCTGCAGTGGGGAAGCCGCTGCCATGGCTGCATGTTTTGTGGAGTCCATGGAAGCTGGGAACAGGTGGGACCCCCACCCCGTTCTAAGTTGGCAGGGTAGGAGCCCCATGCTCCCAGTCACAGTTGCAGCCACCCAACTATGGCTGTGGATCCAGGCATCCCTGTGCTCTCGGGGGCCTTGGAAGCCCCTCTGCCCTGCAGGCTTGAAAGTGCCTGCTCCCACTGCCTGGCATCTCCCTGCTTCCAGCACCCACTTTGATTCTGGAGCAAAGTTGTGGCCAAGCTTGGGTGCTGTCACGACCTGGCCAGGTGTGCACACACTTGGGGTGGTGCTGGCACACCACCCTCCTGCCACCTCAGTTGCCTCTGGATTTTGGGCAGCAATGAGCATGGGAAAGAGGCTGACATGGCCTGAGGGCAGCTCAGCATAGGCCTGCAGGTGCCGCTCCACATGAATGGCCTGGGCACTGGGGATGGTAGGCTGATGGTGGCGGGAGGCAGACAGGCTCCTGGACAGAAAAGCACAGGTCCCTGGGGAAGTACTAACTTCAGGCTTGAGAAGACCTGGAGTCTGGGAGTTAGGCTGCCAGTTCCATGGACCAAAGTGAGAACATATGGTGCTTTTTCAGGGCCTACCCATAGCCTCCCATAGACAAATCAGCATGTACTTACTCCCATTTGAAGCCCATAGTAACCCTGGACTCAGTCAGACTTGGGCAAATGATGGAACATCCTGCCTGTGAAGAGGAGCTACCTACTGTTGGCTTCCTGTCTGCTGAGAGCTGTACACTCATCAGGAGGACCTGCCTGCAGAAAGAAGCTACCCACTCTCAGACTACTGTCTAGGGAGGGCTGCACACTTGATGGGATCTCCTCTCTGCTGAGAGCTGCACTCATCAGGATAATCTTCCTGAAAGAGCTACCTACTTTGGGTCTCCTGAGAGCTGTACTGTTGCTTAATAAAGCACCTCTTTGCCTTGCTCACCCTCCAGTTGTTCATGTACCTCATTCTTCCTAGATGTGGGACAAGAACTTGGGACCTGCCAGACTGAAAGAGCTGTAACACAAACAGGACTGAAACACACCCCGCACCTCCCTGCCTCATCACATTACAGGCAATGAGAAAAAGAAGAAAGAAGCAGAGAAGAGCTGCAGCCCTTCAGGGAGCCCAGACTTAGGAGCTCCCTAAGCCGGGACTGTGACACTCTCTTTGGGGCTCTGCAGTTCCTTGTATCTCCAAGCTTCTGGACACCACTGCATTCCCTGGTACTGGCACCAGTGCTGGTGCCTGTAGCTGCCTGCCCCACCACAACCAGAGTGCCTGGCTGTACACAGTGGCCAGACCCCACACTTGCTTGCTCACATACCCCCTCATTCTCTGCCTGCCTTATTTTTGGCTGACATGGGATCTAGGTTGATAGTGAAAGCCAAGCACAGTCTGCCAGCCCCTGTGGGCAGAACAAGCCCAGCAGGGCCAAGCAAAACTTGGGCAAAGGGGCCACAGGCCACAGACAATTCCAGCTGATAAAGCAACACCCTAAGGATCCTGTGACAACTTGAGACAGGCTTATATTTAAAAAATCTCATTTCTACATAATTCAACATAGTTAAAATTCCAGACTTGTCATTATATATATTTATTTATATATACACACATATACATATGTATGTATATAAATTATATATACACACACACATTTAAAGGAGAGTATAATGGAGAGAATTTAATAATTTAAACATTTAAACAGTAGTGTAAATCAGGAACACCAGAAATGTATGTTTTCTAAACCAAGGTAAATTTTAAGCCGCATACTCTTCTGCTCCTAGAGGGACATTTATAATATTCTTAATAACAAGATAGAATGATCCCTCCTCTCACAGCAAAGAACCATTCTATAAAAGAACTGTGCCACATATATTTCAGGGTTCATTGCCTGAAATTGGAATGTAACAAAGTGCAATATCTTCAGGCAAATTTATTCAAACCAAAGGAAATTTATACTTTCTCCATTGCATTACGTCTTTTATCAAAGAACAAGCTGAATCCACTGTCTCCTACTTCAGCCCTCCAATTGGTGATTTTCAGTTCCACACAGGGTGAAATATTTTGATTACAGTGAGGGCTGCTTATATCACAACACTACCATAAATAATAATGGCTTATTTCCTTATGTATGTGACAGAAACAAAGAATAATTTTGGGTGGTGAATTGCTTTAATAAATGGCTCATAGAAACAGATATCATAGAAGTCACCCTACCTAAGGCATCTTTTTCCCTCCACCATTACTTCTACAAATTAAGCTGGAGAAATATTCATTTAATTATCCATTAAAACCCATCAAGACACTTTGTACTAAGAAATTGTTAAGTTGTTGTTGTTGTTGTTGTTGTTGCCGCCTTTTGATTGTTATATCGGAAGGAAAATACAAATTAATGATTTGATACAATAACACATATGACAAACTATTTCACCCTTTTAGCATTATTATTTTAAAAAATGACTATGGAGATGTTGGTTTTTATTTTATTTTATTTCGTGGAGATGTAGTTTGTATTTTATCCTGTTATTTTTGTCAGCAGCTAATAGAATAGAAAGGACTAGGATTTGAGTTCACATATCACTAATTTTCTCTGAAATATCTATTCCCTCTTTTTCCCTTCAGTAACAGAAAACCCCTGCCCACACCCGAGACTTTTAAAGTGGGTTATTGGCTGAAAAGTCAGAAGACTACTTTCTTACCTCTCTTTACCAGGATATGTTTATGAAATTAGATTTGTGACAATGGGATATGAGCAAAAATTGACATGTATAAGTTTGAAGTGATGGTCTTAAAAAGCAGTTGCTCACCTCCACACCCTTTCCCCCTTCCTAATGACTGTAATGTTATGCTGGTCATAGTGAATCAACTATAATTATGTGTATGAATCCCATTCCTGAGAAGAACGCAGAGCAAGAAGACAAGGAATTTATGTCCCTTGGTTAATTCTGGGACAGAGAAGCCTGAAGTTTTCTGGACTATTCAGCAACTCCCAAATTGTTGTGTAAGAAAGATATTAATATCTACTTTCTTAAACCTCTATGTTTGGAGGGGTAGGCTATTGGTTATGGAAACTTAGTGTATACCCTGTACATAAAAAAATAATAACTAGCAATAAGATGCATTGGGAATAAAATCCTAACCTACGTGACACTGGCTTCATAACCAGGGACTGGGCAGCAATAAAGGAAACAGCACAGGACGGAAATCTTCTGATTCTGGTCATGTTGTGGGGAGCATTAAGTAAAATAACTTCCTATGACCACTGGAATGCAGGTCACATTTCTACAGAATCTGTAGCTCCAGAAATATCTAGAAATATATTAGACTATCATCCCTATCTTTCCACAGCCTCAGCAGCATCTATTGTTTCCTGACTTTTTAATAATTCCCATTCTGACTGGCATGAGATGGTATCTCATTGTGGTTTTGATTTGCATTTCTCTAATGACCAGTAATGATGATCTTTTTTTCATATGTTTATTGGCCACATAAATGTCTTCTTTTGAGAAGTGCCTGTCCATATCCTTTGCCTACTTTTTGATAGGGTTGTTTTTTTCCTGTAAATTTGTTTAAGTTCCTTGTGGATTCTGGATATTAGACCTCTGTCATATGGGTAGATTGAAAAACTTTTCTCCCATTCTGTAGGTTACTTGTTAACTCTGATGATAGTTTCTTTCGCTGTGCAGAAGCTCTTACACTGTTGGTGAGAGTGTAAATGAGTTCAACCGTTGTGGAAGACAGTGTGGTGAGTCCTCAAGGATCTAGAACCAGAAATACCATTTGACCCAACCATCCCATTACTGGGTGCATACCCAAAGGATTATAAATCATTCTACTATAGAGACACATGCACACATATGTTTATTGTAGCACTATTTACAATAGCATAGACCTGGAACCAACCCAAATGCACATCAATGATAGACTGGATAAAGAAAATGTGGCACATATACACCATGGAATATTATGCAGCCATAAAACAGAATGAGAGTATGTCTTTTCCAGGGACATGGATGAAGCTGGAAGCCATCATTCTAAGAAATCTAACACAGGAACAGAAAACCAAACACCACATGTTCTCACTCATAAGTGGGAGTTAACAATGAGAACACATGGACACAGGGATGGGAAACACACACACACACACACACACACACACACACACACACACACATACTGGGGTCTGCCAGGGAGTGGAGAGCACGGGGAGGGAGAGCATTAGGACAAATACCAAATGCATGCAGAGCTTAAAACCTAGAAGACAGGTTAACAGGTGCAGTAAACCACCATGGCACATATATACCTATGTAACAAACCTGCATATTCTGCATATGTATCCTGAAACTTAAAGGGAAAAATTATTTATTAGAATATCTCTGCTCGTAGCTTTTTAATTCTGTAGCTCTTAACAAGGTAGCATGATAAATACGAGCTCAGAAAGAATTAATTTAAAGCAGAAATGGAAAGGAAGATAGTCCTACTATAGAGACTTCTTTCTGCTCATATCAGTATAAACTGACCAAGGATTAAATTATTTGGGGTTTTGCAATGCTGGAATGACCACTACTTCTTAACTTCCAACAGCATGACAATTGAGACCTCAAGCTTGTTTCAGAGCTTCCATTTAAAGGTCTCTTGCTACCCAATGGTAATAGGAATTAGCCTAGTAGCAAGTATCAGATTCAGGTTTTTCCATTTCTAAGAACATACTGGTAGAGATCACATCAAGGTAATTACAAATAGCCTGAAGGAGAAAAAAGACATTCTGGAACACAGAGATGCAAACCATGTAAAAACCATGTCTAGAAGTATTTGTCTATAGGTACTGGTACAAGAAACTAACTGGAAGGATACACACACACACACACACACACACACACACACACACAAAATAAAAATAAAAATAAAAAAACTTACAAAGTTGAAACATGTGTTCAAAGAAATCACATCCTGGCTAGAAAATGTCTGTGTCCTTTCAAGCCCCAAAGAAAAATTGGGACCATAAATTCTGTGCCAGCACAAAGCTGGGCAGGCCTTAGTAGGGCATACCTTCCAATCCCAACATTAGTAATGGCCATAGAAAATAATAAATGAGGAGATCCTTCCAGAGGGCAGAGTCCAGCACTATGAATCCAAAGCAGAGAAAGTTATGTCCAGCATGCAAAAACTAAAGTGGCAGATGGACTTAGGAATTGCCAAAGAATGATTCTTCACAATTTTTGCCAAGTACAATTTGATAACTACTATAGAAGGATTATTATCTATTCTTCATTCATCTTTTTCTGAATGAATAATGTCATTATTCTGCTCCTACTCTACTGTTATAAATTGAGCATATAGGAGAGCAAATAAATCCATGTGTTGACATATAAGTTGCTGTAACACAAGGAGCCACATTTGATGTACTGGAAAGACGCTCATTCAGAGATCCTGGACAGACTTTGAGCTGGGTACAGAACCTGAATAGGATTTTGAGGTATTTTCCTAGAGTGTGTCAATATTTTGGGGATATGTTTTATGCATGAGAAAAGGATACTCATCTTTTAATGATTTTTTCTTATGAAAATGGAATGGCCCTCAGCTAGAGACTATATTCCTTAACTTTGCTGGCATTTCAGTTTCGCCATGTGATTAAGTTCTGACCAAAAGCAAAGAGAAGATGTGTGTGCAAATTATAGGTCAAGTCTTAATAGGGAGCTTCCAAATCTCCATTCTCTTTTTCTCTCTTCCTGATGTCAGGAACAAAGGCATGGTGATATGAATGAAGGGGCACCCTAATGAACAGCGAACACCAAAGTACATAGGACCAAAGTTGCTAGATTTCCCTGGAGCAGGAAAACCTACCTTCCCTATTGCTGGAAAAAGAAATGAATTTTTATCTTATATCTTCTTACTAATATATGAGAGAATAAATATGAGCAGATTTACAATTTAGAATTACACACTTATTATTCCAGAATGTTATCTGTGGCCTGCATGACAGACTAGAAAGAGATAGAGAGTCCAATTAGATGTGTAGAAATAGCCCTTGTGAGAAAAGATGGCATAAAAATATAAGACAATGGCAATAGCAATGAAGGCGGTGAATCTACTTTGACAGATGTTTGAGAAGTAAAAGTGACCATACCCCTTACACGAATTAAATACGAAAACAGAGAAATGGAGTAAGTTTTAGTTTTTCAATTAATGCCTGTGATATGCTAGGAACTTGGTTATTTGCTGTGAGTAAAGAAATGAAAAGGCCCATTAAAGAAATTTATATTTTTGTTTAGAGACAAGAACATTTTATTTTTGTGTATGTTTCTATGTGTGTATACATGTGTATGTGTATATACAGGTAATATTTGTTTAATTATAAGTGAAGAACAGTCTATAAAGGCTATCAGCTTTCAGGAGAGACAGCCATCTTATTACAGGAGGGAACTCCATGAATAATATTCTCCTGAGCCAGTCATAAAATGATGAGTCAAATTTAGATAAAGAACAGACAGAAAAGATAAGCCAGTCATATGATTAGTGGTTAATATTAGCCATTTAGAAAGCCCAGTTCTGTTCAGTTCAGACTTAAAGAGGAAAAGAACCCCCACAAAAGCCCCAGTTTGAAAACTTGCATTTGTCAAAGAGACTGACCATTTTTTAATCCATGAGTTATTTATTTTAAATAGTTTGATATAGACAAAATATTATTTTTTGTTAGCATACCTGAGCACACATACATATGTATTAACTAGAATAATATGTATATATTTCCATTCTATTATATATTTTATATAATATACCCTATCACATAATACATAATTCATCTCTGAATATTTAAATTCTTAAATTTCATAACCACATAGGTTAAAAAAGTAAATTTCTTCAGGTGACTGGTTTAGGTTTATTTTAACATTTGGCACGATGCTTACCATGGTGTGGACCATTACCAAAGATCTTTAAAGATCAAACTGTTGACATGTTTCCTTATTCTGCTTCCAGTGGAATAGTGAAAGATTCTTTATATTGTACTTTAAAGACTTAATAATGTAATGATTATGCAATGTATTGAATGCTTATTATATGTCAGATCCTGTTCTAATAACCTTATGTTCATTCATTTAAGAAAGAAAGACAAGAGAGGGAAGAAGGAAGGAATGAAGGAGGGAGGGAGGGAAGGAGAGAGAGAGAGGGAGGGAGAGAGAGAAGGAGGGATGGAGGGATGGAGGTAGGGAATAAGGAGGGAGAGTGGGAGAAAACAAAGCAAGGGAAGGGAAGGAAGGAAGGAAGATAAGTAGGTAAAGGTGTGTTTCATAAGATTATCTCATAGATTCTAAGACTTTGGGATGACTCTGCATTCTTCAACGTTTGCAATAATCACACAATTAACATTGCTGACATGTGTATTCTGAAATCGCCAAAAGAGAAACACATTCATTGTTCTATTATTTTTATTCTCTTTCCTATAAACTCACTGTAAGTCTTTAGAGTATGTGTAGATAACTCAAAGCCTCTTAGTAATTCCCCTCCCAAACTCAGCAACTCCATCTGTATTCTATCTGTATTCACCCTCTACTTCTACTACTCTCCCTATTTTCTTTATTATTTTTCTCTCTCCTACCAGATATGTTCTGCCCATAAAAATATAAAATCCTTCTGTATCTCCACCTCTCTAGCACAACCTTGTCCCCAACACCTTTCCCATAAGTTATCATTCCACTAAACCAGGATAAGGATTCTAAGGTAAATCAGACAATATCAGCATATTCTACAGAGAAAGAGACCAACGAAAGTTTATGAGTTAAATTTTGTGTTATTCCTAACACAATTATAAGCGTGCTATGCAAAAACTTCTGGAAATAAAACTCTTTTTATACCTTGAGGATTTAGTTAGTGTCCAGGGCATTCATAACATTAAAATCGTCTGACTGTAGAAAGTTGTTAATAAATCCCTGAAGGTATATCCCTTATTCTGGGAAACCGAGCACATATAATAGCAAGCAGTGTAATTCTATCTGGTTCCAGTAATTGCACCAATTTGTTTGAAAGATAGAAACATGCCCTTTACTCTAAGAAAAACAAAATTGGACATCTATACTCAGTGCCTGTTGCTGATTGACTTTGTTTTGAGGAAGATCTTTGCAAAATCTAATATTGTCCAAAGCTATCAGCGCTGTCCACTTAGCTTCTCTCAATGCTCAGTCATTTGCTAAGGTTTTTTTGTTCGATAGAATTCCTTCATCATTTGTGAATTTAACAAACATTTATTGCACCTCGATTCTCAAGTGTTTTAGTCCACTCTCATGCTGCTATGAAGAAACACCCGAGACTGGATGATTTATAAAGAAAAGTTGTTTAATTGACTCACAGTTTTGCATGGATGGCAACCCTCAGGAAACTTAAAATCATGGCAGAAGACACCTCTTCACAAGGTAGCAGGAGAAAGAATGAGTGCCAAGCAAAGGGGGAAGGCCCTTATAAAATCATCAGCTCTTATGAGAACTCAGTCACTATCATGAGAACAGCATGGAGGTAACCATCCCCATAATTCAATTATCGCCACCTGGTCTCACCCTTGACACCTGGGGATTATTATAATTAAAGGTGAGATTTGGGTGAGGACACAGAGTCAAACCATATCAAGGATGTTCTAGACATTATATCTGCTTCTAAGAATACTAATGTATATTAGATAACATGGCTTTGTTTCCTGTAAATTGATGATCTTTACATATGTAAATATATATGGATCACAGCATGAAACACGAGGCTCAATAGAAGTATATTCAGGGTAGGAACAAGAAGCAAAAAGGAGACACTGAGGCCGGGCGCGGCGGCTCACGCCTGTAATCCCAGCACTTTGGGAGGCGGAGGCGGGTGGATCATGAGGTCAGGAGATTGAGAACATCCTGGCTAACACGGTGAAACTGCATCTCTACTAAAAATACAAAAGCAAAATTAGCTGGGCGTGGTGGCAGGCTCCTGTAGTCCCAGCTACTTGGGAGGCTGAGGCAGGAAAACGGCCTGAACCCGGAGGCAGAGCTTGCAGTGAGCCAAGCCTGGGTGACAGAGAGACTCAAAAACAAACAAACAAACACTAAACAACACTAAACAAAGAAAGAAACCAAAAAAGGAACACTGAGTTCAATCCATGAAGTGGAAGAAGACTACAGAATGCTGGATTTTGAAGTTTAGTAGATATTTGACAAGTGAAAATCATAGGAGGGCATTCTCAGTAGAGAGAATATCATCAGAGAGTGTGCATGTAAATCAGCATAATATGTAGGGAAACTGCAAGTCTAACTAGAGCGCATAGTCTCAGCTGTTAGAGGATATCGGAGAGTTTTGTAAGAAATCTTTACTTTGATTTAATTTTGGTTAAGGCATTTTACATTACTCCCAACACTTTGAATTTTGAATTCATCTTACTTTCTAGGTGCCATGTATTAATATTAATAATTTTCTCATTATGGATCCAAAAGAATATGAACCCATGGAAATTCCTTAGAGAATTCTATGTTTTTGTCATTCTTTTTTTTTATGTTTTAAGCAAATATATGTTTATTGTTTACCCCAATCCAGTCATTATATGTATTTCTTTACATCTCGTATTGGAGCCATTAACATCTGAAAATATCATAGTGCAATCATTGATAATTTGTTTATTTTCGACTGAGCTAACAAAAGCAAAACAATACAATTAAAATCTCAAATTTCAATGTTAACAGATTACAATAGATATACGACAATGGTTCATTAAGATGTGATCTCACCTTACATATGAACTTATGCATATTTTCAAAGTATTTCAATGGAATTAGACACGGATTGCATATCTCTGAAAAATAAGAATATCTAAAAAATTTTAAGGATATTAATAAAAATGTTTCAAACTTATAATAAATGTGTACACAATCCCTCATGTTTAGATAGACAGGTTGTAGATAGATGATAGATAAATAGATGGCTGGCTGGATAGATAGATGTAGATAAAAATACACAGATATCCAGATAGCAGAGATTGTTAGTTATCTGTCTATGCAGTTTATTTTTATTTTTGTTTGTTTTATTTATTTTCTTTGAGACAGGGTGTCACTCTGTTGCCCAGGCTAGAGTGAAGCAGAGTGATCATGGCTCACTGCAGCTTCAACCTCCTGGGCTCAGCCTTCTGAGTAACTGGGTCTACAGACACATGCCACCAAGAATCAGCTGATTTTCTTTTTTTCTTTTTGTGAAGATGGTGTCTTGCTATGTCCCAGAGGCTGGTCTCGTACTCTTGGTCTTTTTTTTTTTTTTTTTTTTTTT
>NW_016806642.1:13561667-13563581 GCF_001698545.2 Rhinopithecus bieti | reverse complement strand
TTTTTTAGATGGAGTCTCGCTCTGTCGCCCAAGCTGGAGTGCAGTGGTGAGATCTCGGCTCACTGCAAGCTCCTCTTCCCGGGTTCATGCCATTCTCCTGCCTCAGCCTCCCGAGTAGCTGGGACTACAGGTGCCTGCCACCAAGCCTGGCTAATTTTGTTTTTGTATTTTTAGTAGAGACAGGGTTTCACCATGTTAGCCAGGATGGTCTCGATCTCCTGACCTCATGATCTACCCGTCTGGGCCTCCCAAAGTGCTGGGATTACAGGCGTGAGCCACATCACCTGGCCAAAATTGGGTTGTCTTATTATTAAACTGTATTTTTCACATAAAAAATATTTTGCCATATACATAGATATATAGTCAGAAATATATGTCTGTTATATGACATAGATATATACATACATACATGTAGATATAGAAACATCTATATACTACTACAATGGAATTGTCAGATACTCTCTCCCAATATAAAGCTTGTCTCCTCATATACTTGCATCTTTAAATGAGCAAGGGTTTTAAGTTTTGAGAAAGTTATCTTTATCTGACCATCTCTACCTTTTATTTTAGGAAGAAATAAAATCCCTCTTTTGTTAAAACCTCATTAATTTTAGTCTCATTGGATGTCTTTTCTTCATTCTCCATTGTTGATATCTTAAAATCATGACATCAGTAACTTTTCTCCTCAGAAAAAGACCGTATTTCTGAATATTTTATGAACATCTCCAACAAGAGTTCATTAGGTATATCTCCACCAATCTGCTAAAAACTTAAAGCTTCTCCCCTTTGCTTTCATATGTTTTTGTAAATGATTTCTTTAATGAATTTTGTTTGAAAACAACCAAATTAATTTTCTTCCTCATTGCAATCTATTGGGAACATTAGTTTTACATAGATCTGAAATATATCCTGTTTTTAATTCCCGCTGACACCAGCATCGCATCATCTAACATTGCCCTACCTCAAATGTGCATCCTTGTCTAAGTCTGTTATCTTGTCCTGATACATGACTACTTCTCAGGACATCCCAGATAGTATCATTTGGTTGGTCTTGTGAAACCACAATTAAATCCCATGATTCATGTTAATAAGGATTTAAACACTACCCATTGCCTGTAAAATTAAATTTTGATTACTCCTATAAGCATTGTGTTTAAGCATCTGTTCCACGTCTCATATTGAAACACTTCTTTCTGAGTCGTGTGGTACCACATATTCTTGTTTTCTTTGTTCTCTTACATGAATGGCAACTCCTTTTCAATCTTTTTTCGTTTTACACATTCTGTCTAAATCATCTACTTTATTCTCATGACATTTAATTTATCAATATGATAAAAGTTTCAAATAAATATGTCTAGCCTGATCCTCTAGAAGGGCACACATTTGATTGCCTACTTGTCATTCCTATGTCAATTTCTTATCAATATCTAAGAACTAAGTTGACCAAAAAGAGCATTTTTCTTTCTCTTTAATATGTTTGTTTCCCTCTCCAGGTGATTCTCATTGCAGTAAGTAATACCACCAACTTACCATTTGCTGAAACTAGAAACCCATATTTATTGTTGGTTTTATTCTTCTGTCTCAGTCTCCAAAGCCCATTTATCAGTACATTTATTTTCATATATGCTGCCACCAGCCTGCTTTAGATAATCACCTCTTCTTGCTTAAACTATGACAGCATCTATTTAACTATCATATATTTTTTCATTCTTCTCATCCTTCAAACCATTCTTTACTGGACAACTACAGGGATGAAACTGTATTTGGATCATGTCAATTCCTATTTGTAATTTGTCAATGGCTTCATTATACATGTAATAAAATTAAAAATCTCCAACATAGTTTTAAAAGCCCTGAATGATCTTGGTCCTGCTATCTTCTTCTTCCTCATTTTTTTTTTTTTTTTTTTTTTTT
>NW_016806642.1:13549250-13561396 GCF_001698545.2 Rhinopithecus bieti | reverse complement strand
TTTTTTTTTGAGACGAAGTCTCGCCCTGTTGCCCAGGTTGGAGTGGAGTGGCACGATCGCAGCTCACTGCAACCTCTGCCCTCCAGGTTCAAGAGATTCTCCTGCCTCCGTCTCCTGAGTAGCTGGGACTACAGGCATGTGACACCAAGTCCGGCTAACTTTTGGTACTCTTAGTAGAGATGGGGTTTCACTGTGTTATCCAGGATGGTTTCCATCTCCAGACCTCGTGATCTGCCTGCTTCGACCTCCCAAAGTACTGGGATTATAGGCGTAAGCCACCGCGCTCGGCCTTCTTCCTCATCTTATGCTGCTCTTGCAGGCTGCTCTAATTCCCTCTGATATACCATGCTTTGACCTGATCCAGGACCTTCACACTTGCATTTACTTCTACAAATAGTCCCATTTCATCCATAATCCCATAATAAGTCCTTCAACACTCACCATAAATAATTCATTATCAGAGAAATATTCCATGAAAGCATAATAAGATAGTCAGCCCTTTCTTAATTTTTAATTCTTATTTTAAGCCCCTAAATGATTCCCTTTTCAGTCATTATTATAATGTACAAGTATTTAATATATTTGTTAATATGTATTTACTTGCTAACTTTATTATCCTTCCTAAATATAAACTCTCTGAGCATATGGATTTGGCCAGTAACCTTCTTGTTTCCACAGTATGGGCATGGAAGTCAATACAGTACATGAAAAGTAGTAGGTATTTGGATACATCTAATAAATGGATAAAACTCTGATTCATCTATCTGGTCTACTTGATATTCATCAGCATATTTAAAGATATTTTATTTCTAATGTTTGGTTTTACTTTTCTTATTTTCTTTGAAATCTTATTATACTTTCTTTTAATTTTAATTTAATTTTATTCTTAGAGAAAATTTCTCATTCACCTAGGTTGAAGTACTGTGGTATGATCATGTAGCTCAGTGCAGTCTCAAACTCCTGAGCTCAAGCAATCCTCCCACCTCAGCCTCCCAAATAGGTAGGACTATAGGCATCATCACCAACCACACCCAGTTGGTAGAGATGGAGTTTCACTATATAGCCCAGGGTGGTCTTGAACTCCTGGCCTCAAGTGATCCTCTCACAAAGTGTTGGGATTACAGGCAAGAACAGCAACATTCCTGGCTCCCATTATGTTTTCAAAGCTCCACAGTAACCTTGTTCATAATTTCTTTCTTGAAATACTGCTGTCCCTTTCCCCAAAAGCCAACTAACCAATTAGTTAAAAAGCAATCAATTCAATAAACTGATCATAATGTGTTTCTCTGTGAAATTTCATAGCATTCTGATAAGGCACCTTTTCCTAAGGAACTCGTATAATAAATTTCTGAGGGTATGAGGTTTGTGTCTTCTAAATTTTGTATTTTTCAATTATATATCAGAGTGGTATGCTGTTCAACATTTGTTAAGAGTAATTCCTAACTTGGAATATTTGTATTAAAAAAATCCTTCTAAATGTTAACTACTAACACATTAATAGGTTATGTTGGCTGTGAGTCAGGCATATAATACATTGCAAAGACTCTTGAGATTTACTATTACTGGTGTTGTTTGTTAGTATCAATAAAAAACATGGACAATTATGCTCTTTATGGATATATTATATATATATATATAGTATATATATATATATAAATCTCGTCATTATAGAGAAAGTCTAGCGTTGAAGAATCCTACAGTCGATGTCGCAATTCTTGAGGTTAAACCTATAGTTATTGGAGGGGTTTGAATGTCTGTGGATGTGTGTTATGTTTGTGTGGGTTGCATCTTTCTTAGGGAACTGGAATATTGGAAATTAATCCAGGATATGTACTCATCAATGCAACATAACCTTGAAAGTGGTAAGGATACTGATTTGAAGTTAACATGAAACATAAACATTACTATAAAGAAAAGTTACCCTTTATTATGTAAACATAATTTTCCTTTTTTGTTTTCTTTTCTTTTCTTTTTTTTTTTAAATAGGGTACTCTTAAGAACTTTAAATACAAATAGAGGGTGGATTTAAATCAGAAAATAGTATGTTGCTTAATAACACGGATCTAGCAAAATAAACTTTATTTTGTACATGAAAACTCATTTAGGAAACTGAGCTAATAAACCTTTGCATTATAAAATATGATTTTACTGGGATCTACATTTATGATTAGTTGAGGGCAACATAATTCTAGTTTTTCCTACACAGAAATACTGTGGCCAGCTGTCATGGTAAACTAAAATTTCTGAGGAATGCTGCAAGTGAGAAAAGAGTGATCACTTTTTTGTGAGGTATTATTAGGCAATGTCTGCATTAAAAGCATGCTATATTGAAAAAGCTATTCCTGAGATCTCAGAATGCTGATTATGCTTAGCCTTCTACCAAGGCTAATAACTACAACTCTTCATGGTATGAAGTAAAATGAATTCATGGTTGAATAATTTGATCCAAAAATCTGAATAAAGTCTTAACTGTCTCTCAATTGCAAGTTTGCTATTTAATTTAATTGTTTCACTTTAGCTTATTCTGTTTATTCATTAGGACTTTCTTTCCTGGTTTCATATGGCAATTACTAATTATATCTAACCTGTTGACTTCTAGTCTTAAATTCTTTATTAGTTCTAGTTTTCTTGTAAGCTGGGGCATCATTAATTCTCTTTTATTCTGTATGCTGTTTTTTATAAGTATCACCAGAAAATATGAATAATTATGCTTCCCATGATTTCCATCGGTGTGTTTAAAGCATAATCTACTTAATAGAGAGACTAGGTTGAGGAAAATATAATATATATAATAGTTTTGTAACAATTGGGCAAGTTTGTTATTTCTCTACCTTTGTTACTTCTAAAAATATGTTGTAAGTATAAGAGTTCTGGATCTATCTGGTTCACAACTATGGTTGGAGTTTAAGTGAGAACCCAAATGTGAAAAAAGTCTAAATATTCAGAAAAGAAGAAAAAACTCTAATATTTGAATATGTCCAGAAGACAAATGCCTTCTCTTATTCTCCATGGACATTTTAAATCTTCCTTTTATTGATTCATATAGTTTTGATGTTATAATTTTTATTATATTCTCATATTTGTTTAAGCCTTTAATATTCTGGTAAATTTGTTTTCAGGAATTTGTAAATATTGCCATTTTATAATCATAGCCTGCCTTGTATGACTTTACAACCTCCCCTAGACTCTTCACTCAATTAGGTCATCACGACTGCTGAAACATCAGACTTCCTGCTTTTCCAAAGCAATCTGTCTTCTATCTGTAGTTTTCAGAACTAAATTGTTAACCTAGTGCAAGAGAGAGATGGTTTCCAGAAAGAAGAGCGTGCAGGGCAGAATATCCGGGAGGGAGAGGCAGAAGGCTTGGGCTTTCTGTGTCTGCATCTGATAACTACACAGGGAGGACAGACAGCAAGGGGAAGAACACCACAGACACCTATTGCTCATCTAGTGAGCATGGAGCTAGAAAATGGGGGAGGAGAATGAAGAGCGATGGCCTAAGCATGTGGGAACTCATGATTTTGTTTCCAAATATAGTGATTTGGAATTTAAATCAGGTAATTTAAACATTGTACAGAACATTAAGTACTTAGATTTAAAAGAGAAGGAAGAATTGAAATAATTAGAAGTAAAACCTTTGAATTTAGACTTAATTTTAAATTCCATTTCAACTTCTCGATTTGCAAAAGACCGTTCTTTTGCTAACTTGTAAAATGTAAATAATAATAGCTCTTTACATGGTTGTTGGCAGCAAATGGAGTGACAGTAATTTCTGCCTAGAACAAACATAGGAAACTCTTAGGAAGGAATCATCATTATCATTTTGATGTAGTGAAAATGTCCTTTGATATTAGATATATTAACTGAGCAAAATCTACGGTGTAGATGTCCCTCCCCCACCACCAGGCTTTTCTAATAAAAATAAACATATATATATATTGCAGAGTATTTTGTTAAAAGTCTAGGAGGACATCATCTTTACATTGCAATATTTTTTTTCTAAATATTGCACTTGGGAAGTAACAAAATGCTGAAGAACAGGCACTGGGTCTTTGTCTACTTTGCCTTTTCTATTAGTTAGTGTCAAAACAAGAAAAAGATGACACATGAGAAAGAAGAGTATTTACTTACAAAGGGACTGAATACATTAGTGCCATAATCTGGGCTACAAGGGACAGAGCTGCTAGCACCCATAGGCCTGATGGTATAAAGGGACTGACTATCAACTAGACATTACCTTTCGTAATGTCTCCAGGCTTGCGGAAGAAGAGGCAGAATAAAAAGTAGACTCTACTGTATCATCCAAAAACTGGGTTCCTTGGTTTTTACTAAAATGAGTTAAATTCTTATATCCACACAAAACTTGTACACATATATTTATAGTAGCTTTATTAATAATTGCTAAAACCTAGAAGCAACCAAAATATCCTTCATTAGGTGAGTGGATAAATAAATTGTGGTCCATCAAGACAATAGAATATTATTCAGTGCTAAAAGAAAATCAGCTATTGAGTCACAAAAATACATGGAGAATATTTACTTGCATATTACTAAAAGCCATTCTGCAAATGCTATATATTGTATGATTCCAATTATATGCCACTCTAGTAAAGTATATGGAGGTAGTAAAATGATTAGTTACTGGTAGCACTTAGGGGAGGGAGAGATGCATAAGTGGAGTGGGGCAATTTTTAGAACAGTGAGATTGCTCTGTGTGATAGTGTAATTGTGGACACATGTCATTATACGTTTGTCAAAATCACATAGAATTTATACCAAGTTTGAACACTAATGTAAACTATGAGCACTGGATGATAATGATGTCTCAATGTACATTCATTAATTGTAACAATTGTAGTGCAAGATCTTGATGGTGGGAGAGGTTGTGTTTTTGGAGGACAGAAGGTATATGGGAACTCTGAGTACTTTCTGCTCAACAGCTATGAACCTAAAATTGATCTAAATAATAAAATCAATTTAAAAAATGTACACTAAGCTCACAGTCCTCCATCCCTCTAATCTCTTGCCTGCTTACCTATAAGCTAAAAAATAAGAAGTACTTAGGTAAAAGTGCCCTGTTTACATAATCCATAGAGTCCAACCAATCAGATCAGAGGGCAGGAGGAGATGGAGGAAGAACAAAACTGGAGGGATAAATGGAAGACATCTAGCTTAGACTTGTTATCAATGTTTCAGCTACTACCAGATTTCCTAACACTGTTTTAGAAACAACAATTGTAATTATCAGGAAGTTTGAGCATTCTCTTAGAGCTTATTGGAAAAATTTGATATATGCTAAGTGTCCTTGATGCCTTTTGTTAAAAAAAAAATAAAAACAGAAAATACCACTGGATTATACATATCATATTTAAATACAGCCTATAAGTATAAGAAAAATATTGATACTTGTTATAGCATAATAGGTAGAGTTCTAATAAATATTAAATGACTAGTAATACTGGGGTAAAATAGAATATTCAAGAGAATAACATAAAATAAATCCTAGGAACGGTGACCTAAGATGAACTTAATATTCTTAAAAGAGTATAGTATAGTGAAATAAATAATAAATTATCTATGTTAGAGATATTATAGTGAAGCTTAAGTAATAAATATAAAATAACTCACTGCAATGGTTATACAAATTCACTATTAAATATTGATTATACTACTACTACTAAAATTATTAATATTAATATCATTAGATTTGTTTTTATAATTCTCATGTACTGTTGTTTTTCTAAATGATCATGTATTTCTGCATTAGAACATGGTTAATGGAGTTGTAAAAAGTAAGGGTCTGTGTTTATCTTTCTGAGTGTTTTTAGTGGTTAACTTATAGGAAGAGCACATTTAGTGTCTCAAAGATAGTATTGGCTAGTCAGTACCTGGGGAAAGCTGATCTTTATTATCTGTTTTATCACATGCAAGGGAAACATCGCTACTAAAATCTTTATATTTCTGCCAGTATATTGGCACTGTAGTGAGAGTAGCAGAGAAAGAGAGCTTAATCCAAGGTCATCTACTTAAATCACATTTGTAGTGAAGAACTCATTGCTAAAGAGAGAACCAAAGACAAAGATAATTTGACAATTGACAGACAGTACCAAAGCATGAAGTATAGAAAACCTATAGCTTTGGGATTGAAAAGTATCTACAATTTTAATCATAACCATCAAAACACTTTAGTACACATTATTTATGATACCAATATTTTTATTATGATTAGTTTTCTGAAGACATTACTATTTTAAGATAATAACAGTCTCAAAATTACATAAATACTCAGAATCAAGTTTTATTATAATTAGCAACAGATATCAATCATAAATGAATTATAAGGCAGGTATCAGGTAACTAATTTAGTAATCTTCTTAAATAACAATAACACTCTAGAGAATGTAAACAATTGTCATTCATTCAGATTTTTTATTGGATACTTAAGCCTTTTGTGGATGGGTAAGCTACTGGGATACGGGCATTGATCTTTGCTTGAAGCAGTTTTTCAAAAAACAGGTACATCAGTAGCAGTGTTTGAAAGAAGAGAACATACTCAGGTCGGCAGCAAGAAACCAGATAAGGAATGTTCATTGTGTCAAACATTTTCTCTAGAGACAAATGAAAAGGGTGCTGACCAAACTTGTTATACTGATCTCAATTGTTGACTGATATATCCTTCTATTTAAGCTAGAATATAAGAAATATTCTGCACTTAAATAGAATGTGTTCTAGATTCCAAAGAAAAGGAAAATCCATGAATAATGTATATATCCAAAGAAAAAGGCATTCTCAGAAGAGACAGGAGAAAAAGTGATGTTCAATCATCTAGAAGCTAAAACTGCAACTTCGTTCCGTGAAGTTTTGACAGGGTGGAATGACAAGAATATTGAGACAATGTAAAATCTTAAATTGTAGAACTGAAAATAGGAAAAAATTCCTTTAAGTTCATTATTCTTTTATGGAAGTAGAAAAACAAAATGAGGATTATTAGCTTGGATTGTTTCAAACAATGTCAGTTTCACAACATTTTATTATTTTGTGGATTTTATTAAATATATATTTTAAGGATTTTAGAATTTAACACAGTCTTTGACAAATGAAAGGCCATGCTAGATCCATGATCTATGCAATATAACATTATATAAAGTATTTTAGATTGGGGAGGAGGGAGAGCAGTGCAACCAAATACTTAAAAGCCATGTAAAATTTCAACCCATTGATAAGAGGATGGGCATCACATTATCTTCAGTGTTAATGATTTGGCTTTAAGATAGTAAATATGCCACCAGAAACTAATTTTAGTGAATCCACTAGCATGAGTTATGATTCAAGGAAGAGTTGGATTAATTTTCCAGTATAAGGAAATAGCTTAGAAAAAATAAAAGGCAGTACAGGAAAATGTGACAGCAGAATTGGATCTCAGTATTTGCCAATTGTGTCATTGGCATTAAAGGAGAATTTCAGAGAAGAGAGCTCCTATTAATGTTTGTGTTCTCTCTCACTCTTTGCAAACATACAAGGAGACTTTCTTTGTCTTGGGGAACAACAGCACACTTACTGCAGTAAGAATGAGGGCATCCCTGTTTGGTCTATGTGTGAAAGCCACAGTCAAAAGCCGCCTGCATTTGATACTGAAGGCCTCTACTTTGTCTAAATCAGAAAGTGTTTCCGTTGATAATGGGTGATTGAGAATCATAAATCAATGATTAAATATATTAGAACATGTAAATCCATTAAGCCATGTTCTTTTGTTTCTCTGAAGGTGATTTTGTTTTAAATCACAGTCCACTGCACATCTTTTTCAAGCCATGTGTTTCTCACTTATTAGCAATTTTGTATCTTAAATGATATGTTATATCTTAAAAATACGGTGAACAATGTTCTCTAAGTGGAAGTTGTTCTTCCATAGAAGTCCTGAAACCAAAAGACATTTGTTCAGATTCTTGTTGTACTATGAGGGAGTGATGAAGTTGGACTGGAATAAATAAAACAAACACAATCCCTGTTTCCCATATTGAGATCCATTTCCATTACCATTTTCTCTTCATGTTGTATTTTTTCACACATTTCCTACCCGACTTTTAGGATGGATAATCAAGAAAACTACCCCAAAATAAATCTATAAAATGTGAAATAAGACATTTTTGGCTTGTAAAAATTATCTAAAGGTTAGTTCTGAGCTTTGCATGAGTTGTTCTTCCCACAGCCAGAAAATGCCACAAAGTGATAAATGGAATAACGTATCAGAAATAAGCTATTTTTAAAATGTTAAAAAATGGGAAAGATATTTATCAAGTCCTAGAAAGTAAAAGGTTAAACCGTCATAAGATTGGGATGAGATGGAGAGGTTAAAGACAGCAATCAAGTAGAAGGAAAAATCAAGCTTTCCCTCTTCTTTCTGTTTCCTATGGATTGTTTCAAGGCAAGGACATAGGAAGAGAATATTGCTGATATTGAATACTGATGCTAACATATCAAATCCACAGGCTGTTAGTCAATAATTTTTTATGTTTTTTCCTTTATGCAAGATTGCAGTGTACATTTTGCTTAGTCTGTTAAATGAATAGGAAGAACTGAAGGCAAAAATAGTATATCAAATTTTCATTTGGAGTCACTAGATGCCCAAGGATTTCAATTAGTTAGATTTTCATTTTGGAGGGCAGCATTTCTGTCTTGAAGTTTTATTCACTGGAAAGATTTATCCTGTGATTCTTTTCATTATTCTTCAAAAGGCAGCATTTTAAAATTATTTTCTTTTCCATTATAACTTTTACTTTAATAAAATGAATCAAAGTAGTAAGGTGATGCTGCCTTTCCATTTGGTTTGCATTCATGAGAAGAAAAGAAATGAAAGGGCAAATGTTGTAGTCCCCGCGATTGGATAAATAATTTGAAATATAATTCGGAAATACAGGAAAAAAAGTTATTGGGCAGAAAAACAAACCTGAGACTGCAAACAACATTATTTCTTGAAGTAAGACCTGCAACGATTGATGTGATGCTTCCTAAAATGAATCTGTTAGTCATGTTGAGGGAAAACTACAGAAAAATTATCCAACGCAATGCAAAGAAGCTTGAATATTGCCTCAAGGATGACCTCCTTGGTGAGGCTTGCCTGAATATACTATGAAGAAAACTAGAAGCCCATATTCTATTTTTTAATAATAGGTCATGGTTAGAAATAAGACACAAAATACAGACTAGTTAAACTCATTCAGTTCTTACTAGCTAGTCTACACAAATGTATACAAACCAGAATTCACTGTACATTAAGTTTGCTAGTTCCATGGGCTTATTACTTATTAAGATTGTTACAATATGACAGATATTGATATAAAAACAATAAAATAAAGCTTTTAGGAGTTGGATGGTAGCAGTGTTCTTTCAGAAGAAAACGTTCAGAAGAGATGATATTATGCATAAGCTTGACTGATTTTTGCTGAAATATATTATTTTTCTTTAACTTATATTTATATTTATATTGACTAAAACAGACATTGATAATTTGTGGTATCAGTACCTACAGATAGAACAAAGTTAAGATAATGACAGTACTAGCTGTAAGTATTATAGGATAGTACTCTAGAAGTCAAATAAAAGATACATTATTATTTGTGTGCGGGACTTTTAAAGAAACTAGAATAACTGTAAAAATAAATTTTGATTTAATGTATTTGGGGATTAGTGAATTTATAAGTTGTGGTTAAGTGAGAAGGTGCTTGAAAATAAAGGGAATCCTAGGAAATTAAGACAAAATTCAGGGGATTATGCCAGTCGTTAGTCTTTTGGACAGTAGGCAAAGACATATGAGTAAATGGATTCTTATGTATAGCAATTGGTTTTGTAATTTCCTTCATTGCTCCCTGAATGTGGAGTTCTACTGAATAAAGCAGTTAGCAGGAAGCCATTTACCATTCTCTCTACCTATAAGATAAGTAAAGAGAACAAAATTATTGATAGATTTATTAACACTCCCTGACTTAGTCAAGGAGTTAATGTACATTCAGAAAACTCTGACCTGGAAATAGGTTTTTTGTCACATTTCAGAAACAATTTATCTGAAATGGCCCTTTGACTGATTTATAGAAGGAGATCTGCGTCTGGTTTATCTCTACTGTGAATATTTGGTTGGTCTGATTAGCTGGTGGAGCATAAGAATGAATGAAGGTCCAGCATTTATGTAGATACATTATCTGAACATTTTTAGGGAAAAGGGAGGAAAAGGAAAATAAAGGGAATAAAGTTACATAGTGAGAAGCAAAATTAAATATTGTGGATTATGCGGATATGCAATCCATAGTTACACAAGTTGGCTAGCACACAGGATCCTTTAGAACAGCAGAGGATCTGCAAAATATTTTGAAGGAGTTAATTTATTGATTTTTTCAAAAACATTCATAGTCACACTATATTTATAAAATATTTGAAACAATTGGGTTCTGGTCCAATTATTACTCTACACTAACTAGTCGTGCCATGTAACTTCCCTGAATATCTCCTCCTTAGTATGTTCACAGACACTTAGGAGTAAAACAGATTTTTATGTACAGCGATTGGTTTTGTAATTTCCTTCATGTCTCCCTTAGTGTACATTTTGCTTACTTGAAGTGACTACTGCAAGAACCAGATAAAATAATGTATGTTAACTTTGCAATATGTAAAAATATCATGTATTAATGATTCATGTTCTTTAAGTGTTATTAATATTATTTCTTATAGTCCTCTCACTTTACAAACAAGGGTATATCAATGAGTAGTTATAGAAAAAATACATTTATTTCTCATAAGGAGCTTGTGATATTCTGATATTTTTAAGTTTAAATATCTGTGAATTTAGCATCTGAATATGTTGGCCAGTTAAAGATGAGTAGAAAAGTGAAAGTAATATGTATATAGTTTTCCTCAAAGACACATTTGGTGATTTATCATTACTGATAAATTTAGTTTTAGTTTAGTTGATGTTTTTAATAACTTTTTATTGTGGAATACTTTTAGTATTATAGGAAAGCCACAAAGATAATTCAGATGGTGTCCATAACATTCTTGCCCTTTCCTCTTAATGTTAACATCTTACGTTACCTTGGTACATTTGTCAAAACCAACACACCAACATAGATATATTACTATTCACTAAACTTCAGAATTTATTTGGAATTTATTATTATATTCTTCATCAACCCACCTTTTCTGTTCCAGGATTCATTCCAGGATACCACACTGAATTTACAATTAATTAATTTCCATCATGTAGTGTGTTTTAATCACACAATTATATCAGACTGTACTTGTTAATACTCCTACGGATTACTATTATTTGTAATTCTTTACTATGAAAAATATAAATAGTTTATCAGAGAAGTTGAACGCAGCTGCATTCATGAAGCAATCTGCTCTTTCTCCCTTTGTTTTTTCAATCTGCCCTTGGGTGGAAATCTAAGACCAATTCCATAATGTTTTGTTTCCCTTTCATTCTCAAAATTAGTCTCCTTTTAACAACTGAAATATATAATCCAGTATACTTGTAAAAGCCTTGAATGTTGTTCAGATTACACTGTCTGCCTTTCTTCCCTTTAGGGTTGGCTTCAGGCTTGCAAGTAAGCCATGGAAAGTGGAACATGTCATCAGGGTGATGTTTTAATCCTGGGGTTGAATAGAGTGAAGGGAGTTTAAAATGAGGTGGTGTTTGTGTCCTCTTTGCATACCATGCTCATGGATAGGAAGAATCAATATCGTGAAAATGGCCATACTGCCCAAGGTTATTTATAGATTCAATGCTATCCCCATCAAGCTACCAATGAGTTTCTTCACAGAATTGGAAAAAACTGCTTTAAAGTTCATATGGAACCAAAAAAGAGCCCGCATTGCCAAGACAATCCTAAGTCAAAAGGACAAAGCTGGAGGCGTCACGCTACCTGACTTCAAACTATACTACAAGGCTACAGTAACCAAAACAGCATGGTACTGGTACCAAAACAGAGATATAGACCAATGGAACAGAACAGAGTCCTCAGAAATAATACCACACATCTACAGCCATCTGATCTTTGACAAACCTGAGAGAAACAAGAAATGGGGAAAGGATTCCCTATTTAATAAATGGTGCTGGGAAAATTGGCTAGCCATAAGTAGAAAGCTGAAACTGGATC
>NW_016806642.1:13534777-13548571 GCF_001698545.2 Rhinopithecus bieti | reverse complement strand
ACACGTATGTTTATTGCGGCACTATTCACAATAGCAAAGACTTGGAATCAACCCAAATGTCCATCTGTGACAGACTGGATTAAGAAAATGTGGCACATATACACCATGGAATACTATGCAGCCATAAAAAAGGATGAGTTTGCGTCCTTTGTAGGGACATGGATGCAGCTGGAAACCATCATTCTTAGCAAACTATCACAAGAAGAGAAAACCAAACACCGCATGTTCTCACTCATAGGTGGGAACTGAACAATGTGATCACTTGGACTCAGGAAGGGGAACATCACACACTGGGGCCTATCATGGGGAGGGGGGAGGAGGGAGGGATTACATTGGGGAGTTATACATGATATAAATGATGAATTGATGGGTGCTGACGAGTTGATGGGTGCAACACACCAACATGGCATAAGTATACATATGTAACAAACCTGCACGTTATGCACATGTACCCTAGAACTTAAAGTATAATAAAATAAAATAAAGAAAAAAAAATGAGGTGGTGTTAAGAAAAGTTTTCCCAAACTTGAAACCAATGCTAAAAGATGGGCAATATGTCATTTTAAGATCATATGGGGGCATTGTTTAATAGGCGCATTTGATAATTTTCCAAGGGAATACACTTTGACTCAATATTGACTTTTGTAAACTAAGTTCCACACTTAGTGAAGTTCCATGTTAATTTATGTATTTTTGTATAAGAGAGATGCAAATAATTTCTCTCTGTTGGAAACGATAACCCAAGAGGTAACTGTTGTTTCAGAGACAATCAGCCAGCTTTGTAAATAACAGAGTAATCTTATTTGAATATTTCTTTATTAAATTGTCTACAAACCTCATGTGTTTACATATTCTTTGAGCGAGGTATGCCATCCTATTGGTTTCTTCATTAATTATTTTCTCTTTGACAAATGTTTGTTTTGTATTTGTTTCAGTCATATTTTTTAACATTTTGAAAATCAGACTTCAAGAGGTAAAAGGACCCTGTTCTTTAGGTGAGCTGCTTTTTTTTCTTTTTCTTTTTCTTTTTTTTTTTTAAGATTCTCTTTTGGCAGCTTCTTACTTCTGCCCCTTGGCAAATGATGCCTGTCCTCTAAAAGATTGCTTTACACTTCTCTCCACTTATGGCTTCTAGAGAACCCATCCAGTTCTTCTGTTACAGTTCCACTACCTCTGCAGATTCAAGTAACCCTATATGCATTCTTTCTGCACCCCTAGTACAGCACAGCTAAAACTGAATATAGTTCATAGGAAAACTCTTCCAACCATAGCCTTTCTTTCTCACCCTTCCCCAATGAGGATGAGATATCAGGCCCCATAAGTTCCAAACCACACGGAATGCTTTTTTAACTCCAGTAGTCTGCCTGAAATCTCCCCACTTAGCTGGAAATGAGAAGAGAACAGCCCCCTTCTTTTTTATTTTCTTCTTCTCCCATGGGAGGCTTGTTATATTAGCAACTCTCTCTGAAGAGATTGCCTCTGTCTTTTTAGCGTACACTCTTTTATAAAGTAATTATTGCCATCTTTTCTTTTTCCATATTTCTTTGCCTATTCTGCACATTTGTACACATAGTCTGTCCTCCTTTGCATATATAGTTTCAAATCGGTTAGTCCAGTACTATAAAAATATTGTTGATATTCTGTATGGAAAGTTATACAATTATATTTATTTTTAAATAATTAGAATTTTCACAATTTTAAGCAGTCGTGTTTGTGAACATGGCATATTTTTCCATTCATTTAGATTTTTCATGTACTTCAGTATAGCTTCATAATTTTTTAATAAAAGTCTTATATATCATTTCATAGCTTCATTGCTGTGTGCTTTATAGTTTATGTTTATATGGAATCTTTCAAAATTAACTCTTTCACTTAAGCATAATTGTAAATTGTTCTGACAATTAAATATTAATTTATGCTAAAGAATTTTACTGTTAACTGCTTTACTTCTAATAATTTCTAGATTCTCTAAAATTTTTCTGTCATTCATAAATAATAATAATTGTTTTCTTAATTCTTATACCTTGCATTTATTATTCCAGATTTATTAAAATTGGCTAGAATCTGCTACCCATCCCCTTCAAAGTTAAAGGGAAATTGTGCTACTATCATTGCATTTCTGATTCTATTAAAAATATGTCCGAAATATTACCTGTAAATTAAATGACACTTTCAGTTTTTTATTTTATGTTTGCTTCATTTCCTTAATCAGTTAAAGATTAATTTTAACCTGTTTTGCTAAGGCAAAATTTTACCTTACTTTTGCAAGGTAAATTTTCTTTTGATCACAAATGAATTTTATTAGGACTTTTTTTTCTAAATTTAAAATATGATCATATGCTTTTCTTTAAATATGTCAGTTTACATTGTGATGAATATTGTATTAAACTAACCACTGTTTTTACATTAATACACTTTGCATTCTTGCAATGGAGTTTTATTGTTTTATGCATAGATATATAGATAAATAGGATTGAACAAAATGTAAAAATAATTGTGTAGAGGAAAATGAGTTTAGGATAGTTGGCTTTTCAGAATATTGTGTTCTATACAAATTCTCTCACAACTCAGTCTCCCTCCATTGTATTAAATATATATCTTTTACTTTAAAAATAGATCTTACTTCAAATGCACAAAATTATTCTCTATAATAGATAACCTACTTTTATTCAAGCACTTGAGATTGACATAGGTCGAACACTCATATACTCGGATTTTAAACTTGGATATTGATTATGGATTAGCCATTTAGATCATTTTCTTTAATTTTTTCAATTGGAATAACATTATGTCTTTTTCTCTATGGATATCAGGGAATTAAAAGATTCAAACAAGTTATAAATAGACAATGCAGTTGCATTATGAAGGCAGAATTTTATGATTATGGTAATTAATGAAATACAGTGTCAGTAAGTTTGACCAGCTTCACTGAACGCAGCAGCGTTTGCCAGGGATAGCAAGACCATATGAGCAGCATTGCTACCCACACATTATCTAAAATATAAGGCTTGAATATGAGTCATACAATGAATTGTCAATTTCTTCCAAGTTATTTTTATTTATATAAAATGTTAACAGAAGTATAGCTCTTTAACCTGTAAATTTACTCTGAAACTCTGAGTATGTTGCAAAGAATCCTGCACATTTTGAACGTTCAAAAAATACTTGCTAAATGTTCGGCAAGCTTCTTTTCTTTGTTCTTGTTAATAGTTAACATCCATATTAGTTGACCATCTACTTAGACAAATAGTCTTTAGGCAAAATTTTAGGCAAATAAAATTTACACTAGAAATGAGAAAATTCAGAATTGACAAAATATTATATAAAACATACAAAAGTTTTTTTCAGAAAGGATGTACATTAATCTAACATGTGAGTTTATTGTTATAAAAATAGAAATGTTGGATAATAAGCATTAAGTGATGGTCACTGAAATCATTGGGTAATAAATTTTCTATTTTGTTCTCTCTTCATTTGTTAGGTATTTGTTTTCATAGCAGAGAACAATACTTCCTGTACCTCCTGATTATTATTGATAATGAAGCAGGTCATGACCAGGAAAATGTCTATTAATATCCTTTTGTATATCCAATATCACTGTAAAACAAAACTAAACTAACAAAAATATAAGGTAGATTAGCCCCAGTTCCTGACAAACTAATCCAATTTCTAACTTTTAACATTGGATTTCACAGCTTTCACAGAGAATACTTGAACTGGTTCATCAAAAATCATCTGTGCTACTGTAGCGAGGAGATATTTACAGTGTTACAAAGAAACTAGCAAACAGAACCTTCTAATAAAAATCTAAGTGGGGCATAACCGTTCACATGGTTAGAATCTATGGCAGTTCAAAAGGAAAAAAGAAAAACTGAGAGCTATCAACACACACACACACACACGTGCGCGCACACACACACACTCTCACACACTTTGCTCCTTCCTCTATCCCAAATAAAAATATCAAAACAAACACAAATCAGAATGACAGGTGGCTAGTAATTTACAGAAATTTTGAGTAGTAAATATTTTCGGTACTCTGGAGCCCAGAATGCAAATAAATGAATAACATGCTAAATGAAATAGTGTCTAATAAAACATATCTATCTTGTGTTATTAGGCACATGTTGAAATTAATTTGTGCCCATGAATACAAAATGTTGAAAATGTATAGATTAAATTAACAATTGGTTATCAGGTAGGCAATATTAACTAACTTTCTGAACAAAAATCAAGTCAGACCACTATTTTATGCCATGTGTAAAAGTAAATCCCATAAAGAGTAAAATCCAAATTACAAAAAAAAAAAATGTTTAGAATGATTTTGTAAAATGAGAGAATGAAAAAATCAACAATTCTTGGAGTGTAAAAAGTTTTAAATGTCCAATGGGAGAACAAGTGAGAAAAATATAGAATAACTAGGAGAAAATGTCTGAAACCTATACAGGAAAAAAAGAAGTGGAATGATATTTTAATACACCAATAGTTACTACAAATTGATAAGTAAAAGACCATAACCAAATAGAAAAGATGATAAAGGCTATGAAAAGAATATGAACAGTAAAACAGATTGTCGTTTTAAATTTTCAATAAGTACTATATGAAAATATGTTCAACCATGTTATTTATCAGGGAAAAGCTAATAAATGGTAAATAATTTCCATTGATCACATGGAAAAATAAATAAAAGATTAATAACATCAATGCTGGTGACAGTGGTCAAGATGATCAAGATGACTTTCATATGTTTCTGATGAATATGCTAAATACAAAAATCTAGAAAATAATCTGGAGGAATCTAAAATTGAAATATTCCGTTAGACTCAACAATCTCACTTTGTAATAAAATATGGAAAACATCTCTAACATAAAAGACACGTTTTTAAACATGCTTTCTGCGGAATTCATTGAAGTGACAAAAATAGAAACATCCTAAGTACTCAGTAATAGAAGAATAGCTAAAGGATAGCATTATCCATAAATATCTGGTACTATACAGATGTTAAAGAAAAAATAGATTTATATGTACATATGTATTTAAAATAATCAAAATGCAGAGTAATATATATAAAAAATGGCATGTTTGTGAAATTAAACTTGTATATATGTATAGTTTAATGGATACAGAAAATTATTATATTTGGCGATATGCATCATATGCAGTTAAATTTTCGCAACGTGAAGTGGAAGAGACAAGAGTGAGTGCTGAGTTTCATTGTTTACTTATTTTTGTTATTCATTGAAATAAGAATATTAAGCTTTGGTAGTTCGAAAGGACTGTCCAATAGAACATAATTGTTTTTACTGAAATATGCATACAATTTTTATATCTAAATATTGTAGGATACAAGGCCTACTTTCTTGTGCAAAAGAAAGAAAATTTTTCATTCTCTACTTCACAATTAATTCAATATCAATCCGAGAGCTGATATTGAACTTCTCCAAGGTTTATGAAAGCTCTTAAAACGCTAGGGAACCTTCAGAGGCAAGTAATGCTTCCTTTAAGGGCATTTTAGCTATTTGGATGCGAGTTAACAGATTGTAGCTGTTGGAACATTGTGATCTAGTCTGAGTGATAAAGTGAAGTACTATAGTTCATGGCAATAAATGCCAACTGCAGTGACTTTATCAGTCAACTAATATTAAGAACACATTTGAGGGCATAGTATCATTTCTTAGTACTTGACATCCGGGCACAAAATATTTTCTAATGTTTATTAGCACCATATCACTTGATAAAAGAAGGTGGCTTTGGTGGTTTCAAAAGCGCTTTAACCAGACCTATAGCACGCAGCTGCCTTTGACAATACAGACCTTCAGATTTTGTAGAACTATAAAATGTTTAAATTGAGTTGTGTGCATTTACAGAATATTCCAATGTCCTTGCAACCTTGTAAAATAGTGTGAGACATCTGCATCCAAACAATTTTCATTTAATTGTTTCCCAAATAGAAATTAAAATCATTACAATATTTAAAATAATCAAATAAAATAGTAATTGTATAAAATTGACCATTCTAATGAGATGTTACTATTTATATTGCCATTTGTTAATAAAATTCAAAATCATTCAACAGCAAGAGAAAGTATATACAATTCTCATTAAATTTAAACAAATCCCATAGGACAAAAGAGAAAATACTTTGAAAAATGTGTGCTTGTCAAAGCTGTATGGTCAGAAGCTTAATTGAAAATAAACATTGACAATGATGTCATAAAATACTTTTGGATTCTTATTCAGTTTAGATATTGACTTTAGAAAAGAGCTTCCTTCTGAATCTTGCTGTGTATATTTTGTCTTTTTTGCACCACTTTTATCAATTACTAAACATCTTCTATTGGTGTAAATTGTTGAATATATGCTTTGGTGAGTTAAAACAACTTTTCATGCAGTATTTCCCTCTGGGATTCTGATTTATCTTATTCCTTTTTCTTTTCTTCTTCTCTTTCTTTCTTTTTTTTTTTTTTTTTCCTTACGGCCTTATTGAAGTATAACTGAAACACAAAGAGCTACATATATTTAATGTTTGCAATTTGATAAGTTTGAACCTATGCAAACATCTATGATACCATTACCACAATCAAAGTAATAGAAATAGCCAACACCTCCGAAAGTTTCCTTGTGGTCCCCCCTCATCTTTGTAAAAACGCAATGTGAGATCTACCTTCTTGACAAATTTTGAAGTGCACAACACTGTATAATTAACTATGTATTACAGGAACTGCAGCCCTCTAGAACTTATGCCTCTAGCATACTTGAGACTTCGTGTCCATTAAACAATTCCTCATTTCCCTTACCTCCCAACATCTGGCAACCACTGTCTACTCTTGTTTCCTCTGCTTCTATGAGTTTGACTATGCTAGATGCCTCATTAAAATGGAATCCTCCACTATTCATCTTTCTGTGTCTGGCTTACTTTTCCTAGCATATTGTCCTACAGGCTCATCAATGCTGTGGCAAGTGCCATAAATTCTTTTTTTTTAAAGAGTGAATAATATTCTGTTGGATGTGTATGCCACATTTTCTTTCATCATTCATCTGCTTTTGTATACTTTCAACTCTTTCCACCAATACTTGCAGCAAAGTTAACTCGAATCTCTCTCAGTGGCTGACTGTTTATTTGCATCTGTTTTTGTGCTAGAGATAAACATTTTACCCTATAATGTTTATTCATTCAAATCATTTTTTGTTTATTTCTGCAAATTTGTCCCATATTTATATTCTCTCAGTTGTATACTTGTATTCCAGTTTTGCTTGTTTCCCAGTTTCCTTGCTTGTTGGTATGTGCTCTACATTTCATGGAGAAAATATGGTTTAACTTACATACTCTTCCTTTATTTGTATTTGCTTGCTTGCATGTTATAAAATATACTCAAGTAATCATAAATAATGATGTAGACAGGGAATATAAACCATGTACAGAGCACAAAAATGTTCTTAAATAAATTCCTTTTATCGGTTTATTCATCATATTCTATAATGACAGTTCAAATGCAGGTACAGTTCTTTGGTTATCAAAAATGTTAGTGTCCCTGTTTCTGGTTTGAATGAAAAAAGTGAAAAATCCTAAAAAATATGCTCTGATTAATTTCCCTAAAGGCTGTTGCCTCCTTTTGAGTTTCGACCATAATTTATTTTGCTTTGTTTTTAAGATATCCAAATTGATACACCAATTAATATTTATATATTTCATTCAGTTTGTGTAACCAAAAGCCCAAGGCCATTCTGAAAGAGTCCATTAGGAATCCGTTTCTCTTTTCTAGTTATAAGATATATGCATTTCAGTTTAATCAATTTACAAATGCATTTCTGAGGCTACAAAAATAAAATACAGCCTCTAGTCATTGCTCCTCAATAAAAGAAACCCTCAGGGCAAGCTGTCAGTTGACATTGTGGTTAAGAAAAAGTTTCAGAAGCATCAGCCTCCAAGTAATAAGCACATAAAAAACAGTAATGTACACCCATATCACAGAATTATCTTGATTTATGTAAGTAGCACAGATAAAATTACCTAGGGGAATGTGCAGCACAATTGAAGTGGAAAAATGCTAAGTCTCAAATTGGGTCTCACAGTAGTTTGCAGCAGAGATGTCTTGCTCAAGAGGGTCATAAACTGACTTTAATGGAAGTCAGTAATTTGTCTACTGCATGTTGAACCATCTAATTGTTGTTTATGTTGATGTAATTGCTATGATGAAAGTGGGGAATAGGGTCCAAACCGTATTTTCAAAGTATTAGTTCTCTGAATTTAGAGTGATATTTGATTAAAAAAATAATAATAAATTGATTTGACTGGCTAGTCAATCACTTTTTAAAAAATATTTTGAACAATAAAATATGCTTTATACTAAGAGACAACAGAGAGAGAGAAAACAACGGTAAATGATAAATAGTGCTATTTAGAAGGCTGATTACCACTGATAGGTCTTTTCTTTACTCTTTCCTGATTCCTTACCCGTAATTTAGGTTCATTTAAAAATATTTTATGTGATACCATTGAATCAAAATTATGACTATGAAAAATGAGGTTGCATGCATGGAAAGCTGAATAGGAAATATGACAACAGTACAGCAACAATCTCCTTTTCAACATCACCATTAAAAATGCTTATTAAATATGAACTTCAATATAATAATTAGATAAAGCCAATAGTAAGGAGAAAAACGAGAAATGAATGATATTCACACAACAAAATTAACCAAATTGTTTGTACAATTGGAATTATATACCATTATTTTTAAGAAAATCTCTCAGATATAAGTTCAGAACACAAAATTCTGTTCTGTTATTTCAAGATATCTAATTACATGAGACACAGTGTTGAGTTTGTAGCCTCAGTGGTTATATAATAGTCACGAAACTCTTTGCTTTTAGTAATAAATCATGGAATCAAATAAGACAAAGTATATAATGAGTACAAGAAGATCAACATAAACAATCATTTTAAAAGACTAACAAATTACTCTGACTTTGAAAGAAGTAATTTACAATGCATAAGGATAAATCTTCAAATAATATAATCCATGACATTTATATATATATTAAAATTATATACAGAAATACATGAAACGATTTATTTAAATATTTGCATTTAAGTAGAAGATAATTTTTTTTCACAGTAAAACTCAAGAAATAAGACTGCATTGATATTCCAAATTAAAGTGAAGACAATATATATATACTTTTAGGTTCAGAGGTACATGTGCAGGTGTGTTACATAAAAAATTGTGTGTCATAGGAGTTTGGTGTACAAATTATTTCATCACCCAGGTGATAAGCATATACCTCATACATCATTTTTTGATCATTACCCTTTTCCCACCCACCAATCTCAAGTAGAGTTACTGTTCCCTTCTTTGTGTCGGGGCATACTCAAAGTTCAGCTACCACTTATAAGTGAGAACATGTGGGATTTGGTTTTCTGTCCTGTGGTAGTTCACTTAGGATGATGGCCTCTAGCTTCATCCATGTTGCTACAAATACATGATCTTTTTTATGGATGTGTAGTATTCCATGATGTATACATAAGAGGTCCAAAATTGAATTAGCAATAAAAAGCCTACCCACCAGAAAAAGCCCAGGACTAGAGGGATTCAAGTTGAATTCTACCAGACGTATAAGGAAGAATTGGTACCATTCCTACTGAAACTATTACAAGAACGAAGAAGGAAGAACTCCACCATAACTCATTATATGTGGCCAGCATCATTCTAATACAAAACTTGGCAGAAACACAACAACAAGAAAACTACAGGCCAATATCCTTGATGAACATAGATGCAAAAATCCTCAACAAAATACATGCAAACTAAATCTGGCAGCACATTGAAAACAATATTTAAAGGACATATTGTTGAGCTTCATTGCAATAAAATTACATTTCCATTGCTAACAACCATAAATCCAGAAGTTATTGAACAATATATATAGCTGAATAGATCAACAGCTTAAAGAACATTTAAAATATTCTAATATAGAATTTTAGGCAGGGCACGGTGGCTTATGCCTGTAATCCCAGCACTTTGGGAGGCCACGAGGTCAGGAGATCAAGACCATCCTGGCTAACACGGTGAAACCCCATCTCTACTAAAAAATACAAAAATCTAGCCGGGCGAGGTGGCGGGCGCCTGTAGTCCCAGCTACTCCAGAGGCTGAGGCAGGAGAATGGTGTAAACCCGGGAGACGGAGCTTGCAGTGAGCTGAGATCCGGCCACTGCACTCCAGCCTGGGCGACAGAGCAAAACTCCGTCTCAAAAAAAAAAAAAAAAAAAGAATTTTATTAGTTTGCTCTCACACTGCTATGAAAAAAATACCAAAGATGGGGCAATTTATAAAGCAAAGAGCTTTAATTGACTCACAGTTCCACATAGCTGGGGAGACCTCAGGAAACTTACAATCATGGTAGAAGGGGAAAAGACTCATCTTTCTTCACATGATGGCAGGAGAGAGAAGTGCAGAGTGAAGGGGGTAAAGCCCCTTATAAAACCATCAGATCTTGTGAGAACTCACTCACTGTCATGAGAACAGCATGGGGGAACCACCCTTATGATCTAAACACATCCCACAATGTCCATCCCATAACACATGGGGATTACAATTCATATTACAATTCAAAATGAGATTTGGGTGGGGACACAGAGATATCAACAATCTTCAAATAATCCTTCGAAACTGTTCTGCTTAATTTTTAGTGAGCATGAACTCTTAAAGAGCTAATAATATCTACTCATTTAAATATTTCAAAAACATTGGTGGAAAAAAGTGCATCAATTTTATGAAGTGATCAGAATTTTCAACTTTAGTGAAGGGCAAAAGAAAGCAACTGCTCACCCATCTTGTTTATCTGTAGAGTCTAAAGCTTTGAACAGTGAGAACTGTGGCTTGAACTACTATTACTCTTCCTCCTATTCTTAGGGGGATGCCCCTGGCAGGGAGGATAGTATGAGTGTAAGTGAAGGGCAGGGCAGTGTTGAAGCTGTTGAGGTCATGTTGTCTGGGAAGAAGATAGTAATGGTAGAGGTCAATATGATTTGGTACTAGATATATTTTAAAGAAAATGCCGAATTTTATTCCCTGAATAAGTGTATATAAGGTTTTCAGGAAATAAAGAACTAATGGTTTTCCATGACTTGTAGAATAAAATCTGATTTTCTTAGCCCTGGGGCACACATGATTAGACCTCACTTATGTCATGAAAATTAGCTTCTTTTTTTGAACTGGCAGATTAGATCACAATTTTGTGTTATTCACTTCTCAGATTGCACTCTTAAATATTTCCCTACCTGGAAGCCTTTGGCATAACACTTATCAAATGCTGTTTTTTCAGTTCTAGCTAGTTCTATGCTAGCTGTTTTTGTTGTTAAATCATCTCAAAGGTCTCAGCTTAAACGTGCTCTTTAATGAAGACTTGTCACTTCCTCTCCTCCTTCACTCTCTACCAAAATCGTTCTCCATTGCAACACATTTTTGTATTGGTTTGATTTTTTTTTACCTTATTTTTTCTGCCTTATCAAAGTTCCAGAAGATTCATGAAAGCAGGAACTAATTCTGAATTAATTTCAAATGTAAATTGAGCACCTGTTAAGGGCTTGGTCTGTAATTTGTCCTCAAACGAGACATAAATTAATGAATAAGTCCAAAGAAATTGAAAAAAAGTGAATATCTATTCCTGATCAATTAAAATAGTTAATTAGTAACAATTAATAATAACAATTAATGAAACTCCTTTAAGTGATAGAGAATCTTTATCTTAGTATCATAATTATCTGTGAAAATGTAGAAATGTACCAAATATTGGAATGTGACAACAATGCCTTCAATTGGCTAATTTTCACTGTCCCCTCAGACACCCTTTGCTCTGTGCCCTTCGTGCCCTTCAAAGCCAATCTAAATGAACAATATCAAGGATTTCTTTATCTTCAGGCTTCTTCATGGTTTTATACAAAGGTCAATACCAGTAGAATTTCTAGAGGAGGGAAAAGAGTGAAGTTGGCATATATATTACCTTGGTTTCCTCCATTTAGAGTTATTGTAGTCTGATTGCATTTCTCAACATAATTTCTCCGTCTCCAGGTCCAAGTAACTATGCCCTTACTTTTGTTCTTAGTGGTAGTAGTAGTAGTAGTAGTAGTAGTAGTAGTAGTAGTAGTAGTAATGAGAGTATATAAGCACCCCATTCTTACTAGACTTGATATTTTACTGTATCTTGTTGTTTTGCTACACCTCATCCATCTATTTGTAAGTAGTCTCTGAATTAATCCTTGCTAAATACTCAATTTGAGTTACCTTTTTTTTTCTCCTGTCAGGACCCCAGTTGAAAAGGCACTATTAAGGCTGGCCATGATGGCTTATGTCTGTAATTCCAGCACTTTTGTTTGGGAGCCTGAGGCAAGAGGATTGTTTGAGATCAGCCTGGGCAACACAATAAGACTCTACGTATATTGAAAGAGACAGAGAGAGAGAGAGAGAGAGAGAGAGAGAGAGAGAGAGAGAGAGAAAGAGATAGAGAGAGAGGAGGGAGAGAAAGAAAGAAACATAGGAGGGAGGGAGAGAAGAAAGAAGGGAGGAAGGAAAGAAGGAAGGAAGGAAGGAAGGAAGGAAGGAAGGAAGGAAGGAAGGAAGGAAGGAAGGAGAAAGAAAGAGAAAGAAAGAGATTGGAAAGAACGAAAGAACGAAAGAAAGGGAGGGAGGAAGGGAGGGAAAGGAAGGAAGGAAGGAAAGAAGGAAGGAGGGAACAAAGGAAAGAAGGGAGAGGGAACTATTAAAACTAGTAAATATTGAATTTTATGAAACCTCTAGAGATGAACAGTGCTATGTAGGTATCAGAAATAAAGGTATAACTGTTAGAAATAGAAATTAGAACATTATTATATGCAGATAGAAATATTTATTAAACGTGAGTGAATTTTTAAAAACCTTATAGCTAAAAAAAAATCATCAAGCAATCCAGTACAAAAATACACACACAATAATAGAAAGCTTTTACTGTGTATTTTTCAACTTCTATTGAGTGCTTCATGGAAGATATGTACTTTTCAAAGCCCTTTGAACGATATAAGCTAGTCTAATCCATACCACAATTTAATGAGGTGGTTATTATTATTATATTACCTTAATTTTACAGATGAGTTAAATTATACTCAGAGATTATGTGATTTTTGTCTGAGTGAAAAGCAGGAGAACCAAGATTTGAACTTAGTCTAAGGTTTGGGTGGTTTAAACTCTTAGCCTCTATCCTACATAGCTCCCTGCTACAACCTCTGGCATAAAAAATAAAATAGAGTAGAAAATAGAAGCGAAAAAATGCTCACAAAATAGTATCTACAATAAAATAAACAAATACAAACCTGCCAAGAAATATATCACTTTGAAAAAAAAAATGCAAAATTTTATCTAGGGAAACTCAAAAATACAGATAAATGAACAGGTTTAGCAGGTTACTAACCGAAAAACACATTTTATAAAGAGTTTACGCCCGGCGCGGTGGCTCAGCCTATAATCCCAGCACTTTGGGAGGCCGAGGTGGGTGGATCACGAGGTCAGGAAGTCGAGACCGTCCTGGCTAACACAGTGAAACCCCGTCTCTACTAAAAGTACAAAGAAAATAGCCGGGCGAGGTGGGGGTGCCTGTGGTCCCAGCTACTCGGGAGGCTGAGGAAGGAGAATGGCGTGAACCCGGGAGGCGGAGGTTGCAGTTGAGCCGAGATTGCGCCACTGCACTCCAGCCTGGGTGAGAGCGAGACTCCGTAAAAAAAAAAAAAAAAAAAAAAAAAAAAAATTTTATTTTTTTCAA
>NW_016806642.1:13506877-13534652 GCF_001698545.2 Rhinopithecus bieti | reverse complement strand
AAAAAAAAAAAAAAAAAAAAAAAAAAGAGTTTAATTATTTCCAATTTATTTGGTAAATTAAGATCAAGTAAATTCAGGTTCACCAAAGGATATTTTCATCCCGAATTTGACAAATGATTTTCAAGTTCAAAATAGTGGACAAAAGTATACATCAAACAATATGAGGAAAAAAAGTGTAAAAAAAAAAAGATTTTCCAGATAATAAAGTATATGTAAAGATATAATAATTAAACTATGATACACATGAAAAAATAATAAAAAGAAATAGATCATGGTATGTTTTAGCATTTAATTAATAAAGAAAACTCTTCACTCTTTTGTTTATTTTCAACAAAAGCTGCTGCATTGACAGCTCATCTATATCAAAGCTAGTAAATTTGGATGCCTACTTAAATAGTATTTTAAAGTCTGAAAGTTAAATAAGAAATGTACAAATCAATAAAATTAGATTATTAATATGATTTACTAGTGCAATGGACTTAGCTGAAGAAAATAAATTACACGCACAGATGCTATATGCATTATTTATAAATATAAACATTACATATAATATTTTGCAACCAATACACTTGGTAAACAATAGAAATGGATCTGATAGATAAAGGGTTAATTAATAGGCTATGAATGAATGGTTTTAAAAATTTGAAGACAAACTTCCTAAAATAAAAATGATAGGTAACATGCGTAAGCAATTCAGAAAATTAGATTTAAATATCAAATGTCTAGACCATAAACACTGTACTTAACTAGTACGCAAATGCATGCAAATTAAAATGAGATACTTCTTTTATACAAAAGTGGCAAAAATAAAAGATAACTACATTACACCTTTAACAAGAGAATAGTAAGTTTTTTCTTCTAATAACACATACATAACAAAGTTGTCTTCATCTCCGCACTGTATCTATGTTAAAGTAAGACATTGAGAAAAAAAAATAACATTTCTAACAGTACTTCATTGTACAGGAAAATATCAAATATAAAAATGAAACTTCTTTTAATACCAAAACCCATGTTCTTAAGCATTATGTTTTGTAATGTTTATAATTTTTCCAGAAAATTCTATTAGAATGTTTCAAAATATCAGCAGTGCTTATATTGAGAGTATAGAGTGGATGATAATTGGTGAAATATAAATATGTATCTCACATTGTATTTATAAAATTTAAAGATACACAATGTATTTATTGTTTTCTACATATTATAAATAAAATTAAGTACAATAAAGAGTAGAATTCATCATGGATATATTTTCACTATAATTAGTAGAAATATGGGTTTTCATTTTGGTGGAAATAAGAGTTTCAGTTTTGATCCTTTAAATGTTGCTTTAAAATGTTTTCATAAACATATAATATTTTAAAATATGTTTAAAGAAAACATATACATTAAACTATTTGTTTTTTTATTTAAAATTATAGGTTAATGTGTAGGAGTCACCATAAATACCCAAGTACAGGCATATGCCTAAGATAGTTTCTATTTGAGTTTAAATTTCTGAGAGCCGTTTGAATCATTTTGGCTGCTACCCCAAGCACAGGAGTAGGACAAGGAGAAGCAGCAAGAGCTCCACACGCTATTTATTGACCTTTGCAAGAGCAGTGACACCATCAGGTGAACTGAGATCTGGCAGCTTCTGAGCACGTTTCCATCACAGAATTATACCAAGATTGTAAGGTTTCATTAAGACGGGTTTGACAGCTGTCTTAACTACAGGCATCCTTCTATCACCCCCATCTTTCATGTTCCAGCCTCATTCCTCTCCTCACTCTTCCATGGATTTTAGCTTGGAATTTAAGACTCTGAACTAATAATGTTCATTTTATTTTCCCCATCTTATATCTTCTAACTGTAGAACAAGAAACTGCTATAAGAGCAGTCATCTCCTGAGTCTCCAAATATTGTATCAAAAACCTTGCCACAAAGTCCTGTTTCTCCTTTCCCCAGTAATATTCCAACACTTTTCCAAAGTCCGGGTGTAAATTACCTGTTTGACTTTCATTGTGATTTTGATAACCTTAATAACTGACTCCTAAAATAGTAGTATAGACCAATAATTAAAGTATTTAATGCAAGGCTCACTAAAGCTGAAAACATTTGTGATTGTATAGTTATTTTAAATATGTTGGAGAATCTCACATTAAATACAAACAAAAAACAACAACAGATAAGCTACTACAAAGACCAAAGACACTACTTATCATTCCACTTTGTCTTATACTTCCCTGACTTTTATTTACGCCTTTTCAGTCACATTTCTCAAGAATAGTCTTTACTTGTGTGTTTATTTCTTACATACATACTCGGTGGGCTACTTCAACAAAGGCTGATTTATTCCCTCACTTTAACTAAACCAGTACTTGGAAAAGTTAACCGAAATGAGCTTTTTAAAATTTTCTCTTTCATGTGACATCGCAGTAGAATTGAATAGAGTAGGACACTCCTTCCTTTCTTACACTCTTTCTTAAACACTCTTTGCCTGCACTCCACGACACTTCCTCTTTCATTTTACTCATTAGCACATTCACAGAGAAGTTGTCCTCGCTATAATCTCTTAGTGCTAGACCTTTAACTCTTCACTTCTCTTTCATAAAGCAGTGTCTTTTAAGCCCACAAATATAATCTCTACATATAATTAAAGATCTGCAATTTTAATTTTAGCCGAACTTTCTTCCCCAAGCTTCAGATTCATGTTTCCACTGTCCTCTTGATCTCATAACTTGAGTCCCTCAAAATGTCTCCAAAGTAACCAGTCAAGAATAGAGATCATGATCTGTCCACTTTCTTTTCCAGAACCAATTCTCTTCCAGTATTTCTTGTCACAATAAAAGGCACACGCTGTTAGATGAACCAGAAACCAAGGAGTTATCATTAACTTTTCCTTCACTCCCCCACATCTAATCTATAACATTTTCCTGTTAATTATATTTTCTAATTACATGTTGAGTCCATCTAATTGTTTCCATCCCTGATATTAAACTCAAATCAATTATACCTTATCTGTACAATATTTCAATAGTCTCCCAATCATTTAAACCTTGTGTTGGCTCGTGTCCTATTTTCACTTAGACATAACGCTGTTCTTACAAAGGCACCTGCAGTCATTTAAAGTTTCTACTTATAGTAGTGCAGGTTGTTTTTGGAATGACTTTTGAAGTTGTGTGTTTTAAATGTTACAGACAATAGAGTAAGTTAACTACTTAACACAATAAACGTTTTACACATATTCCCATTGTGTATACCTATCTATTTTATACAAAGTTTTCTAAGAAGACTTTCATTAAAATGTTACACTTCAGTAAATGCAACATGAATAACTTGTGAATATATCTTTTCATTATCTATTTTGGTTTCATAAAACGAATGAGACTGTTGTATTTAAATAACGTTTAATTTTGGTAGATGTTAAACAACTAAAAATTTAAACTTTCTGTCACTTCATTTTCCTTTATTATGCGTAAATATGTTAAAATAAATGTTATCCAAATTCATTTTATTTGACTTAAAACCTACGAAATTTGAAAGATAGGATAATAACATTCATTAAATAGATTGATTCAATTTCCTTTAGCCAAATGTACCAGAGTGTGGTACATTAATAAATTATTCAATTACTCAATTGATAAAATAGATACATACATGACAGATAAAATGAATCTACAATATGCTATGTCTTATAGTAAATATATTTTATTCAGTTATGACATAGCATATAATAGATATAATTGGTTAACTGAGACATATTCCTTATTCTAACACGGCTTAGCTTCATAAAAAAGACAGAAAAAAATAATATAGTAGCTAGTAATAAGTATGAAGACAAAGTACTCTAAATGTTTATGGAAGAGATTCCAGTCATTTAATTTTAAACAAGGATTAATGGAAGAAAAGACATTTAGGGAAAAAAAGAGCTAATAAGATGAGAAAGATCATACCAGCGTAGATATGATCAACTCAATTAAATCTGATTTTTGGGAGGACTACAGAAAATGTTTGAAAATTAATGTTATACATAAGAAATGGATAATAGTTTGCTTTGACGTTAATAAACAGTTTAAGGAGACAGCCAGTGTGGGATGGAGCTGGAAATGTTAAGGTTGAATGAAATATTGGCTTTGATTTATGAATTAGATGTGTTGAATTTGACCTGTAAATGGTTCATAAATAGAGATTTGAAAAAAGAATTGTAGCAAAATGCAACTGTCTTCTTAAAAAAATGATGATAGTTCTATGTCATTCTTAAAACGAGAAGAAAAGTAAAATTATAGTCTTAAGTTTAAACAGAAACATACCGAACAGTACCAGAATTATAAAAAGTAATTGCTTATCAATCATGAACACTAATAGATCTATCTTGAAAAAAATCTGAGCTAATAATAATCTTCAAAATTTAAACCAATGTGTAAATTATTGATTATTTATCTTTAGTAAACAAATATTTATTTTATATATAAAATATGTTTACAAAATGGTGTTTTTCTAGTCCCTGGGGACACTAGAGTGAACAAAACAGACAACATTTTCTGCCATCACAAAGTATAAATTATATTCAGTGAGATAAAACATAAACACAAGTAACAGCAAAGAATGTTGGGTTATGGCAGTGATGGATAATGTTATTTGTTAACTTGACTGTGCCACAGTGTGTCCTGGTTAAACATTATTTCTGGGAAAATCTGTTAGGATATTCCTGGATGAGATTAGTAGTGAAATCTGTGGACTCAACAGTGGAGATTGCCCTTTCTAATATGAGTGAACAATATGCAATCCATTGAGATCCAGAATAGAATAAAAAGAAGGAGAATGACTAGGATTTGTACCATTGGCTCTACTTGCTCTCAGATCTTTGAACTTGGAATGAAATTACACCCCCAGCTTTTCTTAGTCTCCAACCTACAGATGGCAGATATAAAAAAAATCAGTCTCCTTAATCATAAAGGTCAATTCCTCATTATAAATTTCTCCATCTCTCTCTGTTCTTGGCCAATAGAAAACAAACACACAACAGACACACACAACATACACACAATATGTGTGTATGTAAATATATATATGATTGAAGTAGCAGAGATGAAGAGAAGTAGCAGATCAAGTTATTTTATGGGCATATTAGGCAGTAGTCAGATGGCTAGCTTCTAGAGTTCACTATGGCCTTTTTAAATTTTAATATTTTTCAACTTCAGTTTTCTTTTATATAAAAACAGGAATAACAGTGGCAACTAATTAAGTTAATATCTGTAGAACATTTAGAATCATACTAGGAAGTTAGGACACACTAAGAATTGGCAAAAGAAGGAAAGGGGAGACACTAGGATTTGCTAATGGATCAAATGTCAGGAGAAAAAGATAAGAGTTAGATACTTAACTGAGAAACTGGAGGGGCTGAACTTTTCTATATTGAAAAAGAAAGACTGACTTAAAAGGAAAACACTAGTGAAAATATAAGGAGCTAAGTTTTTGATATCTAATGCCTTGAATGCCATTGAGATGTCTCTGTGAAAAGGTGGAGCGGGCTGCTGTGGGCCTAAAATGCAGCTACAAATTTGGAAAGTTCTAAGATATAGATGGCATTTAAATCAAAGACGGAATAAAAACATAAAGCGAGTAAGTGAAGATAGAGAAATAGAAGAGTTCTAAAGACTCTATGGAAACATACAATTTTAGAGATGAGAAAGAAACAGAAAAAGAGAATAAGAAAGATAAAGAAAAAAGAAAATAAAAATAGAAAAAATCATATGAATGTAGCTAAACTCTGAAAGTGCTTGTAATAATTTGAAAGAAAAATGAAGGGTATTTAAAGGTTAAGACAGTCACTAACTGTATTAGTTCAATTTCATGCTGTTATGAACAAATAACAGAGACTGGGTAATTTATAAAGTAAAGAGGTTTAATTGATTCACAGTTCCGCATGACTAGGGAGGCCTCAGGAAACTTATAATCATGGCAGAAGTAAAAACAAACATGTCCTTATTCACATGGCAATAGGGAAAGAGAAGTGCAGAACAAAGCCTCAAAATCTCCCTGTAAAACCATCAGGTCTCATGAGAACTCACTATCGTGAGAACAGCATGGGGTAACTACTCCCATGATCTAATCACTGCCCACAAATTCTCTCCTCCAACTCATGGAGATTACAATTCAGATTACAATTCAGGTTGAGACTTAACTGGGGACACAGAGCCAGACCGTATCACCAACACTTCAAATGCTGCTGATAATCAAGTAGGATGAACACTGAGAAATGGCCATCGGATGTAGCAATTTCACAGTGATTGTTGCCCTGGTCAAGAGTTTCAGTGGAGCAGTGGGAAAAAAATACCTTACTGTAATGGATTCCAGAGAGAATAAAAAGAGAGTAAGATTATCTGTGATGAAAATGTGAGAAATGAGACATTAATGGTGGAGAATGCATAGTCAAGAGGATTTACTGGTTTATTTTCAGTTTTTGAAACTGCATGATATATCAGAATATTTGCATGTTTACATGACTGGTTCAGGAAAAATAAATAATTTAATGCAGAGTACAAGGGATAAGCTTGCCAGAGCATTACGCTAAAATAGATCAGAAAGGAGAAATAAAGTGAAAAGCGGAGAGATTGGTCTAAGCAAGAAGCATGAGTATTTTATCTGTAGAGGTAGGAGAGAATGTTAGGCATATAGGCAAAAATGCAAGAAGGTAAGCAGAAAATTGTGATTTTTTTGTGTGATTACATCAATTATCTCAGTTAAAGAAGATACCATGTCATCAGCAAAGCATATTAATGGAAAGGAGGTAATATGGTATGAAATAGTCATGGAGAAGAATAAAAGGAACATACATATGTAGATATGCATAAAAACGTACATACGTAGATATGCACTTAAATATATATTTATGTTTATATACACATACATAAACATATGTAGGGATCAAAGAAGAAGAAAAATATACATTTAATTATATATGCATGTATATATAAGTATGTATATGTATAAACAAATATTAAAACTGGTACATATGTATGATATATTGTATTAGTCTATTTTCATCCTGTTATGAGAAAATATCCAAGACCAAGTGATTTACAAAGAAAAACAAGTTTAATGAACTCACAGTTCCACGTGGCTGGGGAGGTGTCACAATCATGGTGAAATGTGTAGGAGGAGCAAGGGCATGTCTTACATGGTGGAAAACAAGAAAGCATGTGCAAGGGAAGTGCCCTTTATAAAAGCAGCAGATCTCATGAGACTTATTCACTGTCATGAGAACAGCATGCAAAAAACCTGCCACCATGATTCAATTACCTCCAAACAGGTCCCTCCCACAACACATGGACATTATGGGAGCTACAATTAAAGATGAAATTTGGGTGGGGACACAGCCAAACAATATTTTTCCTCACCTGGTCCCTCTAAAATCTCATGTCCTCACATTTCAAAAACAATTATGACTTCCCAACAGTCCCCCAAAGTCTTAACTCATTTAAGAATTAACTCAAAAGTCCACAGTCCAAAGTCTCATCTGAGACAAAGCAAGTCCCTTTCACCTATGAGCCTGCAAAATCAAAACAAAGTTAGCTATTTCCTAGACACAATAGAGTACAGGCATTGGTTAAATACACGCATTCCAAATGGGAGAAACTGGCCAAAACTAAGTGGCTACAGGTCCCATGCAAGTCTGAATTTCAGTGGGGCAGTATAATCTTAAAGCTCCAAAATGATCTCCTTTGACTCCATGTCACACATCCAGGTCACGCTGATGCAAAAGGTGGGCTCCCATGTTCTTGGGCAGCTCTGCTTCTGTGGCTTTGCAGGGTATAGCTACCCTCCTGGCTGCTTTCATGGACTGGCTTTGAGTGTCTGTGGCTTTTCCAGGAGAATAGTGCAAGCTGTCAGTGGATCTATCATTCCGGGATTTGGAGGATGGTGGCCCTCTTCTCACAGTTTCACTAGGTGGTACCCCAGTGGGGATTCTGTGTGGGGGTTCCAACCCCACATTTCTCTTCTATACTGCCCCAGCAGAGTTTCTCCATGAGGGCTCTGCCCCTACAGCAAAAGTCTACCTGGACATCCAGGCATTTCCATACACACTCTGAAACCTAAGCAGAGGTTCCCAAACCTAAATTCTTGACTTCTGTGTACCCACAGGTTCAACATTACGTGGAAGCCACAAAGGTTTGGGGCTTGCACCCTCTGAAGCCACAGCCTGAGGTGTACCTTGCCCCATTTTAGCCATGACTGGAGATGAAGCAGTTGCCATGTAGGGCAGCATGTCACAAGGCTGCATAAGGCAGATAGGCCCTGGGCCCAACCCAGAAAACCATTTTTTCCTCCTAAGCCTCCAGGCCTGAAATGAGAGAAGCTGCTGTGGGAAACCATGGTTTCTGCATGTCAGAAACCATGCCTGAAGACATTTTCCCCTTCTTGGTGATTAACATTTGGCTCTTCATTACTTATGCAAATTTCTGCAGCCAGCTTGAATTTCTCTGCAGAAATAGTTTTCTTTCATATTGCATTGTCAGGTTGTAAATTTTCCAAACTTTTATTCTCTGCTTTCTCTTGAATGCTTTGCTGCTTAGAAATGTCTTCCACCAGCTACCTTAAATCATCTCTCTCAAGTTCAAAACTTCCCCCATCTCTAAGGCAGTGGCAAAATGCCACTAGTCTTTTTGCATACCAAGAATGACCTTTACTCAAGATCCCAAGATGTTCCTCATCTCCATCTGAGACCACATCAGCCTGGAGTTTTTTGTCCATATCATATCAGCATTTTGATCAAAGCCATTTAACAAATCTCTGAGGAGTTTCAAACTTTTCTGTATTTTCCTGTCTTCTTCTGAGCCCTCCAAACTGTTTCAACCTCTGGCTGTCAACCAGTTCCAAAGTCACTTCCACATTTTTGAGTATCCTTATGGTAGCACTCCAGTCTACCAGTACAAATTTACTGTATTCACCAATTTTCATACTGCTATGAAGAAACACATAAGAATGGGTAATTTATAAAGCAAAAGAAGTTTAATGAACTCACAGTTCCACACAGCTTGTGAGGCCTCACAATCATGGCAGAAGGTGAAGGAGGAGCAAGGGCATGTCTTACATGGAAGCAGAGAAGAAAGCATGTGCAGGTGAACTACCCTTTATAAAAGCAGCAGAGCTCAAGAGACTTATTCACTATTACAAGAACAGCATGGGAAAACTCACCACCATGAATCTATTACCTCCCACCAGTTCCCTTCTACGACATATGGGCATGATGGGAGCTAGAGTTCAAGATGAAATTTCCATGGGGACACAGCCAAGCCATATCATATATATTTTGATGTATACAAATATATATAAACTTGATTATTTTGTTTTCCTGGTAGTACTTTTAAATGCTATTTTATTGTGGTCGGAAAAGATACTTGGTATGATTTCAGTCTTCTTAAATTTGTTAGACTTGTTTTATGATTAAACACATAATTGATCTCAGAAAATATTTCATGTGTCTTTAAGGGAATTTGTGTTTTTCTGCTGCTGGGTACAAAGTTTTGTATATATCTGTCAGGTCTATTTGATCTATAGTATTATTCACATCCATTTTTGTTTCTTATTTCTGTCAAGATGTTCTAGTCATTATGTAAAATGGGATAATTAAGTCTACTATTATTGTATTAACTGTCAAGTTCAGTTCTGTCAATATTTGCTTTATATACTCACATGCCCTAAATATTGATGCATATATATTTATAATTTTTATTCCTGTTGAAATGACACATTTATCATTTAAAAACAGTCTTTTTTTAATGTCAAAAGACAAATGACATCTTTGTCTCTAGAGACAGTTTTTGACCTAAAGTCTATTTTGTCTAATATACATATAGACATTTATTTTTTAAAATTTTTGTTTACCATTTAGGTGGAATATGTTATTGCATCCCTTTACTTACAGCTTATGTGTATCTTTTAATATAAAGTAAGTTTCCTGTAGACAGTATAGAGTAATTTTTTTTTTAATCCATTTAGGTCCTACATGTCTTTTTACTGAGGAATTTAATACACTTATGTTTAAAGTCATTATTGATAAGAAAAGGCTTACTATTGGCATTTTGTCTTTTTTTGCCCCTCTTTTTCTCTCTGGCTCTCTTTCTTCATCTTTCTTTTTTATTATTGTTATCAATAAATTTTGATTCCATTCTCTTTTTCGTATGTGTAAAAGATATTCTGTATGCATTCTATAGGGCTTTTTGTGGTCATCATAAGGGTTAAATTAAATATCTTATAGTCTTATAGTTATAACATACTATTTTAAGCTGGTAACTTCACTTGCAAATAAAAACTCTGCACTTTTACCAATGAAATGAAACTAAAAATCAATAATAAGAAGAAAATGGGAAAATTCAGAACTACGTAGAGACTAAAGATACACACTCTTAAATGAATGTTGGACCAAAGAAAAAATCAAAAGGAAATTAAAAATTATCTTGAGACAAATGAAAACCAAACACAAGACACTAAAACGTGCAAGGTACAGCAAATGCTGTACTAAAAGCAAAGTTCATAGCAATAAAACTCTACATTAAAAAAGAAAAAGTGTCTCAAATAAACAACCTAGCTTTATTCCCAAGGAACTAAAAAAAAAAAAAAAGAACAAACTAAGCCCAAATTTAGTAGAAGGAAAGTAATGAGTATCAGAGCAGAAATAAGCAGAGAATAGAAAAAATATGAATAAAGTCATAGTTATTTTTATTTGAAGAGATAAACAAAATTAACAAATTACTAGCTGGACTAAACAGAGAAGGCTCCAATGAAATCAGAGATGAAAAATGAGACATTACAATGGATGATACAGAAATAAAAATAATCATAAGGAAAAATTATACACCAATGAATTGAAAAGAATTAAGTACATTTCTGGAAACATACAACACATCAAGACTGAATAAAAAAGAAATAAAGTGTAAACACACTAATAACAATGAAATTAAAGTAGTAATCAAAAACCACTCAATGAAGACAAGCCTAGGACTAAATGACTTTATAAAATGTCTTCATGGATATTCTACAAATCATTCAAACAGTAATTAATACTAATCTAGCTTAAACTCTTCTGAAAACAGAATAAGAGGGGCACTTCAAACTCATTTTATAAAGCCAGGGTTATCGTGGTACCAAAGCAAACAAAACACCACAAGGAAAACAAAAGAAAAGAAAACTACAGGGTAATATCTGTAGTGAATATAGATGCAAAAATCATCAGTAAAATACTAGCAAACCAAATTCAACAGCACATTAAAAAGATTGTACACCATGACCAAGTGGTATATATCCCTGAATGCATTGTTGGCTCAACATGTGCAAATTCATCCATATAATACACTGCATTAACAGAATGGAAGCTAAACACTACATGACTACCTCAGTAGATGCAAAAAAAAAAAAAAAAAAAAAAAAAAAAAAAAAAAAAAAAAAATTGACAAAGTTCAAAATTTATAGATGATAAAAAGTTACAAATATAATTAGTATGGAAATAATTTACCTCAACATATAAAAGCCATTTATGGAAAAAAAAATAACATAATCAATGTGGCTTTTAGATTTTCATCAGAGATTCAGTAAAGTCAAGAATGCCCATTTTCACACCACTTATATTTAGCATAATAGTGAAAGTTCTTACCAGAGTAACTGGATGAGAAAAATAAATAAAAAGCATCTAAGTGGGAAAGAATGAAGCAAAATTATCTATGTACAGATGACATGATCCTATATGAATAAAACCCCAAAGACTCAATTTTTAAAAAGTGGTTAGAACTGCTAAAAGATTTTGTGACGACACAAAACTAACATACAAAATCAGTAGTGTTTTTTTACACCAAAATGAACTTTTCAAAAGGAAATAAAGAAAATAATATCATTTGCGTAACATCAAAAGGATTAAAATATATAGAAATAAATGTAACCAAAATAATAAAAAAGTACACAGAAAATTGCTAAAACATTGTTGAAAGAAATTTAAAACAACACAAATAAGTGGAAAGTTTTCACATATTCACGCACTAAAAGAACATTGTTAAAATGTCCATACTACTCAAAACAATCTATAGATACAATGCAATTCCTATCAAAATTCCAATGGGATTTTTTTTTTTTTATGGGAACAGAAAATAAAACCCTAAAATTCATATGAAATCACAAAGACCTGAAATGGCCAAAAGAAACTTGAGAAAGAAGAATGAAATTAGAGATATTACACTTCCTGAATTCAAATTATACTACAAATCTCTAGTAATCAAAATAGCATGGCACTAAAATAAAAACAGACAAATGGACAAATGGAAGAGAATAGAGAGCCCAGAAATAAACCTATGTATATATGGCCAACTAATCTTCAACCAAGGTTCCTGGAATCTATAATGGTAAAGGATAGTCTCTTCAACAAATAGTGACGGGAAAACTAGATATCCCATGGGACTAGTTACCTTAATCACACACAAACTTTAACTCAAAATTGATCAAAAAAAAAAAAAAAAAAAAAAAAAAAAAAAAAAAAAAAAAAAAAAAAACCTAAGTGTAAGATCTGAAACCATAAAACTCCTAAACAAATACAAAGGTGAAGAGCTCCTGACATTGGTCTTGGCAATAAATTTTTAGATATGACACCTAAAGCATGGGTGACAAGAGCAAAAATAAAAGTGACCATATGCAAGTAAAAAGCTTCTGCAGAGTTAAAAAACAAACAAGCAAAATAGAGAAGCAGCATATGGATTGGGAGAAGACATTTTCAAACCCTATATCTGATAAGGGGTTAATGTCCAAAATTTATGAGGAACTCATACAACATAATAGAAAAACAAATCTAACTAAAAATGGGTAAAGCACTTGAGTGGACATTTTCCTAAGAAGACATACAAATAGTCAGCAGATATATGAAAAAGTGTGCAACATCCCTATTCATCAGGGAGATGCAAATCAAAACTACAGTGAAAGATTCCCTCACATCTGTTAGGTTGGCTATTACCAAAAAGACAAAAGAAAACAAGTTCTGGCAAGGATGTGGGGAAAAGGCAACCTTTGTAGACTATTGGTGGTTCTGTAAATTGGTACAGCCATTATAAAAAGAGTATAGAGGTGCCTGAAAAAATTAAACATAAAAACTATATATGATATAGAAATCCCATTTATAGTTACATAGCTAATAAAGTAAAATAAAATCAATATCTCAAAAAGATTTCTGAACATTCATGTTCATTGCAGCATTATTCAAAATAGCTATGATATGGAAACAACCGAAATGCCCCAGTGTCTGTCAACAGATAAATGGATAAAGAAATTTTGGAGGATCCATACACCATCATTCGGCCTTGGAAAAGAATGAAATATCGCTATTTGCCACAACATGGGCTAACCTGGAGAATATTATGCTAAGTGAAATAAGACAGACAGAGAAAGGAAAAATCTGCATGAACTCAGTTATATTTGGAACATAAAAAATATCTAATTTACAGAAGCACACAGTAGAAAGGTGATTATCAAACATGCATGCAGGGGTGGGAGGAGAATGGGGAGATATTGGTTAAATGGTACAAAGTTTCAGTTATGTAGGATGAGTAAATTCTAGAGATCTAATTTACAGCAAGGTTACTATAGTTAATAACATTGTATTGTAATACTTGACATTTGCTAAGAGAGGAGATCCTAAATGTTGTCACTATTAAAAAAAAAAAAAGCAACTGTGTAAGGAGATGAATGTTAACTAGCTTTACTGTAGTACTCATTTCACAATGTATCTGTACATCAAGATTATCAAGGCATTATGTTGTAAACCTCAAATACATGCAATATTTATAAATAAACACTATTCTAGAGAAGTTAGCAAAAACCCTCAAGTGGATAGTTTCCAAGGGTAGGACAAGTCGTCTACAGTGACTAACACTGGCTAACCATATAACAGCTATTCCCCTTTTTTCTGAAGTATTGAAAACCCAACTTCATTTAAATTCAGATATTAAAGAGTGGACCCAGAACAACACTGAACTCACATACTAGGTCTTGAGTATAAATCATACCTGTTAAAAGCAATAGCAATAAAACTATTTGCCAATGACTGGATGGGGTATCTGAGTGACCTCATTTTGGCCAAACAAAACAATTTCAAAGTCTCTTTATGATTTTGGGGAATATTCTCTTATGATAAAATTGTCTTGCAGGAAGAGTTGCTTTCTCTTTGTCCCCATTTGGGATGCTCTGACATGAACAAGTGCTATTTAGATACCTGCATACAACTTTTAACAATTAAGAAAGAGAAAAATGATTTGCAGAGATGCCAACACAAAGTTCTAACGCCATAAAGCAACTAAATAAATTCTGGTGCTACACTCTTCCGGTTTTGAGAGGCAAAATTTAAATATCATTGTAAATTAAACTAATATAATTCAAGTTTTATTTCACTTGAAGACAAGTATGTCCAAACTGATATGCTGCCTATGGCAAAGTAAATGGCCAATACATTGAAATAAACTCATTCTAAGATTCTTGGAAATTCACGTTACCCAGTTGAGCCTGGAGGTCTTTATTGTTCTAGAATGATATACTTATTTTTCTGGGGGCATGCAACGGTTTGGTGCAAGAATATTTATAGATAAAAGAGTTTAATAGAAAACAGAGATAAAACCTTAGTTCAAGGCAAAGGGTAAGAAAATATTTAGGAAAAGTGTAAATTTTGTATTTACATTTAAATACAAAAAGCAAGAGTAGGCCGAGTACAGTGGCTCACACCTGCAATTCCAACAATTTGGGAGGCCAAGGCAGGTGGATCACCTGAGGTCAGGTGTTTGGGTCCAGCCTGCCCAACATGGTGAAACTCCTCTCTACTAAAAATACAAAAATTAGCCAGACATGGTGACGCACACCTGTAATCCCAGCTACTTGGGAGTCTGAGGCAGAAGAATCACTTGAACCCAGGAGACAGAGGTTGCAGTGAGCCGAGATCGCACCACTGCATTCCAGCCTGGGCAATAAGGTGAGATTTTGTCAAGGAAAAAAAAAAAGCAAGAGCAAAATTTCTAAACTAAATTCTCTTAAATAAAAAGCCTTAAATACAAGAGAAAACAAGAGGTAGATACCAGGGGCTGAGATTGTATGGATTTTCAGGAATCGAGATTATTTGTAACATACACTGTAAGTGAAGAAAAATTAAGAATACAATTTTAAAATTGCTTGGTGATTTGGGAGGCCAAGGTAGGAGAATCATTTGAAGCCAGGAGTTTGAGACCAACCTGAACAACATAGTGAGACCCTGTCTCTACAAAAAGTTTTAAAAACAACAAAATATTGCTTGAAAAAAATGCAAATGAAAACACAGGTACTAAAACCTATGGTGCAAATACAGGAAAAGCAGTATTAAGAGAAATGTATATAGCAATAAATACCTATATTAAAAAAAATGAGAGATTTCAAGTAAAAAACCCAATGATGTACCTCAAGGAATCAAAAATGCAAGAATAAGCCAAAGCCAAAATTAGTAGAAGAAAAGAAATAACAAAGATCTGAGCAGAAATAAATCAAATTGAGACCAAACAAGTACAAAAGATAAAACAACATGTAGTCTTTTGAAAAGAAGTTTGATGTTTAAAACTTGACAAGACATTAGCCAGATGAACTAAGAAAAAAAAAAAGGAGAAGACACAAATAACTAAAATCAGAAACAAGAAACAGATATCACAACAGATACCTTAAAAATGCAAAAAATAGGCCGGGCTCAGTGGCTCAAGCCTGTAATCCCAGCACTTCGGGAGGCTGAGGCGGGCAGATCATAAGGTCAGGAGATGGAGACCATCTGGCTAACATGGTGAAACCCCGTCTCTACTAAAAACACACAAAAAAAATTAGCCAGGGGTGGTGGCAGGCACCCATAGTCCCAGCTACTCAGGAGGCTGAGCGGGGAGAATGACTTGAACCCAGGAGGCAGAGCTTTCAGTGAGCCGAGATCATGTCACTGCTCTCTAGCCTGGGCAACAGAGTGAAACTCCATCTCAAAAAATAAAATACAAAGAATAATTAGAGACTATTGTGAAGAACTATATGACAATAAATTTTAAACCTAGAGGAAATGAATACATTCCCACACATACAACCTACCATAATTGATCCCAGGAGAGAGAGAAAACCTGAAAAGATAAAAAAAAATTACAAGATTGAATCAGTAATAAAAATCTCTCAATAAAGCCAGGTCCAGGACTGGAGGTATTCCCCTCCGATTTCTATTGAACCTTTAAAAGGAATTAATAACAATATTTTAAAATTCTTACGAATAAATTGAAGTGAAAAGAATTTTCTTAACTTGCTTTACAAGGCCAGCATAATCCTAATACCAAAACCAGAAAAGGACACACAAAAAAAGAGAACTACAAGCCAATATCCCTAGTGAATATAAATACCAATATCCTTAGCAAAATACTGACACACCAAATCCAACAACAAAAGAAAAAGTTAATACATGATGACCAAGTTGTATTTATCCTAGAAATGAAAAGATGGTTCAAAATGTACAGAACAACAAGCATGTTATGTCATATCGACAGAATGAAAGACAAAGATCATACTGAATGGGCAAAAGCTGGCAGCATTGCCTTTGAAAACATGCACAAAAAAAGGCTGTCCTCTCTTACTACTCCAGTTCAACATATAATTGGAAGTCCTGGCCAGGGCAATCAGGAAAGAGAAAGAAATAAAGGGCATTCAGATAGGAAGAGAGAGAGTCAAATTGTCTTTGTTTGCAGATGACATGATTGTATATTTGGAAAACCCCACTGTCACAGCCCCAAAACCCCTTAAGCTGATAAGCAACTTCAGCAAAGTCTCTGGATACAAAATCAATGTGCAAAAAATTACACGCATTCCTATACACCAATAATAGACAAACAAAAAGCCAAATCCTGAGCAAACTTCCATTCACAATTGCTACAAAGAAAATAAAATACCTAGGAATACAAGTTACATGGAATGTGAGGGGCCTCTTCAAGGAGAACTACAAGCCACTGTTCATGGAAGTAATAGAGGACACAAAAAAATGGAAAAACATTCCATTCTCGTGGAAAGAATCAATATCATGAAAATGGCCATACTGCCCAAAGTAATTTATATATTCAATGTTACTCCCGTCAAGCTACCATTGACTTTCTTCATAGAATTAAACAAACAAACAAACAAGCAAACAAACTACTTTAAATTTCATAAGGAACCAAAAAGGAGCCCATATAGCCAAGACAATCCTAAGGAACAAGAACAAAGTTGGAGGCATCATGCTACCTGCCTTCAAACCATACTACAAGCCTACAATAACCGAAACCACATTGTACTGGTACCGGAACAGATATATGGACCAGTGGGACAGAGCAGAGGCCTCAGGAATAACACCACACATCTACAACCATCTGATCTTTGACAAACTTGACAAAAACAAGCAATGGGGAAATGATTCCCTGCTTAATAAATGGTGTTGGGAAAGCTGTCTAGCCATATGCAGAAAACTGATACTGGGCCTTTTCCTTATATCTTATAAAAAATTAACTCAAGATGGACTTAAGATTTAAATGTAAGACCTAAAATTAAAATGTAAGACCTAAATTTAAATGTAAGACCTAAAATTCTCCGTCCATTGTACTGTCTGCCCGTGGTAGGGATGGCAGTAGGATCATATTTGATGACTTCCGAGAAGCATATTATTGGCTTCGTCACAATACTCCAGAGGATGCGAAGGTCATGTCCTGGTGGGATTATGGCTATCAGATTACAGCTATGGCAAACCGAACAATTTTAGTGGATAATAACACATGGAATAATACCCATATTTCTCGAGTAGGGCAGGCAATGGCGTCCACAGAGGAAAAAGCCTACGAGATCATGAGGGAGCTTGATGTCAGTTATGTGCTGGTCATTTTTGAAGGCCTCACTGGCTATTCCTCTGATGATATCAACAAGTTTCTTTGGATGGTCCGGATTGGAGGGAGCACAGATACAGGCAAACATATTAAGGAGAATGACTATTATACTCCAACTGGGGAGTTCCGTGTGGACCGTGAAGGTTCTCCAGTGCTGCTCAACTGCCTCATGTACAAGATGTGTTACTACCGCTTTGGACAGGTTTACACAGAAGCCAAGCATCCTCCAGGCTTTGACCGTGTCCGAAATGCTGAGATTGGGAATAAAGACTTTGAGCTTGATGTCCTGGAGGAAGCGTATACCACAGAACATTGGCTGGTCAGGATATACAAGGTAAAGGACCTGGATAATCGAGGCTTGTCAAGGACATAAATGTCACGTCCAGCTCTGATATGCTTCGCACTGGGCACATCACATTTAGGACATTGAAGATTTTTTCTTTTTTTTTTTTTTTTTTTTTTAATATGCAGTTTGTAAGAACAAAGCTGGATGGCATTAGAATTTGTCCTGGGCAGTATGGGCTGGGACAAATGAAATGATTTTTATAATTCTAAACAGGTTACCAAATGAAATGTCATGGCTTTACTTTGGTCAATTAAAGGGGGGAATTTAAAAAAAAATAAATAAATAAAATAAAAATGTCAATGCCACAAAAGACATAGGAAGACTGAACAAAATTTCTCCAGATTAAATTAAAAGCATCATTATTTTTAAAATAATAATTATTATATAAGAACAAGTAGCAGAAACTGGGAGCATTTAAGGCAAGCCTAAATTCATGGCCACCTTCCTTAGAGCTGAAAGGTGCCTGACCCATTCAGAGAGTCAGCTGTATCTGTGCCATACACTGCTTGAAGAGCAGCAATTATGATATTTCATTTGATGATCATGACCACTCTGTGAGGTACTATTTGTAATTCCTGTTTTATAAGTAAGGACACTGAGGTTCAGAGAGGTTCAAGAACCTCCAAAAACATACTTCCAAAGAGCATGATTTTTTTTTTTCCCAGCATGCCCAACTGGAAGGGCTCCTGGGATACATAAGCCAGTGATAACTGAACTAAGCACACTCAGTAAAAACAAGAGCTGAAGTAGTCATGAGCATCTAAGTTATATCCAGAGGCTGAAAAAGCCTAGCAGAAATTACATTTATCTTACAAATAATAAAACGGTTCTATTGCAACAATTGCTACTGAAATGATCACATTGCTTTGGTTTTGGCAGGAGTGCTATCGATTTAATGAGTCACACCACTTTCTCGTTAGAGGCTCTGAATGACAGCTGTGTATTTCTGTGGTTATTAAGACTGAGAAAAACCAATGCATTGTGGTAAACGTATTGAATCAGTTAGGAGAGGATAGAACACTCTATGACAGCAAACAACTCCAAAATCTCAGTGCCTCAAAACAGCAGAGGTTTCCGTCTGCTTCCACTGCGCATCCGCTGAATCAGCCGGGGGATCTGCTCTGCAGTGTTTTTTCACTCCAAGACCCAGGCCAATAAAACAGTTTCTATCTAGAACATCGCATTCTTCCTGTGGAGGAAGACGAGAACTCTTAAGAACCTTGCACTGGTGATTAAATGTTTCTCTTGCAGATCACTGGCCCGATTAAGTCCAGTGACCCAGCATAGCCCTGGGGGCCTGGCAGTGTGATCCCATCCGGTTCTTGGAAGGGGAGAGCATTTGAAATATTTAGTGAAGACCCGTAATGACTATCAAGTTTATGGAGTTTTGTAGATTGTGTATCTTCACCAAATATTTAGCAAAAAAACAGTTTTGTGCCAGGTATGGTACTAAGCACTGAAGATAAGATATGGTTCTTTGGTTTCATAAAACTTAGGACTCCTTGAGATTAAAGTTTTACAAAAATGGTATCTTTGGTGGTAGAAAATTAAAAAGTTCCAGCTCTAGGCCCCTTCTTCTTTTGGAGACGGGGAAACTAAAGCCCAGAGATGTTCTCAGGATGACCCAAAAGAAGAAGGCTGGTTTCTATACCCCAGCACTTTATTAGAGCAAGTGACAGAAAGGAGGCTTAAAGGCATCTCTATGTTTATAAAGCTCTCTTGAAAGTTGCATAAATGGGCTAGGGTGTTCTGTTTATACAGAAAGACTAAGGAATGTAGACAAGGCACCCACTTTGAGTATGGGTATGACAGAGGCCAAAAAGGCCATGAACCCTAAAAAGGGCCAGGAAAGCTGGTCAGCTGCCCTGACCTGGCACCAGGCCACACATCATGCCGTCTATACACTCTCCCATGTGAATACTTAGCATGCGAGATGGACAATTCCCCAGTCTGAAGGAGTGCAGACTTCTCAGGAGACAGTTCAAGTGTATGTGGTTAAAAGCACAAACAAAACTGTTCATTCAAAGTGTCTAAAAACAAGACTGACTTACATATCAACTTATAGGATGCTTTCTTTGTCCACAGTAAACATCTTGAGAATAGAGCAGTTGACTGGACATCTCTCAGGTGCAGCACCAGCAGGAAAAAGAACTTTGGACTTTATCTGGTTTGCCTTTGAATCTCAGTTCTCTCAGTTACTTGCTAAGCAAATTATATCTCCTTTCTCTGTTTCATATCCCTCATCTGTTAAACAGGGATCATAATACCTAACATCGTGGGCTTCCAAGACAAATTACATGGGAGGAATTCTGCAGTGCACCCAGTACTTGCCAAGTATTATGTCTGGTATTTAGCACAAAAGGAATTTTAGTTTCCTCTACCCCTCACTTTGGGAGCTCAGCTGAGTTAGTAGCTGTATTTTCCTAGACAAAAGATTCTATTTGTTTATGTGTCCTACACTGCATTAGGCTAAACTATGGCAAGAAAGAGAAAGAAAACTTCAGTGGATTAATACAATTAAAATGTACTTTTGCACACGTAATACTTCTAGGTGGGTGTTGTCAGAGTCACTCTTCCCCGTACTGATGGTAACTTGATATATTTACTCTGGTGCTTCCAAGGTTACCCAAGGTGTCAACATCTCAGTGGGCTAGGAGAGAGAATGAGCATGGAGACACATTTGGGGAGGGTGATGGGGGCTGAACCTGGAGATGGGATCATTACTCATGCTTCACACTGGCTTGCAGAGAACTGAGTTATGTGGTCACACCTCATGTAAGGGAAACTGGAGATCTCATCTTGATGTATTTTTGCAAACAAAAATTAAAACCTTAATTTCCCATAAAGAGGTAGTGTAAACATCGGCAGGGAAGAATGGAATTTTGGGGACAGTTAGCAGTCTTGATTATTAATCAAGAGCAAACAGCGCTTCCCTTGTAGCTTTTATCACCATCTCTCAAAAACACAAGTACATAGAAAAAGCTGAGAGAGAGCTACCCTGGGAGAATCCAGGAATAACTTTGGTAAGGTAAGGGTATATAAATTGAAAGAAAGCACTCGACTGCTATTCTAATCATCCTTGTAATCAACATTTATTTAATTTTTAATAGGTATCACATGGTGGGGACACAAAGATGGAAAGAGGAAGGCAATGTATACTGGAAGGATCAGAAGACAACCATAGTTAGCTAAAAGGTCATGATGAAACCAGACTTGTCTAACAAATTTCTCATCAACAAACATTGTACCAAAAAAAAAATACATTGAACAAAAGTATTGCCTATGTTGTTGTTCGCACCTGTGTATTTACTAGAATGTCTGAGAGGGCTGTACTGTATATATGACTTTAAATCTTAGTTGATTTATTAACCTTGAAAAGAGCACTTCTAGTGAAAGCAATTCTTACAGCTTTGTTTTCGACCAACTAAAAATGATATCACTCTTACATATGGTCCTCCATATTCTGAGGTCTTAATTGCGCTTTTTTCTGATTTATATTTATGTCCTGAGACAGAACTTTTTGGAAAAGAAAATAAACCTACAGTTAAAAGAAAAAAGAAAACAATGAAAATAGAAACTGAGCTTAGCTGAGGATATGAGTAAAGCAAAGCAACCACTTTACCTCAAAATAACTCTAAGAAGTAGGATTATCATCACTCATTTTACAGGTAAATAATTTAACAACAGATTATAATATAGCAAACTCTTTCTTAGTATTAACTAAGCATGAAACATTATTCTAAGTGATTATCTATCTATCTCCCTATCTATTTATCATCTATCTACGTATCATCTATCCATTTATTATTTATTATTTATCTATCTGTCTACCTATCATCTATCCATTTATTATCTATCTATCTATTCATCTGTCTACCTCTCTCTTTCTTATGTAATCCTTGTAGCAAATAATGAGAGTTGCCCATCCTAAGTATGAGGAAACTGAGGCAGAGCAAGGTCATAACATGTTCAAGGTCACAGAGTTAATACGCAGTAAAGTTAGGATTTGAAGCCAGACACTCAGGATCCATTTTCCATGCTCTTAACCATCATGCCATACTGACTAAATTATTTAAATTCATGCCCAAGTTCACATTTCGAGGCAGTAGCAGGAGCAGGACGGAACCCTGGTGTGCGTGACTATGAAGTACCCACTTCCTCTTCTGCTCCATACTGTCTCTCAGTAGGTCTGAGATGCAGAGTCAAGAGGGGAGAGGACACTGTAGGTGAGGGGTCCAATATGAGCAAGTACCAAGAAAAGACAGAAAAAGCCCCCAAAACGTATGCCCTTGCATGTTCCAGCCTCCAATGTCTAAATGCCAGTGGCTAATTTTGTAACTCAGTGGAAATTCTTCTTTGGTTACACAGGCCACAGCCCCTGGTCCAAGATACATACATACCGTCAACGTGTTTATTCACATGAAGGGAGGCTTCCCTCAAGTTGGTGCCTGAGTTGTCCCAGCAACATGAAAAGACAAGGCAAGCCTTGAGAAGATCTAGAGGCCAAGAAAAGGGTAGCTGGCAGTGAAAGCAGGCAGCCCAGAGCAATCCTGGCATCACGTAGAGCCCAAGAGTATTTGAGCCAGAAGGGGCCTAATGGCTCAGCCGGAGGTGAAGAAACTATGAGCTTCAGGACAGTGCTAGGCACTCTGTTAAAGGCTTTAATGAGGTTATATCATTGATTTCTAACAAAAATCCAATAAGAAATTATTCCCATTTATAGATGAGGAAACTGAGGCTTCAAAGATAGGATATGGTTTACCTGGGGTAGAACTAGGATTCAAGCCCAGAAATGCCTAATTGCAGGGCCTGTGTTCTTAGTGGCAAAGTCATTTTTCCCAAGGCAAGTCACTTGCCCACCAACTACACAGCTATCCAAGTGACAGCCAGAACCAGTGTCCTGTGCCCTCTGCCTTCCAAGGACCCCAGATTTCCCTGGCTATCAAGTAGCTAGACCATTACCCACATAGAGATCAGCCATGTGTTTCATCCGTACCTCTTAACATTCTGCCCTTCATTGCCCTGGAATGGGTCTTGTTCAAACTTCCCTTCCTTCCACAGCTCGACAAATAAGCAAACTAAAATAAAAAGCTTAGCTTTCCATGAAAAGGCAGTATAAACATCTGGCAGGCTTCCTGGGTCTTGGCTTCCTCTGCCTGGGTTTAAGTGCTCGACTTGAGTGTATTTGGGTTTCAACAGAGGAGGCTTTGCTAGACATTACTCACCCCCCTGCAAAAGCAAAAACTTAGTGATAGAAATACAAGTGCTCTTGTTTGTTGACCAAGAGCTAAACAAATCATTTGAGGTTTTGGGTTAAAAAAATCTTTCAAAAATGCAGTTCCCACATATTCAGTTGGGATATGTGTAAGTGTATATGTGTGTTTGCTTAAATCTTGTCTGAAATAAGATGGGGTATAAATATAAATATGTGCAAATAACTTAAAATAAATAAATTTGGGAAAAAAAAACTCACTTCTTTCAGTTTTATGCATTGAAATGGGCCAAAATTAATCTCAAATATGGGCCAGACTTTGACAAAATCCTCCAGTTGGTTAAGTTTTTTTATACCATTTGGGTAACTTTGGGAGTGAGTTAAGCTCTCTAGGCTCTAATTCCTCACCTATAAAATGAGGATAATATTAGGATAATATAAAATTGACTGTGGTGAGGATGGATTGAGAAAATTCTGTGAATGCCTTATAAACTGTAGAGTCCTTCATATAGACAAAAGGCTGTGTTTACTGCTATTTTCTCCGGCAGACACAGGCCTTGTAGTGGCACCTTCCCCTCCATGATTTACCAACTCAGTTGCTCTCATGCTGCTCCTTGGCTGCCAAAGGACCCCAGGAAGCCTCTTCTCCATTGGCAGTCCCATCTCCCCAATAAACACCACAGCTTTTGCAAAAAATAGGTGTCAGGTGGATCTGGCTGTGGATGGGAGAGAAAAGAAAACTAAGATAGCCAGATTCAAGAAAGCACAATTTAAATAGCCACTGATAATACTAACCAGGTTAATTCCTCCCTCCAACAGAGAAGACAAAAGAGAATGTCCTTTCTAAGCAGCATAGCAGAACACTCTTCTTTCCAGAGGGGCATGGTAAGAGGAAGTGCAAAGTAGGCAGGTATATAACAGGCCTCACAGGTAGCACAGGCAGGAAGGAGGAGGGGTATGAGCAAGACTGAGAGAAGTGCATCAGTCCTGGATTCTCTAACAGCAGTGAACTAAACCCATGCTTAGGACATTGGCAAAGGAGGAATGGCTAATAAGTAATTTGATTTTATTTTTGAATTACATATGTGGGAGAGAAATATGATGCTTTCAGTGCTGTGGACATATAAAGACCCTGGTCCTGATCCAGGAGGTACTTGGGTACCGAGTGTCAACAAGAGCCCCTAAGAAAAGATAGGGTGAAGCTCCCATGGCCCTGCCACCTGATGTGCCAACAGCAGAGAGGCACTGAGTGTGGGAAACAGCACGCTTAAGAACATGGGGCAAAAAGCAGTGGACGGGCAGCTCAATAGAGGGGACTAATACACAAATCACATAGCCAGACAGGGCTAGCAGGTACAGCATGTTCTAGGAACCCTGAGAATCAACCAGCAACAGGACATAAGTGGCTCAGGAGCCTAGATCTGAAAAGGTTGCAGCTCCAGAAACAACACAGACAGAAAAATTGACCCAAAATGTGGAGGGAAACATCAGGAAGATATTCTGGACACAGGGCTGGCAAGAAACAGGAATGGCGATGGCAAGTTTGGCTCGATTGAAGGTGGCATTTGCCCTATCCCTCCATGAAGCCCTGAGTGGATAGAGAAACTCTTGTTATCCATGTCTCAGAGCCTCCAATCAGGGAAACCAGGGTGCTATTCTGAGGCATGGGGGTCTTTTGTCATTGAACTTGAGGGGAAGATGGACTGGCAGTTGCACAGAAGGGCCTGGAATAGGAAAGGTCAGAAGATGAACACATGCCAGGTTCAAAGCCAGTGACGGAGACTGGAAGAGCAGAAGACAGAGCCAGAGGACCTAGTGCTACATTGATGCTGGGATGGACAGGGAAATAAGGTCAAAGGTGGGGGCAGAATAAGGGGTTTTAAATCCTTTTAATGACGCAGCTATCAGACTAGTTAAAAAGCCCAGATCTGTAGGAATTCCAAGCAAAAACATAGCCTGCACAAGTGCAGACCACCCGGACTTGGCCTTCTGCCTGATAAAATTGTTTAATTTTCCAAGGAATAGCCAAGTCAGATTGTGATGAGGGGCAGAGGTGGGAGCAGATAATAGATGAGAATAAAAAGTGTTATTGTCTTAACAGGTAGCACAGAAAGACATTCTTTCCCCTTAGAAAGAATCTTTGTTTATTAAAATTCTTTAAAGCAGATTGAAATGAAATCATCACTTTGAGATATGCATTGGCATGAGCTAAGGTCGCCAAAAGAGATAAATAATGTACAATACATCAAAAATTAATAGGAGTTTGGGGGTATTGGAAAGAGAGGTTTGGGGAGAAGGAGAAATGAAGAACAATTAGTGAAATGGCATGAGAATAGGCCACTGTACAACATGAAGAGAAAAGTGAAAGCTCCTCACTGCCAAGGTTGCCAAAAGACATTGAGGAACAATAAAGCTTTGTATCAGTGAGATATTGCTGCATAACTAATGACCTCAAAACTCAAAACAACAATAAGCAACTATTTCTTGCTCACGCATCTGTGGGTCAGCTGAAAGTTGGCTGGCCTAGGCTGGGTATGGCTCCAGGCCATGTGTCTGTTCCAGGTCTATGACACAAGGCTCTCATCCTTCTGGGATGAATGGGCTACATAGTGCACATTTTTCTCTTGGAAACAACACAATTACAAGAATAGGAGCCCTCCTCGAAAGCACATTTCAAGCCTCTTCCTATGTTCCCTCTGATAACAATCTTTGGTAGAAGCAACTCACATGACCAAGCCCACCATCAATGGAGTGAGCAAGTAAACTCCTCTGATGGAGGAGGGCTGGTAGTAAGAGTGGATAATTGCTAAACAATGATCTGATCTACCACAAGCCTTATGCTAAATTTAAAATTATTTGCATTGCTGCAATGTAAATTCCTTCTCTGACCACTCTTTCAATCTTTAGTAAATGTACCACAAATACAGATTTTTTGAACTGCTTTTGTAGAGAAATCAAGGCAGAGGATTGACATGATGCAGAACAGAGACAGTAGATGAAAGTGAGTGATCCACAAGAGAGAAGGTGAAGTCAGAGGTGGCCATGAGTACTTAAGCCTCCAAAAATCACAGGCATATTGGGAAGAGCAGAGAAATAAGGGCCAGAACCAATCTTCTTTAGACCTCAAGGAGAGCTATCAGCCAGCTATGTTACTTAAGACTATTGCTAATGGCCATTGGTAAGTGAGGCTAGACTGCCTTTCCATTGTCTGCCAGGAAGCTATGGAGGAGCAGGACAGGCCATAGAAGCCTCAGGGCTCATTCTGAACAGCAGGGAGGAGGAGGTCATCAACCAGGTCCAGTTAGGAAATTTGGTCCAGAGGGATCCAAAGGCTCATATTTGAGTATAAGGTGAGGATTTTTTTTCCTTAATATTAAAGTTAAAACAACAACAACAAACCCTAGTCTTTAAAGAGGAGGCATACTGCCATTGCAGAATTATCAGGTAGACTAACTTGAAGCTTAGTCAGTATACTCACTTAACTAGAGCACTTCAGATTATTCCTGAAGTAGAAAGTATTGAGTATTAAACTTCAGAATAAGGGAGACATGGAAGGCAAGAATTACCATGTTGAAAACTTGCTCAATATCAGGAAGTACATACAGTATTATCTGACTAATACCCACATGACCTCCTCTCCTCAGAGATAGGAATTTTATTCCCACTTTCTAAACAAGAAAATGAGATCATAGTGGCTGGCCTTTTTCAATGGAAAAGACAAAGCCAAACATGTAAGGTGGTGGTGGTGAAACCATACAGCTGCAGCAAGAAGAGAAGCACAGTACAAAAGAATGGTTGCTGCATACAATCCTTGTTGGATAAATTTATGAGGATTCTTGTCATGCTTGTCAATGCTAGATGAGTTTTTACGACTATGACTCATATGATGTTCTATGACCTCAAGGGCTTTACAATTGCAAAGCAGATAATCTAATCTCTTTGATTTGAATGAAGAAAACATACCTAAATTATGCATTAATCTCACCCTTCACCTATGTTTATAGGTTCTTCATCCAGTCTATTTCTATTGCCAGAAAAGGAGACAAGAGCTGGGACAGGGTAGGAAAGTAACATTTAATAGATGCTATGTTGTGTCACCTATGTATAAATCGGTACATTAAAATGCTTGATAATAAAGATTATATAAGTACCTCTATAGCATGACACTACTGCAGGTCAGTAGAGTTAGGAAGACAGAGTCATAAGAAAATGATAGCTATTCAGTTTTCTCCCTTGGACAAATACTTTGACCACTTATAAATCCTAACTATCTTAGTGGATAAATACTGTGTTCACTTTCTTTTTTTTTTTTTTTTTTAA
>NW_016806642.1:13486704-13506544 GCF_001698545.2 Rhinopithecus bieti | reverse complement strand
TGTTTATTGCGGCACTATTCACAATAGCAAAGACTTGGAATCAACCCAAATGTCCATCAGTGACAGACTGGATTAAGAAAATGTGGCACATATACACCATGGAATACTATGCAGCCATAAAAAAGGATGAGATTGCGTCCTTTGTAGGGACATGGATGCAGCCGTGTTCACTTTCAAATGCATATTTCAGCCCTCTTCTTAGAGCCTTCTTGGAGTCGGCTAACCTAGGAATGTAAGTCTTTCCTGTCTCTCCACTAATAAATATGAGATCTGTCCCTTTCCTGTATTCCATTAGACCCCTCCTCTCAGATGGAGGAGAACTAGTAGATCTTAGTTGGTATTTGTGTACAACTGAAAAACTGTGATTTTGAGGTGTTAAGGGGTGAGAGTGGCTGGGCTATGAACTAGTGAATAGCCTCCTCCTTCTCTGTGATGTAGTTTTTGAAATGATGAAGCCATGTTAAATGGTGAGTCTGTATCAGAATTTCTACTACCTAGGAAAAAGGTACACACTCTGCTATATCACTGCCATTTACTTTTCATTCTTTCTTAGAAATTCAGTCTCTCTGCCTACATTTCCCATCTGTTCTTGCATACTCTCTGCTGTATCTACTAGAGCCCCTAGCATGTTAGTCATAATTGTTTTAAATTCCCACTCTGATAAGTCCAACATTCCTGACATATTTGAGTCTCATCCTCATTCATTATTGGTTTGACAAACCTAACATAAAATCACCACATGAGATAAAATGTGTGAAAGCAAAGAACACATAGGAAAGTCTCAACAAAACCATGTTTAATTGAATAACTTCCAAATCACCTTCACAGAAGACCACAAGATGAGAAGTTTGATTTGTTTGTTAGTTTGTGTCTTTTTCTATCAAGGAACCTATGTAATAATCAAAGTTTCCTAAGACAGGCTATCTTCTCTTAGAGTCTGAATTCCATAGTGCTCTACAGTGTCCTTTGCTTTACCTCTTAATTCATTTTTATAAGGAAACACTCATACAACTCTGCAGGGCTTTGACACTTTGCAACGGATTTGAGGGTAGAGGAATCCATGGGCCGAGACCCTGTTTTTGAAGCAGGATGGAGGATGGTGATGGGATTGGGTAATGGAAGCTGTTTATTTATCACCAGCTGCCTCCAGCTGTGACACCCTGCTAGGTTATGGAATAAAGCACAGTAAATAAATACCCAAGGAGACACCCTGAAGCACAGCACACATGGAAATCCATCTCCTCACAAATCCTAGAAAAATATGTACTCAGTGCTGAGCACGTCCAAAATAAACCATCCCAAGCCAATGATTTGGAATGATTTCCATGTTTCTGTCCTGGGAGTGATTGGGAGGAATAAACCAGGATGGCTAGGATCGTTGCTCTGAGCAGGTACATTGTCCTTTACCTCTCCTTGAAGGGCTAACTCCTATTCATCCTTCAAATCTTGGCATAGGGATCACCTCTATGGAGACATCTTCCCTGACGTCTGCGGCCAAGTTGCTTTCCCAGAGCTTCCACAGCCCTGGGCTTCCCCTGTCAAGAACTCATATCGCATCTGTCTCTCCAACTAGACTGTAGGGTTCATTGGAGTCATAAAACATATTCTAATCATCTTTATATCCTCAGCACTTAGTACAATAACTGCTCGTAGTTGCCTCACCAATGTTCATTGAGCTGAGCTCATTCTGCTTGCGAACTTCATTATTTGTTGCTTCTTAATTTACACAAAGAAGAAGGAGAGAGGGAAGAAGAAGGAGAAGGAAAAGAGGAGAAAGAAAAGAGCTGAGAAGACCTTAACCATTAGCATGAGTCTATGGACTAAAGGCACAAAATATCACTCCCTTTATCCTGCCCCTTCCTGCTTCTTAGCAAGAGTGATTGTATTCAATTTCTCCCCTCTCTGTCTTTCCTTTTGTATTCTCTCTCCTTGAATCCCATGAACAAAACATAAGCAATTTGGCAGTACACAGTTAGAAAACCTCAATCTCATCTCACCTCTTTGTTTCCCAGATGAGGAAACTGAGTCTCGGGACATCATCTTGAGCTCCACTTCTACATTTACTTTTCATTCTCTCTACCCATTTAATCATTGTTTCTAAGCTCACTCTTAGCCTTCAACCATGAAGAGTTCATTCCCACCTCTCACCTTCACCCTTAGCTCCATTCCATCCACAAGGAATGTTGATCTAGATCTTGAGAGTCTAAATTATTGTGTTGGACACACTCATAAACTTTCCAGAAAGGTCAAAACACAGTTAGGAAACCCCAATCTCATCTCACTTCTTTGTTTTACAAATAAGGAAACTGAGTCTCAGGACATCATCATGAGCCCTACTTCTACATTTGCTTGTCATTCTCTCTACCCATTTAACCATTGTTTCTAAGCTCACTCTTACCCTTCATCCATGAAGAGCTCATTCCCACCTCTCACCTTCACCCTTAGCTCCATTCCATCCACAAGAAGGAATGTTGATCTAGATCTTGACATTCTAAATTATTGTGTTGGACATACTAATAAAGTTTTCAGAAAGGTCAAAATGTGAAATGCTTATGATTCTGATACTTCCTGGATTATATGTCTTTTCCCTTGCATGTTGTAAGTCCAATCCAAAGAGAACTTGTCTTCCCATTACACTCTGACTGAGGTGATCAAAGTCAGTTTACAAGAAACATATACTTTCCAATATGATAAAATATTAGCAGGAGAGTCACTTTTGTTGAACACTGTGAAGCAGTCTGCACTCAGCTAGATGTTTGGCATCTAGGATCTCATTTCATTACAAAAAAAAAAAAAAAAAAAAAACTGAAGGACAAATTTATCCCATTTTATAGATGAGAAAGCTGAGATTTAAAATGTTATTGTTAGTATGTAGATGAACCCAAGATTCAAACCCAGTTCTCCGGTTTCAAAGCATACATTTTCCCTGCTATTCAACGAAGACATTTATGATAGGGCATTGGATGGGGTCTAAAAGAAAAAACAAAATGAAACTAAAACCCCAAAATGAAGACATTTAATTGAAGGAAAAGTCCCGTTTAGAGGCAGCACTAATCTCTTCACCTCTTTCTTAAAGCTATCTTCTTCCCCTCCTCTACCCCTCCAAGATGTCTCTAGAAAAGGCTGGTTGCTATCCAGGGTGGTAGGATGCCCCAGACCACAGAGGCATACAGCAGAAGCTGACATCAGAAATCAGGAGGGTGGTCAAAGAATAAGATCCAGGAATATAGGAAAGAGTCGTGAGAACACCGAATCCAGCTCATTCTGCAAATGTAGCATTTTTTCTTCCCACCCCCCAGCAGTCAGGAAAGCCTTTAATGGGCTTCCACCTAGCACTTCAGCTGTTGCCCAGCAGCATCTTAAAGGCACCACTAAACACTTGCCATGGTGCTCCCATCAGGCTTTGAAGGATTGCCCTGTGGGCTCCACAATTGTTATTGAAGCTGCAAGAACTCAGTTACTTCCTGGAAATTGCAGGTTCAGCCATAGTGAAGTAACCATTTTAGCCAAACCAAATAAATTCCCAAACAGTACTGCCACTAACCCCAAACAGCATTCTCACTAACCCGAAACTCTCCCTACTTTAAAGCAGAGAATAGAGACTCAGCAAGACCACTTTATTATTTCTCAGATACTTTCTTTTCAAATCCAGACTCATGCTCAGCTTTTATTCTCTGATTTTACTTTTTCAAAGCAATACATTAGTGGTTTTAAATTAATGGTTCATTCTAAGACTAGAGGGCAGAGTTCAACAATGATTCAGCAGAGAGGGTTTTTCCAACAACTTGGCATAAGGAGTATTGTACCAGGTGACTTCTCATTCATTTCTTCATTTATCCTCACAAGAACCTGATTGGGTACAGTTTCCCTCTCATATTTTAGATGAGAGTTTAATTACACCACCCAGTGTCATACAACTGAGAAAATACTGTATGGAATTCAATTTTTATTCATTTCACTAATTCACAGCAACATTTCAACCTAAAGAAGAACTACACAACAGCGGCCAGTTTCAGGACATAGCAAGATGCCTGTCATGGGTACTGGGACATGGAACAGCAGAGGATGCATGAATCAGTGCACTTTAAATAAGAAATTTAGGGGTGAGTAGTAGGAGAGGTATCTGGACAGGAAGTCAGGGCAAGATCATTAAAAACCATACTAAAGTAAGTTGGGCGCTAGGCAATGAGGGAATATTTGAATAGCTCAAGCAATTAGTTCATACTTTTTCCATGAATATTTTATGTAATACCAACTATATGTTAAATCCTAGAGACAAAACCATAAACAAAACAGGTGTTTCCTGTCTTCATTGGATCCACAGTCCAACAGAAATGACTGTCATTTGCATGTAGTGTGAAAAATGCTCTGATGGGGGATGAATGGGGTCTTGGGAGAGTATTAGGAGGACTAACGAAGGGACGGTTTCCCAAGGGAAGTCATGCCTAAGCCAAGATTTGATGGAAGGTGAGTGTGGGGAAGAAGGTAGTGGAGGAGATTGTTATAGGCAGTGGAAAGAGCAGGAACAAGGTCAGAGATGAAAGTATGGCACTTTAGAATAATAGGACTTTGGGAGAGGGCTGGTGGGCTTGAGGAGAGATGGAGTTGGAAGGGTAGCAGGGGCTATATCAAGAAGCCAGGGAGTGTTAGCAGTAGTTTTTGTTTTAGAAAATCACTGTGAGGGTGGTGACAGCTGGATACAAAAAACCATCAAAACAAATTTAAGACTATCTTTGAAAACAGCATGAGGATATGGTTCAATAAATTGATGGAACCTCAGGAAGCAAATTTTGTCATTGCTCCCTGTCAGGATGCTTTCAGCTGCAAGAAATGGAAACCCACACTGGCTTAAAGAATAAGGAAATGCAATAACTACACAAGAGGAGCTCTAGGAACTCAGAAGGCATAGCACAATCAGTGGCTCAATAGTATAATCAAGCATTTTGGCTTTTTCCATCTCTGCATTCAGTGTCATCCTAAAGTTGGCCCCCCTTGAGACTGTAACATGGATGCCAGCAGCAACTGGGGCTGGATGCTTCTTTATTGTCATCACCAAGAAAGAGAAGGAAAAGTATTTTCCTCAAGAATGGAATAGAGTCTTTTCCTTTACCTTTGTTACAGGTCACTACTAAATCACCGACCATGCGGGAAATGTCACTTGTTTATTGTCTTAGATTAATTGAGATCTATCTTTAGAACTAGAAATGGTATCAATCTTTCCTTTGTCTCCTTCCTAACACAACCATGGTTTTCTTCAGGCATCCATGTCCTCCAGGATATAAAGGAAGAAGTTGAGGGATGGATGTGGAGTCTACTATTCTCCACAATTACAAATTGGGCACCTTTGCTTTTGAATGAGTGACCACAGCCCTGGAAACTTACATGCTTTGTTGATTGAGGGCAGATGAGCCTCAGGTCAATCCCCCACCAATTACCACTCAACAACAACAAAATGTTAACTCGTATGCCCTAACCCAGTTTGTTTAATTATTTGGAAATGATTTTGTATCTAAACAACCCAGACATTGGACATAAGCAACTCTGGATAAAATAGTTTATTAAACTCATCTTCATATTTACATAAATTACTTTTTAAAAGACACCATATAGGCCAAGACCATTTTATTTTCCCTTCAAAGAATAATGTTGAGGATCAATTTCTCCAGCTTAACATCACCAGCCTTGGCAGCAGCTCATATTTGGAATATAAATGATGTCATCTGGTTGGCCTTTTCCCATCACAAACAGTAAATCTCTAAATCTGGAGAGATCTTTTATTTGGTTACACATATTGTACAGCATCAAGGGGTTAGAACACATGTGCTAGAGATTATTAAAATCATCTGTAGGAGAATGGCTTATTATTGGAAAGCCCAGAACTTATGACCCTTTCATGCCTGGTGTCTCCATCAACTCTTCTTTCACTCCTACCTTTTCAAAGAAATAATTGTGGCCTATTGGCCCATGATTCTTTGCATACTAAGGTTTTTCTGGTGCACCATGCCTCTTCTCTGGAAAAAGATATCTTTAGCAGAGTATAGAGAAAGGGGAACAGGATTAGGAATCAGAAAGCTAGTCTCAGCAACATGCCAAAATATGACTTTGGGTAACACATTTGAACTCTACTAATTTCAGCCTCTCATCTATAAAATGAAAATAATAATAACCAGCCTCACAGGAATTTTTGAGATGGATAGTTTTAAAAAAAAAGTCATTTAATATTTGCTTATCACTTTATAATTTGCTAAAATCTTTCCATTACATTAGCATTAGACTTACCTGGCACAAGAAAGACACTCAATAGATATTTGTTGAATAACATGTAAATTGGTGGTATTACAGTTTGATGGATTCTGAGTTGTTAAGGTGTATCACATCTCTGAACTTAGTTTTCTTTATTTATAATGTGTATTCAATTGTATCTCTTTTTAGGGTTGTTGTAAGAGATAAAGAAAATAACACACATGAAGTATCAGTTTCTGGCATGTTGGTGTGTACTTGAGAAAGAAGTTTCCTTTGCTCTGACCACTTCTTCTTTCAGAACTTCATTCTTCTCATTCAACAGAATTGGTAATAATTATAACATTCTACCTGTTGAAGGAGATAGCTATGGGGCAAAGAGAACAGGGAGGCCAAGCTTTGGTCCTAACTTTCTAACTTCCCAGTTGTGTGAACTTCGACAATTTGGGGAAGTCTGTTTCTCCATTTGAAAAAGAAGGAGCTTGTCTAGATCTGAAGTTCTCAAATTTCTGAAGTTTATAGAGCAAACAAACAAATAAATAAACAACAACAACAAAAATAGTATCAACCAGGAGTCTAACATAATATGGTCAATTTTTTGATCTGAGAAATAGATTTTTGAAAAATAACTGTCACTTACCATTATAATCATTTCAAATTAAAGGACAAGGAACTCCACAAAAGAAAAATTATGAAATATAAGACATGACTTTAAAATGATTATATTAACCTCATGGAAAAAATGCCGAATCGCCTTATTGTCCTTATTTTTTTCTCATTTTTCCACAGACCTGTGAAAACTTGTTGTGGACCAACATGGGTCTTCAGAGTGATACTTGGGAACCACACAGATGTATGACCTGGAAGGGCTCTTCTAGCACTATGTCCTGTGACTTTATCATAATTCTACCATGGTGAAAAGCTGGGATACTTAAACAACAGTTTGTTTAGGTGAAATCAGTAAAACGACGAGCTGATTCAGCTAAGAAGCTAATCCCTGATGTCATTTTGCTGAACTGAAAGACTCTAGATCTAGATAGTAAGTTTAATTTAGTCAAAACAATCTAAATTGTTACGTGTTGATTGACACATGTGAGTTGTTCCCGCAGGTCTTTAAAATACTTCCTTGCCCCTAATGAGGCTGACTCAGGCTTTGTTTCCCACCAACTGTAAATTGATCATTATCACACTTGCACCTACCTACATCAAAATGAGAGAGATATGTGAGTGAGCCAAACATATCCAAAACATTCCTAATTCAGACACTATGTGCTCACCCTGAGGTTAGCTTCTCTGACACCTTCCACTCTCTAATCTCAAGCCAAAATACGTCTCTACACTCTACTGTGGTGATCTCAAAGTCCCTGTATGAATGCCTCGTATTTAACACCAAGATTCTAAATAGAGACTCTCTGTTTCATAGTTAGCACTCATTTCTACCAAGTGTGATCATCTCAGGTTGACCAAATTAGAAATAGGCAAGCCAAATGGAGGTAGGAGAAGCTATTAAGACAGCTCAGGAAGAAATTAGTTTTGGCTGGGTGCAGTGGCTCACACCTGCAATCCCAGCATTTTGGAAGGCTGAGTTGGGCGGATCACTTGAGGTCAGGAGTTTGAGACCAGCCTGACCAACATGGTGAATTTCTGTCTCGACTAAAAATAGAAAAATCAGCCGGGCATGGTGGCGGGCATCTGTAATCTCAGCTACTTGGCAGGCTGAGGCAGGAGAATCACTTGAACCCAGGAGGCGGAGGTTGCAGTGAGCTGAGATCGCACCACTGCATTCCATTCTGGGCAACAGAGTGAGACTCCATCTCAAAAATAAATAAATAAACAAATATAGACAAGTCAGGGGTTGTGAGTTGTGGCTAAGCTTGACTTCACAGAAGAAAGAGAGAAAATCAAACTAACTGTAAGCTACTGAGGACAATAATAGAGGTTCATATCTTTGGTTCTAAGTCATCAAGAAAAGTTTAAACTATGTACAATAGCCTTCTCAAGGAAGTAGATAATTCATTGAGATAGATGCTTGGGGGTGAGGGCAAACCTCATCTATCAGGAAATTCACCTCAAGTTAGCAAACATGAATTCTCCTATGATCCTAGGGTAATGAAGTAGTAACAGCAATAGAAACAACCATAATAATGGCTGGCTACTGCATTGTACTCTGCCTCTTAGGAAGCACTGTTTACTTCCATTTTCTCATTTAATATTCAGATCAACCCCATGAGGAACAAATAATAATTTTTATTATCCACTCATTTCTCCAAGTGAGGAAATCAAAGCTCAGTTTGGTTAAGTAGCTTGCCAAGACAGCAGAGCTAGTCAGTGGCAGAGTAAGAATGCAAACCCTAGTCTTCTAACTTGAAGCCCAGTGCTTTTCCCACCCTCTGATCTTCTCTCATCCTTATAAATAGCCATAAGACTAAGAAGTTCAAAAAAATCTTCCTTCTGGTTCTCAGGCCCATTACAAATGCTACTTCCCCTGGGTAGGAAAATAAAGCCCATGCTCTTTGCCGGCCTATGTGCTAAGTCCTTGGCGCCCAGAAATAACCTCCTGGAGACTATGGGCCTTATATTTACCGCAAAGCAGTGGGTAAATAACTAGTTGGTGTTTTAGTGTTTTGTGGTCACTTAATCTGTTGTGTTGCTTCCCAAGACTCTGAAGGTTTCCTTTTTCAGTTAATTCTTATTTACGTTTCTGAGGTCTGTGTTGTTTTGGGTTTGGTTCATTGGATGTTTTTCTTGGAATGTGTTGCCATTGGCTTCAGGATGTTCCTGCTCTGCTATTTCATGGAATTTTCCCTGAGTGTGGATTGCTATGTATTTCTTCGGGGCAGTGAGCCAAGACAGTGCTGGTATGTAATCTGTTCCTCTGGCCAGAAGACTTCTTGTCACCCATCCACATGGTGCTTGGTTGTATTTCTCCACTGATAATTCCCCTCCATCTGTTAATGTGCAGGAACCTTGGACTTCAGCCATCTTGTGTGTTGTGCGTTACTGGCTGTGGATAAGACGAGCCCAGTTGCTTCTAATAGAGATTGTGTCAACTGCTTCTACCAGTTTGTTCTATCAGCCCAGGGTTGGGGAAGGAGCTAGCTGCCAAGTGTCATCAAAAGGGTGGAGAAGGCTCACAGGGTTAATGCTATAGACAAAGCAAGAGTGTGTGATTGAAAATGTCCAGCCCTTCACACAGCCCTATGCCCCAGTAGGAGAAGAGCCAGGAATGCCAGGTGCATTGAAAACACCACACGCTCCCATGGCTCTCAGCGAGCCTTTATTCCTTTGTCTTTGACAAGCCCGTACAAAGTATGTGCCAAAAAAAAAAAAAAAAAAAAAAAAAGAATTTGTTCCATATCAGAAAGTTTCATTCTTTGGATATTTTCTTTGTGGGTAAAAATAAAATATTAGAAAGGCCAAACAGTGTTTGTTCAATAAAATGGTATGCTTCCCAAGGCTTTCAGCCTAATTAAGATGCAAAGCACACACTAAGGCAGAAAGTTGCCCTCGATAAATTCTTTGTTTGGCTATTTTATTTATCGTACTTCATTCCATTGTTTTGTGTGTTGTATATCTTACTCTTTCCATAAGGAATTTGCAATAGCTTACAAAAATGTGTCAATAAAAAATAAAATATCTTTAAATCACTGGAAGCAGCAAGGTGAATGGATAATATTAAAGATATGAATAAGATTAGGGTTAGTATTGCATAACAGATACCCCTGTAAAATTGTTAAAAGCAATTCATCAAATTGACTAAAATAATCCTACTGTTTATCACTTGAAGTGTGCTGTGGCTCTCTAATCTATAGGTAGTCTAAATTGGGTGCATTTAAGAATCTGCACAGCTTGATTTTAATTTGGAGGTGAAAGAGGCCAACGCCATTCCCCACACTGACTTCATGTGCACTGGCGCACATCTGAAGGCCAACAGGTTTCATATTTGCAAAGAGACAAAAGGAGGACTAATACTTACTAGGTACCCAATACATACTAGGCATTGTACCAATAATTTGACATTTAATAATTTATTGATACTCTCAACCACTTTATGAGACAACAATTACCTCCATTGGACAGATAACATAAGCAAAGCTGAGTAACTTGGGCAAGTTTACTCAACTAGTAGGGACAAAACTAAGATCAACACAGGCATATTTGACCTCAAAGCCAATGTTCTTCTCATTTTATTACACTGTGCCTGAGAGACAGGTAAGAGGGTATGGAATATGCTTCCCCCAGTTGATAAGTGTTGAAACTCTCAAGCAAACGTGGTTTATTCTGAGCTTGTCCTCAAGCTCAGAGTTGACCAGGAAATAACTATAAGTTAAAAGTAGATCATAGTGTTCGGAAGTTAAGGTCAACAGAAAGGAATGTCTGTGGTTGTGACACTATATACTGCCATACAAATGTCCTCCAACCATTCCAGAGAGAACATATGTAAGTTCCTCCAAATTAGAAGACATTTATAAAAATAAAAGAATAAGAAACTATAGTTCTATATGGAATGAGCCATCATATTAATCAGAGAGAGAATGGCTATGGCGTTTGTTGTACCTTCCAGTCAGAGCAAACCAGTAACATTAGAAATCTTTGTGGTCTCCAAAATTCTTGCATCTCTGACCCTTCTCAAGTGTCATCTTCTCTATTTTTCCTTCCTGGCAAACTCCTACTTATTCTACAATTTCTCAAATGCCACTTCTGCAACGACTTTTCTCTGTCTCTCATATGACCTTAAGGAGCTCTATTTTCTGTGCAGTTACTAAAATTATGTACATCCACATCATACAAATTCATTACTATAATTTTGTGTGCTTCTCCCAGTTCCTATTGGATAGGAAACAAATATATGAGAAAATATACATTTTTCATATTCTAATTTCTAATTAGTTTATTTAATTTTTAAAACAATCTTTGAAAGTAGAAATTTTTACTATTCTCATTTTACAGATGAGGAAAATGAGGTATAAAAGTATAGAGTAACTTGCTCAGTTATAAAGCAAGTACGTGGCAGACTTATACCCAAGTCTTATACCCAAGCAGGATGGTTCCAGAATCCTTACTATATAAATATCCTCATCAGACATGTCTGAACCCCAGTCTCCTATTTCTTACTCTTCTTCCGGAGGTTCTTCTAATCCTCTTCTCCCAGCATCCCTACCTCTTCTCTCATCACAACTTGATTTCTTCCTCCCACAAAGTATGTTGACTCCTACCTAATTATGGAGACTAATATAGAGTTTGCTGGAGCCCTATCCTGGCTCCAGGGATCAAGTGCTCCTCTTACAATCCTCAGGCTACTCAGTATACAAAGGGCTCTCCAGCTATGAGGGTCCACCCATCATGGGAGGGAGTGGAGGTCTATAAATACAAATTATAATATTAATAAAACATCTGCTTCAGGTTGATCTCAAAAGAAACCAGACTCTGAATTGAAGATTAACTTATAGGACTTTACTGGGGAGCTCTTGCGTACTTAATTGGGATGAGAGCTGTGGAAAGGGAAGAAAAAAATGCAGGGTGCACACAGTGAGAAGCTAAGCTGTAATATATAGTTCTAACAAAGGCCTCAGCTTACCCCATGGGGAGTTCTGGTGTTGGTATGGTCTTTCAGAATTAAACCAATTTGGAATATAGTGGCCAGGACATAGATCAGTCATAGGAGGCAGGCTGACTCTCAAGAGGAGGTGTGACCCTGGCTAAGGAGGACTGAAACTGAGGGCTGTCTTCAGCATCCCTTCCTGCAGCTAGGGAAGTTAAGTCCTCCATTCTTGAAAGGAGAGAGGGGTTCCGTGTGGCCATAACAGGATCTATCCAATATTCCATCCTTTAAACAGCCAGCATCCTGATATTCTAAGCACTGTAGCAAAGTGATTAAGGCAATTAAGGCTTCGCAAGGTAAAGTAACTTGGCAGAGGTTGCATAGACAGTAGCAACTGAGTTGGTACTGGAACTCAAGCCTGGCTGATTGCAAAGCCCATGTTCTTTCTCCATATCAATGTATCTCCCTCTGGCACATTATAAATTGTATGACAGCATGTATGTGGTAATCTTTTGAAGACCAGAAATACACACTCATAGAACTGATCTCTTTCCAGAACTGCACTCTTCCATCATCCACCAAACAAGCAATTCCCCCTGAGCCCACACACCCTCTTGCCCTCATTTTCCACATGTTTACTTGGATGTAGTCACCAATTACATACTAGGCAGATGTCATCTGGAAAAGAAGCCACAGTCATTGTCAAAGAAAAGTGAGAACTGCTCTCAAATTGGACTTGATGTCTAGTCTGGTCTACAGTTGAGGCTACTTTGCCTTTAAAAAAAATTAGCAATCTTTCCCAGAATGTGGTTCATGAATCCTTTGGTAAAACTATAGGTACCTTAGCAGGAATCAAGGCAGTGACAATAAACTTTATTAGTAGTTATTGTATTATTTAACACATACAATCATAGTTAAAAAACAGAAATAAAAACAAATATCAATTTCACTTAAAAATGTCCCTAATGGAGCATTAAAAATAATTTTATTACTTGAAAGAGCAACTGACAAACTACGGTTATTCATATGGTATATGTCATAAGTTTTCTCAAAAATGAATGAAAAGAGCCTGTCCCTTGAAGGAAAACAACTCATGGCATTCTCTGCCAATGATTAAATTCACATTTTCAAGCAAAAACTAAAACTTTGGAAAACTTGTATCTGCCTTCAGCAGCTTGACATCAAACTAATACTTGGAGACTTTTCTGATGACGTAGACTTCTGGTGATACTAAGAAATGTGATTTTTTGATATTGTGTAAAGAAATGAGTCAACATTTTGAAGATGTGCATAACTCAGTGAACTGATATTTTCCATACAGCCAGTGCAGAATGTTTCAAAACTAGGTGTAGGCAAAAATAATCCATTCAAATTAAGAGATACACCAGTGAATTTCAATGTAGTAGAATACAACAAGCTCATTGATGTGACATTATATTTCACATTGCAAGTAATCTTTAAGGAATTACCACTTGCCAAGTTTTGGTGTAGTATCAAAGAATACCCATACTCATCTAAAAAGGTTTTTAAAATATTAATTTTATACCCAACTATATATTTGTGTGAGGCTGGGTCTTTTCATAAACTTCAGACAACATATTGCAGAGATTCTGACTGCAAAAGTAGATATGAGAATCTAGCTGTCTTCTATTAAGTCAGACATTAGAGAAATTTGCAAAATATAAAACGATGCTACACTCTTCACTGTTTTAAAGAAAATATAGTTATTTATCATAAAATGTTATTTTGTAAGTGTGTAATGATGTATTATTATATTAAAATAAATATTTAAAAATAATGTTTCAGTTTTAATTTCTAATATAAATAGATATTACCTACATAAACAAAAGTGCTTTTAATTCTGATATCACTAGATAGAATGTACAAAAGCACTTTGAATTGCTCAATAATTTTCAAGAGTGTAATGGGTTCTTGAGACCAGAAAAAAAACTGAAAACCACTAGTCTAGGATCACTCAGTCAACATCAAGTAGAGGTAGGATTTTTTTTTTCCAAGTGAATTATTTAAAATACTGAATGGATAAGTGGAATAAATATTTTTAAAAATAATTTAATGGAAAAAAAAGGAAAAAGAATGAAGTATTTGAGTAAGTATGTAGGGAAAGTCCAAGAGAGTATTGACTAAGCCTGACTGCATGAAGATAATGAATCTTGAATATGAAAATATGAGGACTAAAGATGCCTTAAGGGAGGAAGAATATGACTTATTCAGTATGTACCAATGACAGGCACATGATACCTGCCTATGATTCTCACAATGGTTAGAAGAGCCAGATATTGTCATTCCCTTTTCTCACAGAAAGCACTGAGGCTCAGGGAAGTTCCATGACAAAGAGTGCAGGTGGCATAGCTGGGAGCTGATCCCTGATAGATCCGATTCCATATTGTTCCTGTTTCCACACACTATGCTGCTTCCCATCTGGTCCCCAACCCTTCCTCACTCCTTACTTTAAGAAGGAGGAAGTGAAATTTAGAGAGGAAAAATAACATGTGAAAGCCACAGAAGGAATTAGTGGCAGAATCAGACCCTGAAAGCACCTTTTGGGGCTCTCTGGACGGTGCTTTTTGCGTTGCCCCATGCAGTATCAGGCCACGTCCCCTCGGAGTAGAAGAGATCTTTCAGGGTGAGTTACAGGGTCCCTGACACTGAAAACTGAGGGTCCCAAGACAAATTTAAGGAGAATTCTTTTCTGGGAAAGGAAGTTTGAACATCCATACAGTAATACGGATGATTCTTCCACAGCAGCTAAAAGAAAAAAAAAATACAAGAAAAAGGCTGAAGTAAAGTTTTTAATCATGATGAAGCACTCTTGCTCTTTCTCCGACCGTAATTCCACTAAACAAACATTTATGAAGCACCTTCCATAGGTAGGATATTGTGTTAGCTGAAACATCACACTGGCTGTTGAAGCTTCCGGGAGGAATCGCAGATATTTCCAATGCTGGAGAGTTTCACAGTCTTGGCGGGGACATCAAAGGAAGCAGAATTCCAACGTGGAATGCGTCATCAAAGCTCACATAGGGAAAGCACAAGGCGGTATGGAAATCTAGAAGAGAAATCTAACCCATTCTGGGCCTGATAACATGGCATCTGAGCCCAGTCTCAAAGGACCCATTAAAATTAACTAGTAGAGGAAGGAGAGAAGGCAGAAGGAACAGTATGTGTCACACACCCAGGGTGTGACTTCCTGAAGAACTGAAAAATATTTCAGTATGACCAGAGGCAGAATGTGAGTTATAGCTTATAATGCCTTGCGAGTTGTCAACTGCCCCTCCCACTCTTGGATTCTATACTTGGTCTTATTGAAATATCTTAAGTTCAGGTTTTAAATATTTTTTAAAACCCCATCAATTTATCATTGCTATCTTCTTGTACCTCTACAAGTCTGGAAAGCCCTGGCTGGGGATCAGTGGGCCAGAGACTATAATTTTCTGAGTTTGCCCAAGGGAGCTATCACCACCGAGATTGCTGCAGGTCCTCTCACCCAGTGCCTGGCCCACAGTAGGTGCCCTCTAATTGTTTAAAGAAGCAGTGAACAGTGTTTCTCCTCTACTTCTGCTTGTTTCTTTTTTCTATTCTCTTTCTTCCAGCTGCTGTAGAGGAAGAATCAGCACCCCACTCTGTGCATGCTCAAACTTCCTTCAGGCAGATTTTTGTCTCTCCTTGTCTTAGGATCCTCAGTTCTCAGACCTGGGGATCGGACATAACCCACCTGCAAATTTGCTCCCACTCAGTCGGGAGGGGTCTCAGTCCTTGTTACATCACATTTTTTACATCTCTACTCAACTTACCAACAATTTCTTGAGGACAGGGAATCTCTGAATTTTTCATCTCTGAATTTTTGCCATAGAACAAAGAAGAGTTTATTTAATGAGGAAGAAAGGAAGGAAAAGAAGTAAAGTTTTAGCCATAAAGACGTCCTCCTGCTTTTTCTCTGCTGTAACTGCTATTCAGATGCTCCGCTAAAACTGCAGTGACATCTTTTCTTTCCCACATGGACAAGTTTGTCATGACTCTTGTGTTTATATTTCCCAAACCACTCTGATTCAGGGGGAAAAAATAAAGAGGACTCCACAGGAAAGTGCAAAGCCCAAGCAGCAGAAGGCCGGGTGTGGGGAAGATGCTGAGTGTAGGAGTCAGCTTCCAGCTGCAAGCAGATGCTGGATCCTTCTCTTCAGTTCTTTCTTGATTTCCTTTCCTCCCCACTGCAGCCAAGATACATCCTGAGCTGTGACAGCTGATGGAAATCGGGCAGAGGAACCCATGGAAAAGTCTGCAGAGACAGGATGAGTCTTGAGCCAGGTCTTTCCAAAACCCGAAATGAAGGTGACTGTGAGGAACTTCCAGCTGCCGCTAAGATGATAAAGTTACCACTATTTCCTCCAGTGTCTGGTTAAGTCCTCTCTGAAATTTTGCTTCATCAATCATTCCCTCTTTGAGCTCTAACCTTTCCTTTTCTTCTGCAGCATGGAAACCTAATTGAATCTCTTTCAGCCAAAAGGAAAACATTTTTTAAAAAAATACTATCACCAACAACAAAAAGTGAAAAATTAAACATGTTTCTGAATCTCCATTTATCTTTTATCAAATTTCTTTTCTTTCTCATCCAATTTTTTTAAAGAGTTGCTTACGGTCTCTGGCTCTATTTCCTTATTCCTCATTGACTTTTCCATTCACTCTGCCTCTTCTTCCTCTCTCCAAATCATTTCTGTCTTTAGCTTATTTGACATCTTGGCAACATTTGATCCTCTTGGCCATTCCCTCTTTTCCATTGTCTTACTTGGACTTTTCAGAACTGTTCTCTGCTAATTTTTTCTCTCTCTGGCCAGTCTTTCTCAGAGTTTCTCACTGCTTCTCTTGCTCTCCCCTGCAGTATTGATGTTTCTTACATTTATATTTTTCTTGGTCCAGTTTATTTCTTCTCTCTCCTCATTTAAGAAACATTTTTGAGTATGTTCTATACACCAATCATTGTTCTAGGTAACTGAGGATTAGTATATAAATTCACAGTCCTGTGGAGATTGGAGTATAGAGGGGAGCACAGAATTTCCCACTTAACCACTGTTACTAGAAAATTTAATCTTTATCCATCACTTCACCTGCCATCAACATGCTCCTAACTTTATGATCTAGGTTTCAATTCTGAATTTAAGCCTATGTTCCCGACTCATAGTGCCACCAACCCACCTTGTACATTATTTCCCATACATTTAGAAATTGGATCAATTTTGTTTATTTAAGTTAACTTGAATTAAATTCATTTCATTCAGGAAACCTATTCCTTTTATTTTATTTCCTATCTCTGTTAATGGCATCATCACTCAACCAGCTATTTAAACCCTAAACTCTGGAGACGTTTAAGAGTCTGCTGCTTTCCCCCCATTCTTCAACCAAATCAATTTCCAAGCCATAGGTATATCACCTTCTAAACATTTCTTGTTTCTATACCTCCCCTTTGCAACAAATTTGTGAAAACCTACTCAGCTCACCATCATTGCTTCCTTCCCTTTTTAATAAGCACTTATTAGCCCTATATCAATTTTTCCCTATACAGAATGAACTTTCTAACACAAAATATTGATAATGTTGCTGACCTGCTTAAAACCCTCCAATTGTTTCTTGCTGCCCAAGTAAAGGCAAAACTATTACCAGCTAGCAATGTCCTCCACGTTCTAGACATTCCATGATCAAGGCCTTGCTAACATTTTAGCCATATTTCCCCAAGCCCTTCCTGCAGAACCATATAACCCAATGGTATAATCAAACTGTAATTTTTAGAGTTATTCAATAGAGGTATCTCATGCCTATGTCTCAGTGACATTGCAAAAACTCTTCTCTTTTCCTGAGACACCATACCTTTTCTTTCTTCTTTTAGACTGCTCTGTTATTCTTCATTATTCAGCTCTTTGGCTAAAGTCTTTCCTTACTCCATCAAGTATAATTAATTTATTTCTTATAACATTTTGCATTTGTTTAATTTGCAGCAACAATCATATTTTTAGAAACTATTTGCTTTGATTTTTAAGCTCATAAAAGTTATAAATTGTACAGTTTTTCTGTTTTATTCTCTGCTCTGCACATGGCACATATCGTATCATTGATGCTACCAAAATGTGTTTATACAATAAGCCCTGGAAACCAAACTCTTCCTTATGGATTCATTTTAAGTTGATAGGATTTTAATTTCATAGGGTCAGTTTTATTTTGTCATCTGGAGGGCAATATTCTTCAAGCGTATATCATCGATGGAGATAAAATGTTTTCACTAAAATTGAACCTGTCACCGGTGAGTGCCCAACCTGATAACAGAAGAAGTCATTGCTGAACTCCTAATGTGGCATTATTTCTGGGGAGTCGGCTGGTCATCTAGTAGCAGGTTGATTAACTTGAACGTATCTCATCATGATGGGGGCACTATTTGTTCTGATAGGGATAAACATATATTTTAGGTAAAGATTTTCCTTCCCTGCCTGCATACTTATAACAGCTCTACTTTTTGTGGTCTTACAGAATGCCTTGTGTATTGTTATAAAGTCCTATATAATTTTGCTTTCAACTAATGAAAATATTTTATAACAAAGAAAGCAAGATAGTGGGTTCCCACTCACAGAATTCACTAATCTTACGATGTGCACCATTGCTCAGATACAGCTGGTTTGACAGAATGATAGAATGGCCTAATAGAGGCTCACTTTTGGCACCAGGTAGGAGAGAACATCCTATAGAAAAAAAATTTGCTTGACAAATCACCACCCCTGAGCTTAGAAAGCTTGGGTTCCTACTGCTCCAAGGAAGAACTACTTCCACAAGAGAAAAAGTTATATTTATGTTGAATGAAAAGCTAAGACTTCCTCTCCCCCATATGTTAAGGCTTCTTGTGCTGCTGAATCAACAGACAAAACAGACAAAGAAGTGTGTCACTGTTCCAGCAGAAGCATTTGATCCCAATTACCAGACATAAATTGGGGTGCTACTACTACATTACAATGGTGAATAGAGCTGTGTCTGGAGTTCAGGGGGCCCTTTGGGGGCACTTCTTGCTCTCCCTTGAATAGTCCTATTCAATGGAAAACTATACATCACTCAAAACAGGATCTTCAATGACTTAGGTATCATAAGAGTAATGATTTGGGTTACTTCCATAAATAAAAAATGTCATCCAGTTGTAGACCCTAGACTAGGGTGGCTTTTGTGAAGCTAAGGACGGACAGTGGCTATTCTTGGCTAGCTCAAAGGACACAGGCAAACAGCTGACCACAGGGTTAGGTTACAAGATAGCAAAAAGAAGAGAGTGTTCTTCTCTCAAGTTGCTAAGAACATTTCCAATACAATAATTTATCTCCGTATAGTAACGAAGAGAACTTAATCATCTGTGAACTAGACCAAGAGGGAGAAATGGGTATTAACTTGAAAGAAAAATGTGTCAAGAAGCAAACCCTTTTTCTCAACCCCTCCACAAGCTTTCTGTGGCCTTCTCCATTCTATAACAATGTCCTAGTGCACTCTATTGCTTAAGTTACAAATTCAGGGACATTCTTTGCCTTTTCCTGTCCTGTTGAGGGAGCCTGGCATACCACAACAATCCAGACAGACAGACTTGGGTTCAAATTGCAGCTCCAATACTTTAGAGGGCTGTGACCTTGGGCAACATATATTCCATTTCTTACTCTCAATTTCTTTATCTGTAAAATGGAAATAATGATACCTAATAAATCTTGACTAGGGACAATATGAGAACAACGAATATATTGAACAAGCATGATTTGTAGAACAATTAAACACAACTTTATTTCCCATCATCCCTTTAAAATGTTTTAAGTGGATGTGATCTTCTCATTCTCCTTGATGAAAAAAAAAAAGTGCACATCCCGCAACTTTTATTTTTTTCTTTTGTCTTAGGTGATAGATAGTCCCACAGTTCTGTAAGAAACAGAACCCGATTCCTTTAGAGACATCAAACAAGGGGAAAAAAACAAAAATAATTAGGCCTGGGGAAAAATAAAAAAAAAAACTATCATATTCAAAAATTGTGTAAGT